>NC_132921.1:61354841-61657871 GCF_047675955.1 Chlorocebus sabaeus | reverse complement strand
GATGCCTTGAGTTATTTTCCGGTGATTCCAAATTTCCAGTCCATTCCCTCTGCATAGATCAAAAGTGACAGGAAAGAAAAAAATGTATTTCGGATACGGCAAAAAAGAAAACTGCAGGACAAGCAAACAAAAAGTATTGGGACATCGTATGAGAACTACTTTAATTGACAATGTCTTTAAATGGTACCTAACACTTGACAGTGATTCCAACCCACCCGGGCCTGGGCATCACGGCTGCCTCCCCACTCCCATGCACACGGGGAGCTCTCCCAGGCTGTACTGCACCAAAGGCACTCAAAATACATCAGCCTTTCCTTACCTAGATTCTTCCACCACATCTAGCATGGAGCTGCTGCTTCCAGAGGTGTAGTCGCCTATCTGTGGCAACAAGTAGTTTTAAAAATGGAGCTGCATCTCTAATAACAAAAGTCGCCAGCTGTGAAAAGTGGAGCGAAATCTCTCTACCGGGACGTAGCATCTCTGGAGAACCTTTTCCCCGCAGTCAAGGCCCAGGGCCAGCGGGACGCCGCTGCCCTGGGGTGGAGCCGTCCCCGTGGTCCCGGGAGGCTCCCGACGAGCAGGGGCCCGGGGCCGCAGGGCGTGCTACAGGAGGTGCAAAAGTCGGCTTGGGCCGGAGCTCCCGGGTTTGTTTGGTTTTGTCCGCTCCCTGCCCCCACCCTACCCGCTTTATGCAAAAGGCCAAGGGTTTCCGAACCAACACTGCCCAGGCCGAGTTCACGCTTGGGGCTCTTCAGCCGCCGTCCAGTGAACAGAGAAAGCAATCGCGCAGAGGCGAGAGCACGCTGAATGAACGCGGGCTCCGGGGGAAATAATTTCCTCCTGACTTCGCGCGTCAGGACACTGGGGTGCAGCCCTCTTTCACAGAAGACCCCCCCCCGCGCACAACCCCTTGTACACTCCCGCCTCCGCACTCCACAGGGACCGCACGTTCGTCAGTGCGGCGGGGTTTGGGAATGGAGGCGTGAGGACCGGGCACCGAGGACTCCACAAGCTGGGCGGGGGGCGTCGTTGGAGGGGGTGGGGAAGAAATGCGCGCCCACTACTCTCACGGAGGGCGAGGGACCCCCAAAAGCCACTCGCGGGCGCCGAGGCAGCGGGAAGGCGAGAGGCCGGGCGGGGGGAGGGGGCGCGGGGGTCCCAGTCGCGGAGGCCAGGGCCGGCGGGAGGGGCAGCACCTGAGGAATCCGCCTCCGGCTGCGGCGGCCGCCGCCTCGCTCCGCCCCGGGGAACTGAGCGCGCGGACCGCGCGCCTGCCAGAGAGACGCCAGCCGCCGGCGGCGCTAGCACCTCGGAGGCGGGCGACCGGAGCAGCGGAGCGCAGCGCGGCGCAGGGAACGGCACTGGGGGTGGGGAGACCAGCCTGGCCGAGCCGAGGGCCACCCCCGGTCCTCTGCCCTCGCGCCCCGCCAGGGCCAGGTGAGCGGCCGCGGGGACTCCGGGGCGCGGGCGGGGGGTGAGAGGTCGCGAACCGGGCGCGGGAGCTCGCCTGTGACCGGCAGGAGCTGCCCTTTGGCGGGCTGGACGCCCTGGCCGCGCGGGGAAGCGCCGCGGCGGACTTTTCCGGAGGGATGGGAAGCGCAGCGGGGGTGTGAGCGGAGCGCGTGCGGGTGGCGAGGGAGCGCCAGTGCCAGCCTGGGGGCCGCGCCCGCCCTCCCTGCCGCCTCGCGTCGTCCACCGAAGGGACCCGGCCGTGCTGTCCGCGCCCAGAGGCCGAAGGCCTGTCACCGGGCTCTACTCGCTGCCTTTGTGGCGGGAGCGAGGCGGCCCGGGGGTGGGACGAGGGAGCTGCGGCGCGCCGAGCAGCGCGGGGGGCCTGGGGCAGAGGCGGCGAGGGGGCGCCCGGTCCGTCTCCCCGAGCCCAGGGGCAGTGAGGGGGTGCCGGGCAGGCGGGCGGGCGACAGGTAGGGCGCCGCGGAGGTGGCGGGGAGAGGATGGATGGCGCTCAGCCTGGGAAAGTTGAGAGCGTCCAGAGGTGGCTGGGCGCTCGCTCGGTGTCTGTGGGTTTTTTTCCTCCACACCAAATGTCACTTCGTCACAAGCGGGCGCGCGTGTCTTCCGGCCAGCGTGTCCATTTTTCTGTGCATGGCTGAGGACCACTCTTATTCCGAATGAGACACAAAGAGTTGTGTTGACAGCTGACCCTGACACAAGCAGACAGCGAGTGAGGTGCGCCCTGGCCGGGGAGGGTGAGGGAGACTCGTTAAAGGAAATCCATTCCCGCCGTCCCTCTTCCCAGATCCATTAAAAGGAAATTACATGTGGAGATTCAGTGCGTGGGGTTTCTCAGTTACGTGAGTCCAAGGAACGTCCCCGAACGCGACTCATCTGCCCGGAACGGCCGCTACCTCTAACCGAGGCTGCGGGTCCTGGAGAAGCTCCTCAGTTTTGCCCCTTTCTCTGGTGAACGTGACGGTTCCAAGGTCCTTATTCTCCCCACGCGCCCCTCTGGCCCTGGCTGAGAAGATAGAAACCACATTTTCATTTTTGCTTTTCATACCGTAAGGTTTTTTTTTTTTTTTTTTTTTTTTTTGGTCCCCCGCCCTCCCCGTCCCGCCTTGAGGCGGGAATCCCTGCTTAACTCACATTTTTAAACCTAGCCATTTAAATACAGGGAAGAGCTTTCCCACAGAAGGTTTTTGAACTCAATCTCACTTAATAAAACCTCTCATTCATCTATATGTTTTTAGACTTTAAATCCTGGAATTCTGCTTTTGAGTGTTGTGACTGTGGTGTTTCTTTGCTGAAATTTTCTGGGAGGTTTTATGAATGATACTGAAAAAAGAGAAAAAAATTAGTTGAGTATTTAGTAATACACTTACATGCATATAGGTATGTATTTCAAAAGGAAAATGTTGAATGAATGAATACTGAAAAGTAATATAAGTAGGGTAAAACATTTCAAACAACAGTGAAGAGTATACAGTGTAAATTAAGCCCTCTCTCCTCCCCTCCATACAAGCCTTCATCTTTCTCAGAGGCAGCCACTGTTGCACGTTTTTTGTATATCTTTCCGTAAGTCTATTAAAATGGAATTACTTTATAGATTGATATATACAAGAGACTGAATATAAGACTGAACTGTATATTCGTGGTGATGACTATTAACTTGATACCCACGCATGATGACATGAGATTATTTAGCCAAATGTGGACAATTATTACCTTGAATATCAATTAGAGGGCTAAAAATCTTAGAACAGTATGCAGTGGAAAGCAAAACTATTAAACTAATATCTTCTCCCGCACACACACCAGTTTCCCTACACTGGTTTTTGCAATCTTTGTTGAATTTTTTCTCCATTTTGGAATTCTTTATAAAGTAGAGAATGAGAACTGTAGTACTTTACTTTGTCTACTGCAGTGTGTATCTGAAAACACTGAAAGGACGTGTATATACTCCCATTGACATGACATAATAGAAAGATGTTAGTGGTAAAGGATCAATACGAAGGCCAAGTTTAAGATGTTTGGTTGCATCTCTTAATTCTGGGCCTGGATTTGCCACAAACCCGCCACACAACGTAACTTTTTTTTGGAGATACGTTGTTTCCCACTCAAATAAAGGAATTGAACTAATTGATTTTTAAGGGTCCTTCGAGCTCCAGAGTTCTGTGATTAAAATAGTTGTCCCAAAACTGGCTAAAGATAACCCTTGGACTGTGGGTGTTAGAGAGTGGGGTGACAAAAAACATTCCTGAATGGTGGATTCATAAAGAGGAAGTTAGAGATGTTTAAACTATATCCCTGCTCTTATGAGTTTGATGTCATAGGAGAACAGCTACTCTCCTTACCCACAGAATATGTGTTTACGTTGCTGATGGAGGCCAAACACCGGGCTGAGGGCCTCTGCATGTCACCTTGTGTGGCTAAGGAGAGTGAATTCCCACAGCTCAGGGTGCCATTTTTAGGAAAATTACTCTTACCAAACTCTTCTTTTTGGTCAAGTGGAAGTAAACTTTACCTACTTGAAAGAGACTTGACATAATTAATACTTTTCTGAAGTGTTTAGATTATGAACATCTCTTATAGCTAAGATATTTTAGTTACTTGATAAATATTCACTTAGGGAGTATGTTCTTATTAGGAAACTTCTAATTTGTAAAGTACCTGCAGCCTTTGGGCTAATGATGGGGACAGGAGTTGAGGAGTGATTGTAAAGTTGTGAAAGTAAAAATAATTAGCTGATTTTAGTCACAATGTATGGTCTAAATTAAGGGATTTCAAAGGTACCTTGTAAGCGGTGATTGCAAAAAGTGTTGTTAAGATACAGACCTCATACTGAAAGCTAAAACTTTCTAAAAGCACCGCCGATGAAACATATGTAATTATTTTGAATAAGTCTAATATAAACGAATTATAAATTCGCTTTAGGAGTTGTTTGGGATCCTAAGAACTAGAAGAATATATTTGTAAGGGTACTTAGAGTAATATTGATTAACAAAGCTGACAGAAACAAAAGAAAATTCAATACCAGTAGTGAAATTCCTCAAAAAGGTAATAGTTTTTTTTCCAGCGCCCTTCCCAATCTTGCCATATGAATGAATATTTTTACAAATGTTTTATACTGCAGATAATTTTCACCCTGATTTTTTATAAACATTTTTTCGATAGCTTACTTCCCGTTATTTATAATAATTTTATAAAAGTTTATGCAATGGACGTTCATTATTAACTTAAACCTTTTTATTTTTGATTTTCCAGCATAAAAAACATAATGCCTGTTATTATTGTTATTATTTTTTTTTGAGACGGAGTCTTGCTCTGTCGCCCAGACTGGAGTGCAGTGGCACAATCTCCACTCACTGCAAGCTCCACCACCTGGGTTCACGCCATTCTTCTGCCTCAGCCTCCTGAGCAGCTGTGACTACAGGCACCCACCACCACGCCCGGCTAATTTTTTGTATTTTTAATAGAGATGGGGTTTCACTGTGTTAGCCAGGATGGTCTGGATCTCCTGACCTAGTGATCTGCCTGCCTCAGCCTCCCAAAGTGCCGGGATTACAGGCATGAGCTACCATGCCCTGCCTATAATGCCTGTTCTTATACAAGTAACTTTATTTCTTTTCTTCTTTTTCCCTTAACTTCCTTAGGATTGTTTTTTTCTGGAGGGATAGTATAATGTAGTTGTAAGTGGGTGGGTTCTAAAATTAGAGGTTCTAGGTTTAAACCTAGCTCCATTACTCATTGGCAATATTGGACAAGTAATTTATTTTCTCAGAACTTTAGCTTACTAAGATGTAAAATGGGTGATACTAATAGTTCTTTAAAGTTAAGATAAAAAGCAATAACACATGAAACACATAAATGTTAGCTCTTATTTTTGTCAGGAAATTTCTAGATTTACAGTAATTTCCACATTACTTTCTAAAAGGACTATATAAATTTATACTGTCATTAATAATCTATGTGTGTGCTTATGTTAAAACATATTTTTGTTACTAATTTGATCACTGTAACATTTTATACCTTTCTTTTGATTTGCATTTCTTTGGTCTTATACAAAGTGAGGGATCGTTTTTTCTGCCATATTGCTGCAGTTTTCCAAATTGAGTGATGGAAGTTTCATTACTTCAGTCAGTTTGAGCTGGACCAGAAGGAGTGGACATATAGGAGTGGTCAGTTACACCACTCATGAATAGTGAACCAAATTTTCCAATAGACTTTTTTCAAACTAATTGTAGTTTTCTTGTATTTTCAATCTATGGTAATATTTACTAGCTATTACTATTATTATTTTGACTCTTAAAAAAGTATCTGTTAACTAAGATATAAACAATATTTAAGTGAAAATGCAAGCTTCCTTGAAGAGCTGATTTATGGTTAGTATTATTTTGAGCACAGTTTGCTGGAATTTTACTAGGAATGCTTCTCAAAACTCGAGGAAAACTCAGAGAGAAAATTTATGATCTCCAATCATGTTATCTTTTGGCTACAAATGGATAATGAAGTTATGCCCACTGACTTGAGTTCTTACATAGTCAAGGTAATTTAGACTACAAAACGCATGCCCTTGTGAGTTCTGGAGTTCCAGCAGCCCTAATGTTTTTGGCAAATACACACCCAACATGGATAACAGCAGCTCTTTGTGTTGTTGAGCCCCAGGAGGGCCCCCTATTGTGTACGATTTCTTCCCTCTCATTCTTGACTGACTGGTGATAGCAACTCCTTCAAGTCCAGATGTGGAGTCCCACAGTGACTCTTCTCTTCTACCCAACTCTGTATTTGCCCCTACCACCCCACCCTTCAGTACAGTTGTTTTTGACCTGTCTATGATGTAGAGAATTCACTCTCTTTTCAAGGTTGTGGTTTCAGATTTTATTTTTATTTTTCCCTATGCTTTGTGAGTATCTTTAGCAGTCCCTACAGTAGGGACTGTAGCCATGTTAGCATAGATTAACACATAACCACTTGATAAATGTTTGTTGCTGTGAACTATATCTTGTATTGTCTTCTCTGTTCCTGGTCATAGTTCTATTTTTATGGTGCCAATCTGCAGAAGCAAGCACCAGTTGTGTCCTGTATTCCCGTGTTTGCCTATATTACCAAGGTTAGGAGTTAGGAGGAGACCTGCTTGTTATGGCTCTTCCAACTTTTTGTGTGCTTAGGAGACTTTCTTAACTCCTGTGCTTTACTTTTCTTCTGTAAAATGAGATTAACAATTACTGCTCTAATTACCAACCTTCTGGATAGGTTTATTTTGAAGATAAAATGAAATAATGTAGACATATTTTAGAAAGAGCTACAAATTTATATTATGTTGTCAAAATTACATATTGTTACTGCCCTTCTAGGAGTGGCCATATCTTTGAGAAAACCCCATCTTGACGTAGAGTTGCACTTAGAGCTTGAGATTACATGCATATTCTTGGGGCCCACTCTGACCTGTTGAATTAGAAATTCTGGGGATGAGGCCTACCAATCTGCGTTTTAACAACCCTTCTGATACTGAACCACTGTTCTAGGGAGTAAGAAACTTCAGCACCCAATAAAAACGTATTCTCCTAATAGTTAAATGTTAGTTATAAAATAATCCAGAAATATCATAAATCATTTTTGCATGCTAACCATGGAATGAAAATTAGCTATTACTATTAGCTGCTATTTGTATTTTAATCTCTCAAAATTTAATTCAGGTAGGAATTGTAAACTCAGATGCATGGAAGCAGTAAATCTGAGTTGTGAAGCAAGGCACTTGTAAAGTGATAGAGGTGATGAGTTCTGGTGGACAAGAAAGTCTGAAGGTGGCAGAGTTTCTAAGGTTCCACTGATTGTTGCCTTTTGGGATTGTGGGTCACTGTTGCTAGGCCATTTGATTTTTCAGGTGAAGCTAGAAGTTCACATTTGTATGTGAATTTAAATGTTGGCAATACATTTTAAAGAAAACACATGGACCTGATAATCTGGAGGCCAGATAACTTCCAACCCCTGAGTTAAATAATATGGGTGAACGTATTTGCATTTGAATGAGTGTGATGACGGAAGAAACCATCCCATTCAACATTATTAATAATCAAAGAAATGTATATTAAAATCACACACTTTTTTAACTTTCAGATTACAAAGATTCAGTAGATTGATAAAATCTAATGTTGGCAATTGGATAAAGAAATGGTTGTTCTTATACTAAGACTGATGGGAAATGATTACACCTTTTCTGGGGAGTAATTTGGCATCATGTTTCAAGACTTTAAATGTCTATACCTGCCCTGTCCAATATGGTAGCCGCTAGCCACATGTGGCTATTTAAATGTAAATTAATTAACATTATATACAACCAGAGATTCAGTCTCTCAGTTATACTGGTTACATTTCAAGCACTCAATAGTTGCTCATGGCTGGTGGCTGCCACGTTGGACTGTGTATAGAACATTTCCATCACTGGAGAAAGTTCTGTTGGACAGTGCTGGTCTAAACTCTTTGATTTGGAAATTTCCCTTTTTGGAATTTGTTAGAAAAAAACAGGCCAGGCACGGTGGCTCACGCCTGTAATCCCAGCACTTTGGGAGGCCGAGGTGGGCGGATCACGAGGTCAGGAGATCAAGACCATCCTGGCTAACATGGTGAAACCCCATCTCCACTAAAAATACAAAAAAGTAGCCGGGCGTGGTGGCAGGCACTTGTAGTCCCAGCTACTCAGGAGGCTGAAGCAGGAAAATGGCGTGAACCCAGGAGGTGGAGCTTGCAGTGAGCCAGGATCATGGCACTGCATTCCAGCCTGGGCAACAGAGCAAGACTCTGCCTCAAAAAAAAAGGAAAAACAATTAGACAAATGCACAAAGACATATAGCAAAAATATCACTTGAAACATTTATGAAAGTAAAAAAATTAGAAACCACCTAAACACCATGTTATTAAAAATCAAGCTGTAGTAAATATCTATGAAAATAGTGTTACGTATGTTGTGAAACTATTTCTATTGTAGAATCTTTTATTTTGGTAGATAGCTTAGTTACAAGGGGTTTGGGGATCACTTTTTCTTTTGTCACAAACACACATGAGTATGACGGAGCTTTCCCTTTTTAGCCTACAGCTCTTATAGTAGGATAGGTTGACTTTTACTAAAACATGAGCAGAGGCACTTGAGAACTCTCTAAATAACATCCGTATCAGCTGGATTCTTGTTAGATATTCAGAATCTCAGACCCCATCCCAAGCCTACTGAATCAGAATCTCTGACAGGACCCAGGAATCTTTATTCACAAACTGTCTGCTTACTAGTGGTATCTGCCTTCTATCACTGAATTGCTCAAGCTTCAGTTGTTTTATCTTGGCCAAATTAAATCTGACCTCTATCCAGGTACTGTTTCAGGTGCTGGGGATGCTGCAGGGAAGAAAAGTGACAGATATCTGGCCGGGTGTGGTGGCTCACGCCTGTAATCCCAGCACTTTGGGAGACCAAGGTGGGTGGATCACCTAAGGTCAGGAGTTTGAGACCAGCTTGGCCAACATGGTGAAACTCTGTCTCTACTGGAAAAAAAAAAAAAAAAAAAAAAAAAAACAGAATTAGCCGGGCATGGTGGGGCATGCCTGTAATCCCAGACACTTGGGAGGCTGAGGCAGGAGAATCACTTGAACCCTGGAGGCGGAGGTTGCGGTGAGCTGAGATTGCGCCATTACACTCCAGCCTGGCAACAAGAGCAAAATTCCGTCTTAAAAAAAGAAAAAAGAAAGTGACAAATATCCCTGTTCTCAGGAGAATCAAACAATAAACAAAAGAAATTGAGGAAAATACGATGTTTTTTAGATAGTGAGAAGTGCAAGAGAGAAAAGTAGAGCAGAAAGGGAATTAGAAAGTAAGCTGGAGGTTGCGATTTTCCACAGGTGTCATTGAGAAGTGACCTGAGTGAAGACACAAAGAGGTGAGGAACTGAGCCATTGGAAAGATTAGGGGAAGAGGGTTTCAGCTGGTTGTTAGAGGGGCAACTAGGAGGCCTGGGAGCTGATGGGGGATTAGGTCAGAGAGGTAATCTATATCTTTTTACTTCAAATTATTTGTTCTCTCTAGTGCACCACACTCTCAGATTCTTTGATTAATCAGTTTGTAAAGAGATAAGACATCTTGAAATTTGCTGTTCTTCAGCATGATCTGTCAGTTCCTCTTGTCACATTTGCTTGGGGTGCTTGTTAAATACGGATTATTGCTGGGCGCGGTGGCTCAAGCCTGTAATCCCAGCACTTTGGGAGGCCGAGACGGGCGGATCACGAGGTCAGGAGATCGAGACCATCCTGGCTAACACGGTGAAACCCTGTCTCTACTAAAAAATACAAAAAAACTAGCCAGGCGAGGTGGTGGGCGCCTGTAGTCCCAGCTACTTGGGAGGCGGAGGCAGGAGAATGGCGTGAACCCGGGAGGCGGAGCTTGCAGTGAGCTGAGATCCGGCCACTGCACTCCAGCCTGGGCGACAAAGCGAGACTCCGTCTCAAAAAAAAAAAAAAAAAAAAAAAAAAGCGGATTATTGATCACTAGACCTACTAATAAGAATTTCTAGGGTGGGATCCATGAATGTGCATTTAAAAAAATTTTTCTGCCGTAGTCAGAGGATGAATGTGCATTTTAAGTATCTTCCCAGGTGGTTTTTATGGACACAGGTCTTAGAACTACTACTCAAATGTATCATTCCATAATTTTAGTTATTTTTAGAGCAGATGCACTTAAAGTTGTCACCTCTGCCTATATAGGTTACAGTGTGAAGAGAAGATGTAATTGGTATAATATCTCTCTGTATTTTTAAACCAATTTAAATGGATACTAATATAAGTTAACATGTATATCTTTTTGGGGTATTCAGGGAACTCTGAGGCTGTTATCATAATTTGTATCCACATCAGAGGATGGGGGAGCCTTTTCACTTGAGAGTTCTGCCTCTCACCCATACAGTCTGTTCTGTTTTTTGGAAAAGGCACATTTATATCTCTTTGTTTTTTTCTCATGTTTTCTTTCTTTTCTTCTTCCTTTTCTCTTCTTGAAATCTAACCACACTAAGTCAAACATCATCAACATTTTTGTAGCCATTCTTTTGTTCATCTCTATGCATATTTATATATAATCAAGATAAATATTCTTACATAAATAGGATCATATTATGCTTTTTTAAGAACTTGTAGGCCAGGCACAGTGGCTCATGTCTGTAATCCTAGTGCTTTGGAAGGCCAAAGTGGGAGGAGGATCACTTGAAGCCAGGAGTTCGAGACCAGCCTGGGCAATGTAATGAGGCTCTATCTCTAAAAACAAACAAACAAACAAACGAAAACTGTAGTTACTATTTTAAAAATTTGAGGGCTGTCTTTTCCTTTTCCCCTTTCTTTTCACTTCAACAATGTCACTGATCTATTTATGTTGTTACAACATTTTCCATGATCATGTACCCTTATATATATTTTAGTACTGTATATGTACTATCATATCTTTCTAATTTTCACCTAATATTCAATAAAACACGAGGAATATAACTCTTCAGTTAACTGGTATAGCTTGTCTTTATTTTAAATTATTATACAATATCCTATAAAAATAATCTATAGCATATGTATTCCACAATTAACCATTACTTCATTGAAGGGCATTTATTTAAGCCAAGCAAGAAACAAGAGCTATCTATTAAAAGACAGACATGTGATAACACAATTTAAAAACATTTTTGTAAAGTAAAAAAGAACCATAAATAAATACCATAGACGTGATAGATGGGGGAAAAAAATCTGTACCATATGCAAATAAAAGATCACCATCTTGTCTGGGTGCAGTGGCTCATACCTGTAATCTCAGCACTTTGGAAGGCCAAGGTGGCAGATCACAAAGTCAGGAGTACAGGACCAGCCTGAGCAACATGGTGAAACCCCATCTCTACTAAAAATACAAAAATTAGCCGAGCGTGGTGGCGCATGCCTGTAATCCCAGCTGCTCAGGAGGCTGAGGCAGGAGAAACGGTTGAACCAAGGAGGCGGAGGTTGCAGAGAGCCGGGATTGCACCAGTGCTCTCCAGCCTGGGAGGCAGAGCGAGACTCCATCTCAAAAAAAAAAAAAAAAAAAGTTTACCATCTCTAGTTTATAAAGAACTCTTATAAAATGGTAATAAAATATTTTATGAGACATAATTTTGAAGTATTTTGCAAACATTATCACTAGCTATTCACAGAACCGCTATTCCAAATGGTCAATAAGTATGAAAATGCTTAGCCTTATTAGTTGTTTAGAAATGCAAGTTACAAATAATAGTAAACTATCACTTGATACCTACTTGATATTACTATAGAACTTCAATCAACATTAAAATTTCCAGAATTAGTTTATTTGTTCTTTGAAAAATCTGTGCAGAAACACTTGTTTGAAAGTTATATTAGGCTGGGTGTGGTGGCTCATGCCTGTAATCCCAGCACTTTGGGAGGCTGAGGTGGACAGATCACCTGAGGCTGGGAGTTCGAGACCAGCCTAACCAACATGGAGAAACCCCGTCTCTACTAAAAATACAAAACTAGCTTGGCACGGTGGCGCATGCCTGTTATCTGAGGCAGGAAAATCGCTTGAACCAGGGAGGTGGAGGTTGCGGTGAGCCATTGCGCTCCAGCCCTGGGCAACAAGAGTGAAACTCCATCTGGAAAAAAAAGAAAGAAAGTAAGTTATATTAAAGTGGCAGGGCACAGTGGCTCACGCTTGTAATCCCAGCACTTAGGGAGGCCGAGGTGGGCGGATCACTTGAGATCAGCAGTTCAAAACCAGCCTGGCCAACATGGCGAAACCCTGTCTCTACTAAAAACACAAAAATTAGCTGGCCATCGTGGCAGGTGCCTGTAATCCCAGCTACTCGGGAGGCTGAGGCAGGAGAATAGCTTGAACCCGGGAGGCCGAGGTTGCAGTGAGCACCACTGCACTCTAGCCTCTGTGACAGAGCGAGACTATCCCTCCCCACCCCCCAAAAAAGAAAGTTTTTAAAAAGTTTTTATAATTTTTATGTTTTATAATTCCCCAGGGTTTCCTGTTTGCTCAGATAATTTGAGGGAGATTGACTTTTATTTTCTTTCAGTCTTAGCTCATAAGCCAAATGATGAGAATAGAGCTTAGAAAATTTAATTTTGATATCAATTGCCCCTTTGTATTCAAAAGGGTTTCCTCCTGTTTTAAGACAGAGCTTTGTTGGATTTTAGAGCTATAGATCAATCTACCCTGAGAGGAAAACACTTCAGGGTTTACTTGACTTGCCCAAGGTCACTAAACTAGTCCTGCATGTTTTCTGGTTTACCATATTGTTTCACAGTGTCTTCTTATACTTATAATTGCAACTAATATAGAGAAAACATATTTCAAGAATTTTTTTTTTTTTGAGGCGTAGTCTTGCTCTCTTGCCCAGGCTGGAGTGCAATGGCGCAATCTCGGCTCACTGCAACCTCCGACTCCCTGGTTCAAGCGATTTTCCTGCCTCAGCCTCCTGAGTAGGTAGGATTACAGGCATGTGCCACCAAACCTGGCTAATTTTTGTATTTTTAGTAGAGTTGAGGTTTCACCGTGTTGGCCAGGCTGGCCTCGAACTCCTGACCTCAGGTGATCCACCCGCCTTGGCCTCCCAAAGTGCTGGGATTATAGGTGTAAGCCATCATGCTTACCTATTTCAAGAATTTTTTCTCATTTTCAAAAACCGAATATATAGCATTTAGAGAGATTATATGTAATGTGTTTAGATTTTAAATAGAAATAGTAGCATATGAGAATAATATTAACAAATCAGAAAAAGAAACATTACTTGTAATTCTACCGTCCTTACAAAGTGAACTGTTACTGCATTTCTGCTTCAAGTATTTATCTATATGCATTAATGATTTTACATACTGCTAATATGGTTTCCCTAATATTTCCCAAATCTTTTGGTAACTTTGACTTCCAGGCTTTTTTTTTTTTTTCTCTTAGAGACAGGATCTTGCTGTGTCACCCAGGCTGGAGTGCAGTGGCACAATCAGCTCACTGCAGCCTGGAACTCCTGGGCTCAAAGGATCCTCCTGCCTCAGCCTTCTGAGTAGCTGGGACTACAGGTGTGTACCACTATGCCTGGCTAATTTGAAAAACTTTCTGTGGAGATAGGGTGTCACTTTGCTGTCCAGGCTTTCAGGTTTTTTTTTTTTTTTTCTCACTCTGTCTCCCAGGCTGGAGTGCCGTGGCATGATCTTGGCTCACTGCAGCTTCCACCTCCCGGGTTCGAGCGATTCTCCTATCTCAGCCTCCCGAATAGCTGGGATTACAGGTGCGCTCCATCACACCCAGCTAATTTTTGTATTTTTAGTAGAGACAGGGTTTTGCCATTTTGGCCAGGCTGGTCTCGAACTCCTTTCCTCAGGTGATCAGCCTGCCTGGGCCTCCCAAAATGCTGGATTACACACATGAGCCACCATGCCCAGCCGCTTTTGGACTTTTTTTTTTTTTTTTTTTTTTTTTGAGACGGAGTCTGGCTCTGTCGCCCAGGCTGGAGTGCAGTGGCCGGATCTCAGCTCACTGCAAGCTCCGCCTCCCGGGTTTACGCCATTCTCCTGCCTCAGCCTCCCAAGTAGCTGGGACTACAGGCGCCCACCACCTCGCCTGGCTAGTTTTTTGTATTTTTTTTAGTAGAGATGGGGTTTCACCGTGTTAGCCAGGATGGTCTCGATCTCCTGACCTCGTGATCCGCCCGTCTCGGCCTCCCAAAATGCTGGGATTACAGGGTTGAGCCACCGCGCCCGACCAGCTTTTGGACTTTTTAAGCTGGTCTGCTTGACTACTTTCTGTTTTTCATGTGTGTCATTTTTAATCCTTGAACATTGTTTTGTATCATTCTCCAAATGATCCAATATCTTTTATAGGTACCAGTTGCCTCCCTTAGCATTTCCCAAAGGGTGTTACCTTAAACATTTAACACCCCAGTCTTATGCTGTCACCTGCATGTAAAAAAAAAAAAGCCACACACACAAAAAACTAAAGGTATTGGCCGGGCGCGGTGGCTCACGCCTGTAATCCCTGCACTTTGGGAGGCCGAGGCGGGCGGATCACAAGGTCAGGAGATCGAGACCATCCTGGCTAACACGGTGAAACCCTGTCTCTACTAAAATACAAAAAATTAGCCGGGCGCGGTGGCGTGTGCCTGTAGTCCCAGCTACTCGGGAGGCTGAGGCAGGAGAATGGCGAGAACCCGGGAGGCGGAGCTTGCAGTGAGCCGAGATCGGGCCACTGCACTCCAGCCTGGGCAACAGAGTGAAGACTCTGCCTCAAAACAAAAACAAAAACAAAAACAAAAACAAAAAAAACGAAAGGTATTAAACAGTAATGAATTTGTTATATCACCAACATTTCTCAGGGTGGCAGGAAGGGCTCTGCAATTCTTGGGTTAATTTGGGTGCTTGACAATGTCCTCAAGGACCAAGATTCTTTTGGTCATTCTCCACCATTCTCAGCTTGTTGGTGTTTGTCTTCTAGCTTGTCTTTTCACTGTCCCAAGATATTTGCAGCACACACAACTCAGATCCTTACACAGCTTTGACTGGAGTCAGAAAAAGGCTCTTTATATTCAGGCTAAATGCTTTTAAAAGAATTTACCTACATACATTGATGTCCCAAATCTTGGTGAGACTTCACTGCATGGTCATGCGTCAGCCAGTCACTGACAAGGGAAGTGGGATTACCATAACTGAGGTAGAATATTCAAGATTTACTCCAGAGCCTGGGGAAGGGTCTGTTCTTTGAGGTAAACATGTACAAACTGTGGGGTTGTTAATATTGAAGATCAGGAAATGGCTTGATTAGGCAACCAGCAATGTGTGCTATAAAACTGAATTTCCTTAGTTCCCTTCAAGGCTCTTCATAATCTGACCCCATGATAATTTAATATAAAACCTCTATTCTAGACAGGCCAATCAGTTGTCTCTCCTGCCTGTCTATTCTATCGTGCTCATGTGCATTCCTACCTGTGCCTTGACACATGTTATATTTCACTATCTTAGAAAGTTCTCCCTGTTTATTAGAGCTGATGTGGCTATTTTAATTAAAATTTAAAATTTAGTTCCTTAGGCATACAAGTCCCACTTCAGTAGTCATGTGATCAAGTGGCTACTGTACTGGATAGTGAAGGAATAGAACATTTCCATAATCACAGGAAGTTCTCATGGACAGCACTGCTCTAGAAATTCTTACAAATCATAGGGCTGGGCGCGGTGGCTCACGCCTGTAATTCCAGCACTGTGGGAGGCCGAGGCGGGTGGATCACGAGGTCAGGAGATCGAGACCATCCTGGCTAACATGATGAAACCCCGTCTCTACTAAAAATACAAAAAAATTAGCCGAGCGTGGTGGCAGGCGCCTATAGTCCCAGCTACTGGGGAGGCTGAGGCAGGAGAATGGCGTGAACCTGGGAGGCGGAGCTTGCAGTGAGCCGAGATCTCACCACTGCACTCCAGCCTGGGCAACAGAGAGAGACTCCATCTCAAAATAATAATAATAATAAAAGAAATTCTTACAAATCGTACCTATTATTTACACAGTGTTTGCCAAACTATGGACCACCTAAATGAAAACCAACTGTTTGAGATGCTGTTTAAATGCAGATTCGGAGCCCTAGGAATAGGCCCTGAGCCACTTTCATGCCCAATAAAGATGAAGAACACTGCTTTGAGGTCTAGTTTTCTTTCTTTTATGGAAATATACTGACCATTGGAGTTTTCATTAATTTTCTCCTTCTCTAGACTTGTATAGCATTCATAGTTTATATATAAAGTTTTAGAATTTCATTATAGATATTAATATTCTCTAATTGTCTCAAAGTATTTTTCCTGAATATTAGAGCATAAACCTTTTAAGAGGAGGTACCGTGGCATATTATCACTTGTATTTTCCAACATGTTGAATATAAAGTTGGGTGCATAGTAAATATGAAGTATTGACTGCTTAATTACATTCTACAGAATTGTCAAGCTGTAGTGTATTTACTTGGCAGTTCTTTGAAAATCATCATACTGTCTGCAGTATTGAATATGGATGATAGAGTATTTCTGTAATTTTTTCCCTTAGTTTTATTTGTTGGAAATAAACCTGAAAATCTTGGTTATATTTCTAACAAGTAGTATATGAGGATGTTCCCCATAATAAATTTGCATCATTTTAAAAAATGGCTATTTTAAAGTGCTCTGATCTTTTGATTCTCTTTGTAGAACATAAACTAGTCAAACTTTTGAAGCCATAGTTGATAAAGCACCTTTCTGTGGCAAATGAACTCTGCACTTGAACCAGGATTCTTCTCCTGATTAATAGAGAATTCAGGTAGCTGTTCTGGCTGCTCTACTTTGATGACTTAATAATGGCCTGAGAATCGCTGGAGCAGGAGGTTAAGGTCTTGGCAACATTAGGGAATAGCTAGGTGTGCATTTTCACAAATTGGAGCACCACGAATGATCAAGTTGGAATAGTAACAGGGTAGTCATGACTAGCAGCAACTCACTTAGTTCTAAGGTGGGGAATATTTCTCTTTGTGCATAATTTCACAAACTGATGTGAAAACAACTACATTCTCTAGTAAGCTCATTACCTTATGGTACAAAAATCAATCTAATCTATTAAGAATCAAATCTCTATTGAGCAAATAATTGCCTTCCTGAGACACTTGATATTTTTTACTCTGAGACAGTTGCCACATAATTTGATTCCAAAACAGGTCACATTTCTGAGATAATGAATCAACACTGCCAAGCGTGATGGCTGGTACAAAATAGACTCCCAGTCATGCCTGTAATCCCAGCACTTTGGGAGACCGAGGCGGGCGGATCACTTGAGTTCAGGAGATCGAGACGAGCCTGGCCAACATGGTGAAACTCCGTCTCTACTGAAAATACAAAAATTAGCCGGGTGTGTTGGTACACGCCTGTAATCCCAGCTACTTGGGAGGCTGAGGCAGGAGAATGGCGTGAATCCGGGAGGCAGAGATTGCAGTGAGCCGAGATGGTGCCACTGCAGTACAGCCTGGGTGACAGAGCGAGAGTCTGCCTCAAAAAAAAGAAAAAAAAAAAAACTCTCAGAAGTGTTAGTTATTTTTCCTCATTAGACTTGTTGAATTTGAATGACAAGTCTCAGACTTTATTAGAGAGTAGGAATTAGTTTGTTTTTTTTTTTTTTTTCTTTAAGATGGAGTCTCACTCTGTTGCCCGGGCTGGAGTGCAGTGGTGTGATCTCAGCTCACTGCAACCTCTGCTTCCTGGGTTCAAGCCATTCTCCTGCCTCAGCCTCCCAAGTAGCTGGGACTACAGGTGCCCACCACCACGCCAGCTAATTTTTTGTATTTTTATATTTTTAGTAGAGACGGAGTTTCACTGTGTTAGCCAGGATGGTCTCGATCTGCTCACCTCGTGATCCGCCTGTCTCAGCCTCCCAAAGTGCTGGGATTACAGGCATGAGCCACGGTGCCCGGCCGCAATTAGTTTTAAGTGTTTGCCTCCCAATTAAAAATGTTACCAAGTTCTTTTCTGGAAAAATTAGACCATGTAAAAATAACCTTTTCCCCACTTGTGCATTTTAATGGAGCAATCAAATACTAGCTGTGGTATTTTTTACAGTATTGTTGGTCAAAAGTTGTATCAGAATTGTTTCATATCGGTAGGTATTAAATGGACAATTTGCATAATCTACTGAAGGTTTTTCAGTCTGCACATGTGTGTCTGGTTATGGTATTTCAGGTATTCTAAATGTTTAAGGTTTTATGTCATCATAAAGACCTCTGAGCCAGTGGTATGCATTATCTCAACTTCTGCCTCCACAGTGGGAACTGTGATGGAACAGTGTAATACATGGCATAGTTGCATATCTGGAATTTCAAAGAGAGTATATGTATGTCAGAGTATGTGTATATGCACAAAACATAGCTTTTGATTTTAAAAACTTCCATAAAGGTCTTCTCTGCTTAGTCTTCTCCTGCTGTTTATTGATTTAATTAATAGCAGAAATTAATAATTTAATTCAACAATATAATTATTAAAAATGTACCCCACCTCACACATTGTGCACATATCATTTCTAATCCTCACAACAGCCCTGTAAAGTAGGCATCATCATTCTCACTTTTACAGCTGAGATAACTAAGACTCAGATAAGGCTTAGGTAAATTTCACAAGAGCCTTCAGGTAGTCACTGTAAAGTCAGAATTCAAAGGTAAGTCTGGCTGATTTAAAGCTTTTGTTCCTGCCTCTGTGTCATACTCTTGGGGACGTGTTTTGTGATTCCACTAGATTATGAGATCTGGATGTCATGAATTGCATCTTACAATGTGTTATATTACCCAGGAAGGTAACTTGTGGCAAATGTTGCTGTTCTTGCTGAAGGTGGTATAGGTAGCTGTCAAGGGGCATATCAGCCTTTTCACATACCACTAGGGGACCATTTCGTGCCATATTTTTGGGTAACAGGCTGTACAAGGCTCAGTTTTGGTCGACAAGGAACGGTGCCAGTGGGGTCAGATCTTGAGTTTATTCACCAGACTGCAAGTGCTTTGTCCCTTTTGCACACTGTTCTATCCCCAGCACCTAAGACCAAGCTCATAATTACCCCCTCAATAAATATTTGTTACTGACAAATAATAATAACAGGTCTGTAGGAACTGTTAACTTTCTTCCATGGCTATGTATTACATCCTTAACCTAGGCCGAACTTCCTTCTGATCTAAGCCACTGCTTACACAGGAGTTGGGGCAAGGGAGGGTAATGGAACAACATAAACTTATTATGTTGACTGGAAATACCAACACAAGACTCATGCCCTTTGGAAGCTAGGTCAGTAGCATTATCTTTATATAAAGGATGGTAATGAGGAAAAATAAATTCAAAACAGTTCTGTGGCAGAGGTGAAGGGAGATACATTTCATTTCCCTTTTGTTTTTGAATTACACAAAATGATGATGTGTTTATAATCTTTTGTGCATGTTCAATTGATCATCAAATTTACTTACTTACAACTGTACCTATATAATTTAAGTAATATGGGCTTTAAATTTGCCAACAAATATCCTAGTTAATAAAAAATAGTCTAAGCTGTGTATTTCCAGGATAATACTGCATAGTGGAATAGAGCCATGGAATTGATAGTCTGGAAAAAAAGTGTTTTGAAAAATGTGACATTTCCTGTACAGTATAGTTGTTACAATTCATATTGCTTATTAGATTTTAAATGGGCAAGACTTCCAAAATCAAAACAATGTGGGCTTATTTTAGATACTGTTGCATGGGAGATTACCGGACATCTGTATGGGTTTTACCCTTCTAAAGCTAAAGTTCACATGCTGCAAACAGATGCCATAATTCTATCCTAGATTAAGGTTTGTTTAACCTATACTGAGTTTTTAAAAGGATTTGAAGTAATAATTGGCAGCAATAATTATCAAACTATCTCTCAATTTTCATTTGGGTAAAAGGAATGATTCCATGAAATACATTTGTCCCTTCCTTAAAAATAATTTTTCTCATCATTTTTCTGCTGAGCAAGAGGTGTTGATTCAGTAGGGATAATAGAATTCACCATTGGGCAGGAAATTAACAGTAAGAGTAAGCTAATAAGTCTTTTTTAAGCACCTATAATTGTAAGGGATGCTGTGGAGAGAAAAAGGAAAATGAAGAACTGTCCCTGCCCTTGAGGAAACTGACAGTCTAGTTAAAACACAGTAATGTGACTTGTGTTTTTCTAGATTCAGATCTAATTTTATTCAAACCATGTTCCTCAAACCATTACTAATATAGGAAAATATTTATATAACATAATATGTAAAGGTGTTTTTTGTCTTGTTTCCCAATGCCTAAATTACAAAAGAATTCAACTGAACTTATATCAACTGGAATTTTATGCCCATTTAATTTTTTAAAAACTAGAAGATGTTTTTAACTTGTTCATGAGGCATTGAATGCATTATAAAATTTAAAACGGTATTGGTGATGTTAAGAAAATCTTGGTATGATTCTTAAGTTGTTAGTGACACTTCATGGATATTAAGGTACCTATAAATAGAACCGAAATGTGGCATTCCTTTTTTTTCGTGGTGGGGGTATGAATTTGACCACTGTTCAACTCATATCCTTTTTTTTTGTCTTATAGAGCAGAAACTAACTTTAGTTAGTATACTGCTTTTGAGATGTTCTTTATATAGAAATTTAAGGCATGGGAAATTATCATTTAGAAAGAAAATGAATGAAAGCTCATTTGGACCTTTAGACTATGTTTAAAGCACATTATACAAGATTATTTAATTAGTACAAAACTATTCTACTAATGTAGATTATATTGAGAAATAAATATTTGAAACATAGATCTTAAAGCATTGTCTTATAAATTCACTTTTTAGAAATTTGGATTTTCAGTGATTTTATATCACTGAAAGCTGTGTGTACTCTAATTTGGTCCTTGATATGTTTCTCATTATGAGCAGTATTAAAAAAAATAGAGAAAATATTTATCATAAGTATGTTATTTTTAAGTACATTTCCTTTTAATTGAATGAAACTAAATTTTCTACCTGATTTGTGAACATCAGAGAAAAGAAGATACATATTAAGGAGGAAAAAAAAGGAAAGAGACTGAAAGATTAATTAGAACTTATTCCTTGTACAATAATATTTTAGCTTTAAACTGTTAGTCCTTTGTATTAGGATCCACTAAAGATCTTAAGTTAGCCTGCTAAATTTTAGCTTCTCACAGTAGCTGGTTTTCCAGAAACTTACATGCAAAGGACGTCTGTTCCGAGTTGACTTTTGTTAGTAGTAATTCTATTTTGACTTAGGTGTTTAGAGATACTTTTCTCTTAACTCTTACATTTAAAGCATTAACATATAAATCTAATTAAAACGATGTATTAAGTTGACTGATTAAAAATAGTTGTATAGTCACAATTTTGTTTCTCCTAAGAATGAGAGGTTTAAATCTCTGAAAACATTAATGTGTGTGGAGTGGTTATGATAGTCCAGCTGCCATTGTGTGTGTTCCATTTAAATGTTAATTTATCTTAGAGACTCTAAAGTTGAGCTCAGAAGGTAGAGAATTTTAATTTGAATAGTCATTTTCTTTTTTTCATGAATACTAAAATCTGTTTTATACTAAAGAAAAAAACGTATTAGACAGCCAATACTCAATTACCTCATTTTAAAGTTTCTAGTATGATACTGAGTATTATTTTATAGTTCTATGTAAAGGAAAACAGTAGTGTTTTAAAGAGAAATCAGGTTGTGGAAATACATTTCAAATAATTAAATCTGGGCTGTGAAAAAGACTACTAACGTTAGCAGAAACTCACTGACCTATGTGTGACACACACATATCTATATACTATGTATATATTTAGATTATATGTATTTTTTCCAACACACAGTTGCTGGCTTGAATGTACTGTATTCTTAACCACTGATTAAAACTTAGTCTTACAGTTAGTCTGATACTGTAATTATAAATAAACTTCCAGGAACAATTCTTGAGGACAAGTTTTTAAGGAAACTTCTACTTACCACTGTTCTCTTTAAAACAGGTCAAGATTTGAAGCTCTGTAATTTTGCTTTATTTCATAGCTGCCGTTGGCATTGTGTCAGCTACCATGAATGTTCTCTTAAGCAAGGTTACCTTCTGTTGCTTTTAGCAGCCTTTTCTACTTCCCTACAATAAAATAGGCCATTTGTGTGAGCTGCTGTTGATTGCATATTTTGAAGTCATTTTTGTCTTTAGTCATTTCATTACCAGCCTGTGATTATCTTGTGTTAAAAAAACAAACAAGTTGGCAGAAAACCTCTTTGATCTACCCTAACCTTTCTATATGTAAATTTTGGAAAAGCGACACTGTAGCATGCCAATAAGATTTTCTCCTGCATTGACATTTCCAAAGTAATTATAAAAAGGATTATAAAATTTACTAAAGGAATTGGTATTTGTTGGTTGACAAAATTTACTTAAGCCACATAATTGTAAATTTATGGAGTCAAGGGTTGCCATCAAAGAAAATATTTTTGTTTATTCTAAATACCTTTCTTTTATTTTAATTTTTTATTTTCTAAATACCTTTATTTTATACAGCTAGGAAAAGTAACAGCGTTTTGAACATTTTGAAGAGGTCTTACATTTTTACTTATTCCATTCTTTAATATAAAGGTTTCCATGATTTAAATAAGACATAATTCTGTATGATTTGCTTTAAATTAATAGTTACTGGTTAGAATTTAAAATTCTGTTTTATAGTAACCAGTAAGGATGTGAATTGTGTATTTATAGCAGTATACAGATTTGCAGATTCTATGACACACAGTTAGACACATTGGTTTTTATGAAAATCCATTAGCATTTTTCTCCTGTTTTCTCTGTGATTCCAGAATAATATGTGGGGGTGATTTTCTTGAGAACAGGAGCTATTAGCATCATTCTTAGGAGTAAAAACAGTACCCCTCCTTTTAAACACAGATCTTATTTTTTTGCTACTTTTTTTTTTTTTGCTCCTTCTCCAACTTCCCTGCCATTCCTCTTAACTTCTGAGGCTTGGAGAAAGTGAACTTTAAAAACTAGAATTCTTTCTCTCTTTTGAATGACAGACCTTATGGGGTTACTTATGTGGCTGGGTTTCTCTCATCCCAGATGGAGTATTTAAATACTTTATAAAATTCTTTATAAGATTACGTGCTTAGAGATACTTTTGCTTGGTTACACTTTTGCTTTCCCAAACAGTTGTTTTTGTTTTTTGACACAGAAAGCAATGTTCTACCTCATTTGGATCAAAGCCCAGTTAGTTTAAGACACATATTTTGTAACAAAAATTTTATGTTTCTTAACATGATTTGGAAGTTAGTATTAATCATTTTTATAATTACTTGCATTGGTAGTTTGTCATTGTAATTGTACAAAGTGTTTCTAGGTTACAAAAGCTAGAAGTTCTTTGCAAGGTGGTGGGCCAGTGATGCCATCCCATGGAAATGGCTATGATAAACCAGTTTTCTCTGGGTTCATTTCTAGTTTGTGTCACGGTTTGAGAAAAACAATAGATGAGAACAAGTTAGTATGAATATTTTTAATCATTTCGTCTGTTAAAACTTCATGCCATGACTAAGAGACGATGGGCTTACAGGGGTATTTTCAAGAATTGCTTTACAGAACTTCCTCGTTAAACGTTTTATAAGGACATTCTGCTTTAACAGATTACATGGTGTTGAGGTGGGGAGTATATGTAATTGTAAAAGGTTTATACCCCACATACAGATTATTACCTGGTGACTGAAAATGCTGTCTGGATCTTTTTTTGCAGTGCCAGGGAAGGTGGGGGATGGGGAGAATGAAACTTGAATCAGTGGCCATCTGGCCCAGATTTGGCTGATTTCCTGTGCACTGCCCTTTGTTTCAGCCAGACAATGGATTGTTCCTTTAAAAGATAAGAACTCCATTGATGACTTTGTGCTGAATCAGCACGTTGGTTTGGGATTGCAAGCATTGACTCATATCGAAGGGTTTTCTCTTGTTCATAGGTCACTATCCTTGTCTTCATCCATTACAAAAATATTCTTAAGGTTGTTTTCTGTAGTTTCTGTGCTGAGATTACAGACAAATTGAATAAAATAAATGGACATGTAGTTTTCTAGTTTTGTATTACCTGTCTTCAACATTGAAATCTCCTTGTCTTTAGTTTCCAAAATTAATGTCTCCCTGATTGTGACTTTTGATAAATCTTTATGTAGAGTCTTTTCTTATGTCTGAGCTTGAATTTTCCATTTGAATTTTCAAGGACTTAAATTTAATGTTGTCCTAAATCTAAGTTAGACTTTTATGATATGGCTATGGAAATGGTAAATTTTCTGTGACATCTGTTGTCATATATCTGCAAATTACATTTTAGGGTGGTGGAGCTACTCCTTACTTTAAATGCTACCTACTCACTGTGACACTGTTTAATAAATGGTTATTGACTAGAGAAGTAGGGATCTCTGTCACCTAGCATTCTAAGTCAGTCAGTCATCAGTTTTTGTAGGTTATCTCAGAAGCAGTAGAGAGTTAAGTGTCATTTTTCAGAAGACAAGAACAACCTTCACTGCTGCCATTTTGTTGTATGACCAAGAAGTACAAAAACAATGATTTTTACTTTTGAAGTTACAGGAAGATTGTTGGCAGATTTTGTCTACCTTTTAGTTTAATTCTCATCTCTTTACAGTTGAATTGCCATGTGACTCCCCAGTGCAGAATTTTCTCTGAAACCACTGAATACTTCAAAATCAAGCATCTGATCAAAATAAACTGCTTTGAGAGCTAACCTATAATTCATTTGTGTAGATAAAAGTATGTTGTTTAGGTAGAATCAAAGGGCCTGATCACAAGAAAAAAGCTTAATAGTTAGTTCCTTAGGGATCTAATTATGTAGCAGATGGGACCACACAGCACAGTTCGCCGTTATTTAGTGTAATTAATTTTAGATCTGCATCCAGAAAAAAAAAATGATGATGACAAATGGCACAAAATCTTAGTATGTATCCATATAGGGCACTATCCACTCACAATTGTTGTTCCTCTTCTCTTTTGGATGACTTTAATCTACTCCTTACTCTACTCGATGCTAATAAGGTCTCAGAATTGCTTATTTGCTTTAAATGCATGAGTAGTTTGAATACACTGATATTAAGGGTGTCATGGATGTTCATTGGACTAGAATACTCGGATTTAGAGGATTGGTTAATTAAACTGTAAAATAAGCCAGAGTTAAAAGCTACAATAACGAGACCAAGACAAGTTCTACTTTATTTTCCCCCTGCTTTAATCAGAAACTAGTTCAGGGAACTAGTTCGAGGTAGAGGGGAAGGTCTTATCCTTTCTCCCCCTCCCCCCTCCTGGTCACCCTTCTCCCCTGCCCCACGCCCCCCAACCTCTGACTCTCCTTCAAATCTCACTGAGGAATTATAGTCTCTACAGAGGCTTGGTTGCAGATGCCTGGAAAGTTTACACTGCAGAGAGTTGTTTTGTTTGGCATAGCTAATCAGGAGCCAGGCTGGAATTGCTCATAGCTGTCATTCAGGTTTTGTTTCAAAGTCCAAGGACCTGCTGGGAAAAACAAAAAGCTAATGAAAGCTGACTGTATTTAGGCCTCAAATCTGTAGAAACTGAAATGATGTCCTGACAGTGTATTCTTATTCTTTCACATTCTTGCTGTTACTAAGGTAACAGATTTTTAGAGGCTTTCCATCTTCATTGTCAAGTATTTGCTACACTTATTGTTGTTTTTCAGATTAGAGCAATTCAGATTATCTCCTTTTGAGATAAAGGAAAAAGGGAAAATAATGGAAATAAAATGTCTGAATCAAATACCCTGAATGCTAGTAAGATCAGTTTTTTTTAATGCCTTAAAATTCTTAGATTCGTAACACATTAAAATTTAGGACAAGTTCAGTTTCCCAACTTTGTGATGCTGTGTGTATGAAATTCCCATTGTAAGGTGAAATAGTACATATTCATATAATCACTAAAGAATATATCTTACAGGAAAAAGGAGTATAGTGAACTATACTGTCTTTAAGATCTTCCTTCCTGAATGAAAAACCAAATTACATGAAAAACCGACGAGCTTGAATTCCTATCTGTAAATGGTAAAATTAAGTAGCATGAAAAAATGGACTGTGATGGGCATATTTATTGAAAACATTGTGTTTTTTTTTTGATATTTGTTTTCACAGGATGGTTTGTCTTGATAGATTAGCACTCATCTGTATGGAAATGCTGCTGTTTTTACAGTCTGTTTGGGGCACATATCAAACCTGTGGTTTGATAAGTGATAAACGAAAGATTATTTTGTGGAGACAAGGTGTTCTTTGTGTTGGCTTTAGAACTGGGACTCTTCAGGGATGCTTCTCAGTAGTGTTATAACCTTTATGAATCCTCTTGCCATGACTTTGACTCAATTGGAAGATGACACAGTTTTTCTTTCCTTTTTTTTTTTTTAAACAGACTTATCAAACATCTTCATCAAATACTCTTTTCCCTGTAGCAGTGACTGTAATATTGAAATTATCTAATTTTAGTATTGATCAGATCATGTCACTAATTTGGCTCCAACACAGTAACACAGTAAAAGCCTATGTTCATGGAGACAAGATCTAGCTTAATTTTCTTCCAAGAAATAAATAAGAGAGTGGGCAGCTGGCTGAATGGAAAAGAACCCATAAGGATCTGGAAGAAAAGTGTTAAAAATGTATCAGGAGGCCCTTGTTTTAATTTCTGTGTCTCTGTTCATGCTAGTTTCCCAGCCTGGAATTTTATCTTTTCTCATCTCCACCTATCTAAATCCTATATGTCTCAAGGTCTGGCTCAGGTCCTTCTCCATTCACTAAGCCCTCTTCAGCTGCTGGTGTCCAGAAGATAGTAAGAGAGGCTGTATCCTCAGCTGGTTACGGTATTGTAAGAATTGTGTTCAAATAGGGTTTCAACATTTTTAGGAGGAGAATGATTAGGATGAGGGAGATATAAAGGGAAAATAACGTAGATGGAATAGATCATTTGAAATGGGCAAGTTTAATCCAGAAAAGATTTAAAGAGAGACAAGATATCTGTCTTCAAGGGCTGACATATGCAGCTGGAATTAGCTTTACTCTAATTACCTTTAAGGCAGTGGTTTCAAATTGTGCTGCACAGAGCTTCAGGGATTTTGTGGTGAACCTTGGGCTGCAGGGAGGTAGGGAAGAGCCAGAGACGAGTAGACATGCTGAGTGCCCCCTGCAGCTGCCAACAGAAGAGTTCCACTTTTAACTGCTTTATGTATTGTGTTTGTGCCTACTATTTCTTTTAAAAACACATGGCATCCTTTAAAAAATAAAGTTTTGAAAAGTACTGCTGTATAGAATAATAAGAGAGTTTTGGTTCAAATTGTAATAAAATGTTCTAGCAATAAGAGACTTTGAAAAATTAAATGAACTGCTTTGTGAGGTGTGAGTTCCACATTAAAGCAGAACATTAATGACCCTGGCAGGGATGTTGGAAGATTTCTGCTTTTGAGGAAAGGTTGAGTTAGGTGACCTCCTGGATTTCCTACAGTTCTAAGATTGTGTAATTGATTTCTTCTCTTACTGTCAGTATCAGATAATCTGACATTTAGCTGTTTTTGTTTGTGTTTTGTTTTTTTTTTTTTTTGGAGATGGAGTCTCACTTTGTTACCCAGGCTGGAGTGCAATGGCATGGTCTTGGCTCACTGCAACCTCCACTTCCTGGGTTCAAGTGATTCTCCCACCTCAGCCTCCCGAGTAGCTGGGACTACAGGCGTGTGTCACCACACCCGGCTAATCTTTGTATTTTTAGTAGAGACGGGGTTTCACTATGTTGGCCAGGCTGATCTCGAAATCCTGACCTCATGATCTGCCCGCCTTGGCCTCTCAAAGCGTTTATTTTATTTTATTTTGTTTTTAAAACGGAGTCCCCACGCTGGAGTGCAGTGGTGTGATCTTGGTTCACTGCAACCTCCGCCTCCTGGGTTCAAGCATTTCCCCTGGCTCAGGCTCCTGAGTAGCTGGGATTACAGGTGCATGCCACCACACCCAGCTAATTTTTATATTTTTAGTAGAGACTGGGTTTCACCATTTTGGCCAGGCTGGTCTCGAACCCCTGAACTCCTGACCTCAGGTAATCCACCCTCCTTGGCTTCCCAAAGTGCTGGGATTACAGCTGTGAGCCACTGGGCCCAGCCACATTTAGCTGTTCTTAATTGGGCTCTTTGAGAAACCCCACCTCCTCATTACATCGTGAAGTTGCAGAGAGTAGGAACAATGTCTTCATTGTTTTTGCTTTTGGATTCCTCAGATCCTTGCACAGATGTAGGGGCTCAGTAAATACCTGTTGATAGAGAAATGACTGCAAGAAGTACTTGCTTGATTGCCTTATGACCCCATCCAATCATAAATGGTGATAAGGGAAGGTGTTTGCAGGATTTTTTTTTCCCACTTTTGCTTTCTGCCCTTAAGAAATAGTAGAAATGACAAAGAGTTGAGATTATCCAGTCCCAGCCCAAGCTCTTTTTTTTTTTCTTTTGCCAAGAAGGCCAGAATACTACTTTGTCTGAAAAAGTGAACGTCGCTCCCAGAGAGCCTAATAGCTAAAAAATGTAACATGGAAATCAGGATTTTCCATACAAATAAGAAACTGAGGCACAGTAGAATGGTGAAGTGAGGAGATTTCCAGATATTCCAAGTGCAAATAGGGGAATATAAGAGGATCACATTGGCAGCCTTGACTTCAGGGTCTTTTGCTCCGATTTCAGTTGGTTCTCATGTTATTGAGAACAAGGACTAAAGGATATGAATTACAGGAAAGTTCTTCCAGATGCACGATTGGAATCTAGTAATGGTGGTAGATTTGATAGGGATAGGCAGATACTTGATGAGCACAGCGGAATCAAAAGCAGCACTTTCACCCATAGAAGGCCTTTTATGTTTCCTGCCTTAGTCTTGGGTGGGAAAGGGAGAAGTATTTGTGCCAGCTTCTGGCACACTGCCTTGTGCCAAGTAGACACTAAAGAAGTACTTACAGAATCAAACTGAATTTTATTAATGGTACTTTCAGTTACAGTGCACACCGTAGGTGGGAATCATAGTTCTTCTTGCTTGAAGTCCCCTGTTCCTCTACAAAGTCAGGCGAGTTTAGGAACAACAAGTTCCATGATGTCTATATATATATATATAGAGAGAGAGGCAGGGTTTCACTCTCTTGCCCAGGCCGGAGTGCAGTGACACGATCTCAGCTCACTGAAACCTTTGCCTCCTAGGCTCAAGTGATTCTCCCACTGCAGCCTCCTGAGTAGCTAAGACTACAGGTTCACCCACCACACCTGGCTAATTTTTGTATTTTTTTTGTAGAGATGGGGTTTTGCCATGTTGCCCAGGCTGGTCTTGAACTCCCGGGCTCAAGTGATCTGCCCATCTCAGCCTCCCAAAGTGCTGGGATTACAGGTGTGAGCCCCTGTGCCTGGCCCTGGTGTCAGTATCTTAGAGTTCAGATGAGGAGATTGGTCATATCTGAAAACACAAATAGGCTTGTGAAGATCTCTGTACAAGTTGTTCATTGTTGATAAGTGACAAGAAGAATGTCTGGAGCCAGTAAATGATTCCAGCACTAAAGAAGCCTTGCCATATCCCAGGAAAAGGGTTACTTTTCATTAGGTGAGTAGTTATAAATCCTAATTATTAATATGTGTACTGTAATGCCTGAGTACTTTCTGGGATGAAAATGTCATAAACAGAAAACTAGATTGCAAAGGGATCTCAAAATTAATCTAATACTCATGTCTGTTTTACTGACGGAGAAGAAATTGGGGCCCCAGAGATACTTAAAGAGCCACGATTACAGCATAGGCTATTTAATTCCCAGTATAATGGCCTATTCATAATGGTAAAGGAGGAGGATATCTTTATTTGTTCCTTAAATTTTTTACAATATTTAGGAATGGCCTTTCTTCCCAAAGATGTTTTATAATTTGGAGATTATGCCCAATTCTGGGAATTATTTATATATCCTTAAAGCTCCTGAACATGTCTTATTGCTTTATGCAATAAGAGGGCACTACAGGTGTCAAGAACATTGTAGAACTGCTCATGTCGTATACAAGATGACACCTTAATGCCTTAGGCAACAAGTGCTTTCTGCCAGTAGGAATGAAAATATAAGGCCCATGGAAAAATTTAATTAAAACAATTAAGACATGAGAGTCAGAAGAGGAAATTAAAAATACCAATGAAGACAACTGATCTGGAAATGGTGTATTAGTAAAAAAAAAAAAAAAAAAAAAAATTGTTTAAGCATATTGGAACAAATTTTTACTCATTTAAAAGAATATGTTATTAATACTTTCAGGGCTTTAATAAAAACTCAGTTGTATGTACATATTTATATGATTCTTAGCAACAGTTCATTAAAATGTTTATCAATTAGTCAGCATACTAGATTTATACCGGGCATCTCTAGAGATCAGAAATAGGTAGGATTAGGATAAAAATTTCATAGAGGAAGATTAAACGTAAGAAAGAACTTAAAAACATATTTTACTTTACTATTAAATATATTAAAAAGCCTAATAATGAAAATTAGGTTGTGTTCTACACCTGTTTCCCAGTCACCCAAATACCCTAACCAGAGGTAACTCCATTTCTGGTATACCCTTCCTGAGATATTCTGTTTATGTACATGCATTTAGGAAAACATATTGAACATATCGTTTGGTACTTTGGAGATTGACGAAGACCTGTCTATGAGCTAGTGCTCTTAACAGTATAACATGCTATCTTGTGATGTATCTGAGAAGTGTCACTTGTTCAACAAAGGCTGGAGGATGGGCTTACACACAGGGATTCCCATCCTGGGTGTAAGTGGACACTGATGACATTGAAGGTTCTCCTCCCAAATTCTGTGATATACTTAAGTGCCTACTAGGTGCTAAGCACTGTGGGGACAAAAAAGAAGCATAAGGAACTCATGTTTTAGTTCAGAAGATAAGATACATATTCACATGCACACCATAAGAGAAAATGTAAATTCTGTAAGACAAAATAGTGATATCACAAAGCTATATCGAAATAGTTGTTGAATGACCTGGGTAGATGGCAGTTAGTACTATGAGTTAAGCAAAGGGTGGAGAAGTCTAAGAAAACTTTGTTTACAAGGTAGGATTGCACTTAAGCCTTGAAGAATTGAATTTGATTAATAGGGAAGAGGTAAAGAGAGTAGTTTATTATCATTGAATGCTGAAAGTAAATACAGGGATGACAGGTAGACTGGGATGAAAGTGAAGGAAATAAGAGGTTGATTGGGAGTAAAGCTGTTAGGTTAAGACCATGTTATGGAGTCAGTGAAGTCCAGGATCTGAAGTGCAACCTACATAAAATGAGTAACAAGGGCCCACTGAAACTTACTTTTTTTTTTTTCTTTCATTTTTAGTTGACACATAATTGTATATATTTATGGGATACAGAATATTTCAATACATGTATACAATGTGTAATGGTCAAATCAGGGTAATTAGCATATCTATCACCTCAAACATTTATAATGTTGTTGTATTATATACAGAATTCTCTTTTAGCTTTTTGAAAACATAAATTATAGTTAACCATATTCTCCCTAAGATGCTACAGGACATCAGAACTTATTCCTCCAATCTAGCTGTAATTTTGTATCCGTTAGCCTACCTCCCCCTATCCTTCCCCTCCCCTCACCCTTCCCTTCCTCTAATATCTACAATTCTACTCTACTTCTGTGAGCTCAACATTTTTTATTTTTAGCTCCCATATATGAGTGAGAACACGCAGTATTTATCTTTCTGTGCCTGGCTTATTTCACTTAACGTAACACCCTCCAGGCTCATCCATGTTGCCACCAAAGATAGGATTTCATCTTTTTTTTTTTAATAGCTGAATAGTATTTCACTGTAGATACCACATTTTTTTTATCCATTTATCTGTTGATGGACACTTAGGTTGATTCCATATCTTGACTATTCTGAGTAGTGCTTCAGTAAACATGGGGGTGCAGATTCCCTTTATACTGCTTTCCTTTCCTTTGGATATATACCCAGTAATGGGATCATTGGATTCTATAGTAGTTCTATTTTTAATTTTTTTGAGAACACCCATACTGTTTTCCATAATGGCTGTACTAACTTATGTTGATGGTTGTACTAATTTACACCAACTATATTTAAGAGTTCCTTTTTCTTTGCTTCCTCACCAGCATGTGTTATTTTCTTTTGTTTTTTTCATGGTAGCCATTCCAACTGAGTAGAGATGATATCTCATTGTGGTTCTGATTTGCATTTCTCTGATGATTAGTGATGTTGAGCATTTTTTCATATACTTGTTGGCCTGTATACAAAAGTCAACTCAAAGTGGATTAAAGACTTAAACATAAGACCCAAAATTATAAAACTCTGAGTCTAGGCAATGATTTTATGGCTAAGGCCTCAACAGCGTGGGCAATAAAATAAAAAACAGACCAATGGAACTATATTAAACTAAAAAACTTCAGCATAGCCAGAGAAAAATATCAACAGAGTGAAAAGACAACCTGTAGCATGGGAGAAAATATTTGCAAACTGTTTATTCAACAAGGCACTAATGATTGGAATATACAAGGAACTCAAGAGCAAAAACACAAATAATCTGGTTAAAAAGTGGGCAAAAGATCTGAATAGGCATTTCTCAAAAGGTGACAGACAAATGACCAACCACCAGACATTTCTGAACAGGAATGTGACAGTGTTGTATTTCAGAACAGCAGTTTTAAGCTATTGCAAACATATGGGTGCATGTGGACCTGAATATTAGTGTTGAAAATAAAAGAGAAAAAAAGAGACTCAAAAAATAAAAGGAAAAGAGATACATGATTGCTGATTGAATTTTGGAGTCAGGGGAGACAGATGAGAGACTAATAACTCCAAGTTTTCAAGCCCAGTTGCCTGGCAGAAAGATGTTGCCATTAACAGTAATAGGAAAGACAGAAGTCAGTGTTTTGGAGATGGAAATGATGAATTTGATTTTAGATTAAGGTAGAGATGATGGAGAGACATTCAAATAAAAGTATGTAGTTGTTGAAAGAGTGGGACTAGTGTTCTTGAAAGAAATTGGATGTGGAAGGCAGCATCCCTAATGCAGTACCCAACTATACCCTGAGTGCACCATCTCTCCAGGAAAGAAAAGCTGTTCTCCTATTCAGCTGAACTCCCATCAGACCCAATTTAAGTGGGAGAGAATTATTTACTTATGACAAGGTAAAGTACAATATAGGGAGATGAAAAAATGGGTATACTTTTATTATTTGACTCAAATATTACATTTCATCTCTATAGGATGTTTGTTTTTGTTGTACTGTGATTGACAATTGTTTAAATCCTTGCATGCTATTTCAGCTATTTAATTCTGAAAAAGAGTTTTAGGATGGTGTTCTAGTTAAGTTACCCTTCAGTATAACATTATAGTCTTTATTGTTACTAACAAATAATAGTTCTTATGTACATTTAAGGAGTGTGAAATTTAGTGAACTTATTTTATCCTATGGCATATTGTACCTGCCTCTGACTTAGCAGTTTTTTGTTTTGGCAGGCAAAAAAAAAAAAAAAAAAAAAAAAAAAAAGTTTACTAACGACAATGTAATATCCAATATTGAATGATTGGGTGTTTTACTGAATGATTGATCTGTATAATCGCTGAGATCACTATGTGCAGATAAGGAGGGGGTGAACTTTATTTATTGCTCATTTCCTCTTTGGACAAAGTCTTGATGCTCCTCTCCTTCTTGGCCTGGAGCCTCTTATCAGGGAGCTTGCATGCTTCTTTGGTCTCAGACTTGTGGGCCTCAGCCTGGTCAGCCAGGAGCTTCTTGTGGGCTTTGTCTGCCTTCAGCTTTTGGATGTGTCCCATGAAAATCTGCTTTTTTCTTTTTCTTTTTCTTTTTTTTTTCTTTGAGATGTAGTTTTGCTCTTTTCATCCAGGCTGGGGTGCAATGGCACGATCTCCGCTCACCGCAACCTCTGCCTCCCGGGTTTAAGCGATTCTTCTGCCTCAGTCTTTGGAGTAGCTGCAATTACAGATGCCCACCACCACAGATGGCCCCTACCACCACAATTTTGTTTGTTTTGTTTTGTTTTGAGACGGAGTTTTGCTCTTGTTGCCCAGGCTGGAGTGCAATGGTGTGATCTTGGCTCACCGCAACTTCTACCTCCTGGATTCAAGTGATTTTCCTGCTTCAGCCTCCCAAGTAGCTGGGATTACAGGCATGCACCACCATGCCTGGCTAATTTTGCATTTTTATTAGAGACAGAGTTTCTCCATGTTGGTCAGGCTGATCTCGAACTCCCAACCTCAGGTGATTCGCCTGCCTTGGCCTCCTAAAGTGCTAGGATTACAAGCATGAGCCACTGTGCCTGGCTTAATTTTTGTATTTTTAGTAGAAATGGGGTTTTGCCATGTTGACCAGACTGGTCTTGAACTTGTGACCTCAGGTGGTCTGCCAGCCTCGGCCTCCCAGAGTGCTGAGATTATAGGCATAAACTACTGTGCCCAGCCTAATCCTTGTTTTTGAACGTGTTCCCCTTCACCTTCCGGTATGGGATATGATGCTTGTGGTAGTCCGTCCTCTTAGATTCACAGTACCTTCTGAGCAGCCAGTGAGGAATTCTCATACTCCTCATACCGGTTACCGTCTTGGGCATTTGAGAATTGCCTGCCCTTCTGGTGGGCCAAGGTGTTTTTCTGGCATTGAGACCAGGAATGGACACGCACGGGCTTGAAGATGATCAGCCCATCTTTGATCATCTTCCAGGTCTCCCTGCAGGGGTTGGTGTTGGCAATTCCACTGATCTCATTGGGGTCCATCCAGACCTTTTGCTATAGCAGAGGACGCTGGAGGTTAGCCTCTTCCAAAGCTGATCATACTCGTGCCTGGGGCCTCAGTGCCTAAAGAAAAGCTGTTTTAGCAATTTTTAAGCTGAAATGTAATTGGTTGAAACCTCTGGAATATCCTTAGTGAGAAATTATTATACCTTAAGGTAAGGGATAAGTTTTGTTTGTCCTGAGGAGCTGATATGCATCGTCTTCTATGTTGATAAGAGACTGTTGTGTTCCCCCTTTAGTTCCTGTTCCCTAGGAAAGTTAGAGCTAAATTTGATGCTGAACTTGACATCTATTGTTTAGCATATTTTATTTCTTCTATCTCCTGGACCTGAACTTTCTCTTCCTATTTTGTTACATGTTGTATATCTCTTATTATAAGCCAGTGCACATCTTGTGGGGGAAGACTAAAGGTACACATAAATTTAATTTATAATAGCCATCAAACCATTCCCAGAGTCAAAGTCGTGTCTGCTCAGCACGTATAATAATTCCAAGTTCATAATAGGTACTCTAAAAATGTTTTGGAATGAAGTTCAACAAAAGTTCAGAAATTTCAGGAAGTCTATTTGAGTGGGAAAACTAGAGATACTATCTTGAAAAAGAGGGCATTTATACTGAGAAACAAATAGTGTTTGACAGGCAGAGACGGCCGATAGGTTTTTTAGGGAAGGGAGTTACATGAGCAGAAATGTAGAGGCAGAAAAACATGAGCCTTAATCCTCATTAGGGCAAATAATCATTTTGGAGAATCATGGGGAAGATGGATGGAATGGTGGAAGGGAAGCCTGGCCACCTGTGCTGTGGCTATTCCTTGGCTTTTATCTCTTTCTCATCATGTCTAGAGCCAGGCCCCAGATACCATAAGCCGGGGATGTTCACAGGGATAGGAAAGGGCATACACCCACTCTTCAAGTGTCCTCTCTCATCCTGCCCTTGACTCTTAGTCATTGACTCTAATCCTTTACTTAAAGCAACTAAGCGGTGATGTTATTTTAACCCTGACTAAAATCCAAGGAGTCCACAGGCTGCCAGGCAACCTTAATTATTCTTTACTTTACCCATCAGGAGTCCCTGAACATAAAGTACACTTACACACATAGGCAGCAAGGATTTTCTCAATGAGTTATTTCATTACTTGAAGCTGTCTGGTGAAATTTGGAAATAATACAAATAAATGCTTATATTTATTGAGCATTGTGTGCCAAGCATTCAACTGAGTACATTGTATTGATTGTGTCATTTCATCCTTATCACCATCCTTAGACATGTATGCTATGATTACCACCATATTAGTAATAAAAAGCAGACAGAAGTCTAGTACACTACACTTGAGTTCACACAGTAAGTGCCAGAGCTGGGATTTGAATCCAGGCAGCCTGATTTCAAAGCCTGAACTATTAGCCAGTACATCATATTGATTTAAAGGAAACACATTAAGAAAGTATGAGAGAGACACATGTTCTGTATTCAATAGATGATGACAAACAATGAAGTGTGACTGTTAAAGTAACAGACTTTTATATTTCAAATTTCATGAACTGAGTGGTTCTGGGCCCATTGAGGCCTTTCTTTTGTCATTTTAATATTTGAATAAAAAATTATCTTTGGATGCCTTTAGATGGGGCTTGCACTCTTCGTTCATTCATGTCACCCCACAAATTTATGGAATTAGTGTATTGTGATGTTAGTTCAGAATTCATTTATTGACTGGACATAGTGGCTCTCACCCATAATCCCAGCACGTTGAGAGGCCAAGGCAGTAGGACTGCTTGAGGCCAGGAATTTGATACCACCCTAGGCAACACCGTGAGACTCTGTCTCTACAAAAAGCTAAAAAAAATAGCCAGGCATGGTAGCATGTGCCTGTAGTCCCAGGTACTTGGGAGGCTGATGTGGGAGGATACCTTGGGCCCAGGAGTTTGAGGCTGCAGTGAGCTATAGTCTGGCCACTGCATTCCAGCCTGTGTGACAGCAAGACCCTGCTCTAAAAAAAAAAAAAAGAATGCACATATTAGTTCAGAATGTAGCCCCCACTCATGCAGGTTGCTGTTTAAGGCAAGGAGAGGGGAAAAAGGGATGATGTCAGCCATGCAGGTTTTCTTAATCAGGGAAGGAAAACCTTTCCCAGAAATCCCTGCAGTGGACTTTCCATTAGATTTCTTAGCTAGAACTGGGTTGCATGACCATTCCTCACTACAGGGGAGGCTAGAAGGGTGGCGAACAGAATTCTCAGGATGAGTTTAAACCAACCAAAATCCTTCCCTTAAAGGTGTGCAAATTGGCACCCCAGACAAAACTGGAGTCCTGTTAGCAAAGAAGCAGGGGTAGATACTAAAAAAAGGACTAAGAATATCTGTCATTTGTTATGTTCTTCAAAATTATGATTGACTACACACTACCCTCACAATGGAATGATTCATCAGGATAAGCTAACTGCTGTAACAAACATCCTTAAAATTCCAGTGGCTTAATTACTTGCTCATGCTGTAGTCTGACACAGTGAGACACTTCTCCTTGCCGTCACTCAGGGATCCAGGTCCTTTCATCTTGTTCCACTACTATCTTCCAATTCTGGACTCCAAGATTGCTGTGGAAGGAAGAGAGCATATAGGGAAGGCAAACAACTCTTAACTGTGTTGGCCATCACATCAGCAACGTTCCGTCGTCAGAGCTAGGAAATGTTCGACCGTGTCTCCAGGGAGAGGAAGTGGGTTTGCTGTGCGTCTAACCACACTGCAGCTGAGTGAAATCTAGTTGTCACTGAAGACAGTTGACAAAATGGATAAAGGTATTTTTTACAAATGTAAAAAATGGCTTTCATAAGAAGTTATAAATGGACTTATAATTGTTTGATATTTCTTAAAGATATTTCACCTACTTTTCCTCTTTATCGACCGTTAAAATATGAGACAGCCTCAAGCACTTTATTTCCAAAACACCTTCCTTGACTTCTCCAGACAATAAGCAGCTCACTGCATTTACTTCTGTGCCAGGCTACCCCTTTGCATACATCTCACTTGGCTCAAAACTCAGAGGGTGAAGACTATGTGCAGTTCATCTTTTAATCACCAGGGCCTAATGCCAAGAAGATAATAAAAAAAGATGTAATTGAATTAATGTCTAAATAGATAAATGCATGTATTGACAGTAGTAAAACTTCAGACTAAAAGGAGAAAAAGCTAGTTTTAAATTCATGAAAAGTTTTATTTAGATAATTTTTATAAAAATGTTTTTCTCTGGCAGGCTGGGCGCAGTGGCTCATGCCTGTAATCCCAGCACTTTTTGAGGCCAAGGCGGGTGGATCACCTGAGGTCAGGAGTTTGAGACCAGCATGGCCAACATGACGAAACCCCATCTCTACTAAAAATACAAAAATTAATTCGGTGTGGTTGCGGGTGCCTGTAATCCCAGCTACTTGGGAGGCTGAGGCAGGGAGAATTGCTTGAACCCGGGAGGCGGAGGTTGCAGTGAGCTGAGATGATGCCACTGCACTCCAGCCTGGGCGACAGAATGAGACTGTATCTCAAAAAAATTCAAGTTTTTTTCTGTAGCATAAATGATAATGATAATTTGAACTAGCTGTTCACAAATAATTAGCATATGTAGTAGTATTTTGTCACATCTAGTTCTAGTCAAGTGATTATGAGGTAAAGATCTTAAATTTTTTTCATAAATATATTAAGTATGCTGTTCAGTTTGAGTGGCCTTATATTTCACATCTGTAGAGAATAAATGAGATTTTTATTTCATTAGTAATATTTGTCATACTTAACTATTTTAATTTTCTATTCATTAATTCCACCAATGTTCAGTGAGTTCCTATGCAAACAGAAGATACTAATAAGCACACTAATCTGTAATTATATAATTAAATGATTTTATTAGTTGGGATGAGGGCTAGAAAAGGTTAGACTAACTGGGAGTTCCTAATTTGTCTTGGAGATTTAAGAACGTTTTTGAAGAGGTACTGTCTGTGTTGAGATGAAGAGGAAGAGTGAGACAAAGCACAATGGAGAGTTGGGGGGAGAGCACTTCAGAATGTTTGAAGGTGCTAAGAGGAAGTGCTTGACACATGGGAGGAACCGAGAAAGAAGGCTAGGGCCATCGGCTGGAGGGGCAGGACAGGTGGAGATGTAGGCATGGGCCTCCCAGACCATGGTAAGGCCACTGGACCTTTACTTTAATGCATTTGTGCATGTGATTTTAAAAAAATGAAGAAAAACTTACTGTTTTAGATGACAGTGCATAATAAACATTTTAACCATCATAAAATATTTTAGAATAAGATGTGTAAAAACTGTCTTAGTCCATTTTGGTTGCTATAACAAAAATGCCATAAACTGGATGACTTGTAAACAACAAACATTTATTTCTTACAATTCTAGAGACTTGGAAGTCCAAGATCATGTCACCAACAGATTTGGTGTCTGGTAAGGGGCCTATTTCTTGATTCATAGATGATGCCTTCTAGCTGTTTCCTCACATGGGAGAGGGGGCAATGGAGTTCTCTGGGGTGTCTTTTATAAGGTCACTAATTTCATTCATGAGGGATATAACCTTATGACCTGATTACCTCCCAAAAACCTAACTCCTAAAACCATCACCTTGGGGATTAGGATTTCAACATATGAATTTTGGAGTGACACAAACATTCAGATCATAGCAAATACCAAGTATACACACACACACACACACACACACATACAAACAACACAATTTTTATTTTTATTTTTTGAGACTGAGTCTCACTCTGTTGCCCAGGCTGGAATCCAGTGGCACGATCATGGTTCACTGCAGCCTCCACCTCCCAGGCTCAAGCGATTCTCCTACCTCAGCCTCCTGAGTAGCTGTGACCACAGACATGTGCCACCATGCCCGGCTAATTTATTTAATTTTTAGTTTTCAATAAAAAATACCAGCCAGGCATAATGAAACATGCCTGTAATCCTGGCACTTTGGGAGGCTGAGGTGGGCAGATCACTTGAGCTTAGGAGTTTGAGACCAGTCTGGGTGACAAAAAAACTATCTCTACCAAAAAAACTAGGCAGGCCTGCTGGAGTGCACCGATAGTGCTAACTACTTGGGAGGCTGATGTGGGAGGATCGCTTAAGCCCAGGAATTCAAGGCTGCAGTGAACTATGACTGCACTACTGTACTCCAGCCTAGGCAACAGAGCAAGACCCCATCTCTAAAGAAAAAATAATAAATTATTATTATTTTTTAAATACCACACTTATAATAACAATGAAAAAAATAAAATAGGCTGGGCGTGGTGGCTTATGCCTGTAATCCCAGCACTTTGAGAGGCCGAGGTGGGTGGATCACGAGGTCAGGAGATCAAGACCATCCTGGCTAACACAGTGAAACCCCATCTCTACTAAAAATACAAAAATTAGCTGGGCATGGTGGCATGCGCCTGTAATCCCAGCTACTTGGAGGGCTGAGGCAGGAGAATAACTTGAACGTAGGAGGTGGAGGTTGCAACGAGCAAAGATCGCGCCACCAGCCTGGTGACAGAGTGAGACTCTGTCTCAAAAAACAAATTAATTAATTAAAATGTTGGTTACATTTCATAAAGGGGTGAACCCAGGAGGCAGAGGTTGCAGTGAGCTGAGATTGTGCCACTGTACTCCAGCCTGAACGACAGACCGAGACTCCATCTCAAATAAAATAAGTGTTAATATTCTCTGCATATAAAGCATTCTTACAATCAATTTTAAAAGAACAAATACCTCAAAAGAAAGGGGTCTAGGGCAGAAGTTGACAAACTCATCCTAGACCAAATCCAGTCCATATCTTATTTTTAAAACAAAGTTTTATTGAAACATGGCCATGCCTGTTCACTTGCATGTTGTCTGTGACTGCATTTGAGCTACAGTGACGGAGTTGAATGTGACGTCAAAACCAGCAATGTTTAGTCTGTTTCCTGACTTCTTCTATAAAGGAAAATCCACTGTTGGTGGTCTTGGAAGACAATGTAGAATCTCTTCTCTTTGGGATGGCTTTTGGTGGTCCTGTTTAGCTTCAGGAGAATGGACCAGTTGGGCTCTTGGGGTTCCTTCCTCACCCTCATTCTGTTTTATCTTGACCTTGTCTTGGGTCAGGTTTTTACATGGGAATGCCTTCACAAGACCTGTCCTCTCTTATGCATTTATTCCATTGGGTCAGTCCTCAATCAACCTATCTTTCTACCCTGACCTTCTGCGACACCACTTTTTTCGTGGTAAATCAGTCCCAGAGGCCTCAGTGTTTTTAAGACACATTCTCTGACCTTTATCAATACGTAACTCTCCAACCATTTATTCTTCTTTGCTCTTGCACTCAGGTTGTTGACTTTTATTGAAGAAATTCACACAACCTGGGAAATGGGTGGTTCATTCCCACCCGTTCTACATTCACGGTCTCTCCCCTGGGCTGGGAACACTGCCCTGAAATCTTACATGATTCCAAATAAGCTCCTCTCCAGTTACCTCTAAAGGGTGGCCAGCCTAACCTTTCTTCTCTCACATCAGCATGCCTGTTCCACCATCCTTTCTGGCTCTCTGAAAATGAACTTGCCTTCTACTGCACAGAGACAATGGAGGCCTTCATGTAGTAAGTCCTGAATCTTAACCTTGTCTTATTCCTCAGAATGAGGAATCCACTGTGACACCTTCCTTCTGCTTTATTGTAAACATTTTATCTCTAAAATGTTTTCTTTAGCTTATAAATTAGTTCATTTCTAGTCTTTCTATTAAAGAAAGGAAGAAAGGGAAGAAGGAAGGAAAGAAGGGAGATGGAGATGAGGTGGGGAGACAGAAGGAAAGAAAAGGAAGAAAGGAAGTTTTTTTGATATTTCTTTGGATCCTCCATTTCTCACCAGTTGTCCTACCTGCAACTCCTTCCCTTTACAGCCCAGCCTTTTTTTTTTTTTTCTTGAGACAGAATCTTGCTGTGTTGCCCAGGCTGGAGTGCAGTGGCGCCATCTTGGCTCGCTGCAAGCTCCGCCTCCTGGGTTCACGCCATTCTCCTGCCTCAGCCTCCCGAGTAGCTGGGACTACAGGCGCCCGCCACTACGCCAGGCTAATTTTTTTGTATTTTTAGTAGAGACGGGGTTTAACCATGTTAGCCAGGATGGTCTCAATCTCCTGACCTCGTGATCCGCCCACCTGGGCCTCCCAAAGTGCTGGAATTACAGGCGTGAGCCACCGAGCCCGACCCAGCCCAGCATTTTGAATACAGGCTGTCCACTTGTCACCAGTTCCTCGCTGTGTCGTAAGATTTAGCCTCCTGTGAGGCTTGTGCAGGTGCCCGGGCCAGGTTGCCATGCGAGGGGCATCCTTTTCATCCTTGCCTTCTTGGATTCTTTGGCACTTATGATAGAGTTGGCTTTTGCCTCCTTTTTTTTTTTTTTTTTTTTTTTGAGACAGAGTCTTGCTCTGTCGCCCAGGGTGGAGTGCAGTGGCGCGATCTCGGCTCACTGCAACCTCCGCGCCTCCAGGTTTAAGCAATTCTCTGCCTCAGCCTCCGGAGTAGCTGGGATTACAGGCGCGTGCCACCACGCCCGGCTAATTTTTTTGTATTTTTAGTAGAGATGGGGTTTCACCATCTTGGCCAGGCTGGTCTTGAACTCCTGACCTCGTGATCCACCCGCCTCCGCCTCCCAAAGTGCTGGGATTACAGGCATGAGCCACCGCGCCCCGCCCCTTTGCCTCATTCTTAAAATGTGCTTCGTTTTCTTTGTTGATACTGTTCTCTTTTAGTTTCCCAGTTTTGTTTTTCCTCAGCTGCTTTGCATGCTCTTACTTATTTTCCTTCTTCTTAAGTAGAATTTGAATCCTTAGCCCCTTTTCTCACCTTCTTCCTAGGCAATCCCATGACCTCTGTACTAATGATTTGTAAATCTCTACTCCCAGCCTAGGCCTTTGTGTAAACTCCTCCATCAAGTGCCTACTAGGAGATCCGCATTAGATACCCTAATGTGATCTCAAACTGAGCATAGTCAAAACTCAACTCCCTGTCACCCCTGTCATGCCATCTACACCATGCCATGCTGCACCCTGTCATACCGCATGAGCCACCAGACCGTAATGCTCTGTGACTTCTCTGTCTGCGCAATTCTATTTTGAGCTTCTTGAGGACAGGGATCTCACTTTTCATCTCTCTATCTTCAGTGTCTGGTACAATGAGCTTGCTCAATGAATGTGTGAGAGAATGGAAGTAAGGAAGAAGAGTGAAAGCAAGAAAGTGCCAAAAATGTTCTCCTTACTCCAAGGGCCTGTTGATAAAACGCAACAAAAACTCATGAGGCCTGTTGAAATGGGTATAGCCATGACAAGTGATTTTTTATTTAGTGTTGAAGCCATGTAGGCTTAAAGGTTGTAGGATATTAAAGTTACAATAGCATCCTCCTCAAAACATGAAGGTTAGTAGTAAATATTGAAAATTTTACATTTAACATTTAGCACACTTTTGCTTAGTACATGAATTTTTTGTACTTAGTGGTATTGAGAGCACTCAGTGTAAAGTGTTCTGGGTGTAAAATGTTCTGGTATCAACTGTTCTCAATACCTTGAAGTCAGAATACTAATCCTTGAGCAATTCATAACACAGACTAAAAGATTTGCAACAAAGAAAACACCAGTCATGTGGTAGATGTGTAGAAAAATTACAGTTTTCAGAGTCCAGATTTGAATTAATAAAGTAGCAATCAATCATAAGGAAAAGATATGTGTGCCAAACTCAGTGCAGAAACCAATTATAATCAATTGTTTTTAAAATTCAGATTTTCTTAATGTTTCATTAAGAAAAACTCAAGACTTTTGGAAATTTGAAACTAATTAGCATTAGAATAGTCTAATAGTTACATTAGAATAGCAATAGTTCCTATAAACCTGAACACATGTCCTGTGAAGTTGTGTTATTTACAGCCAACTCCATGTTTCTTACTTTTCCTGACAAATACCTTATTATAAAAATAAGCATTCAGTAGTGTAAAAAAATTATTAAGACAATACCAAATCTAATATTTATATTAAAATCATTCTAAAAATGCAGTGTCTCATCATTTCAAATCCCATCCTTGTTTAAAGAAAATACTATATTTTAGAAAATTTGAGAAATAGAGAAAAAGGGCATCTGTAATCCCACCAACTTCATATAGCTTTTTGTAGAAACGTTTATTTTCATAATTGTAATTATATATGTAATTTTGTATTCTTTTAAAGTTAGTATTTCTCTCATGAATATTTTTCTGTGATGTTACTGAATAGTTATGATTATAATTTCTTATGGCAGCCTAATTCTATCTAATTATATGCCTAAATTTCTTTATCATTTGCTGGATACTTTAAATGAGATCCAATTTTTTAGTCTGTACTTAGGGATTCCTTCCCAGCATACTTTGTACTTTTTCCTTAGGGTAGATTTCTGAAAGTAAAATAGTTCAGTTGAAAGTTATACTTTTAGATACATAGTATCTTAATAATTTTCCAAAAGATTCTTCCAATTTTTAATTCCCCATAATGTAAATTAATGTAAGAGTACCAATTTCACTGTGAATTTAGCAGGTTTAAAATTTTTTTCTTAAAGAAATGGGGTCTTGCTGTGTTCATTTTAAGAGGGTAGGGTCTTGCTATGCTGCCCAGGCTGGAGTGCAGTGGTTATTCACAGGCCCGATCATCACACACCATACAAACTCCTGGGCTCAAGCAATCCTCCCACCCCAGCCGTGAGAGTAGCTGGGTCCACAGGTGCATGCCACCTGTGATTGTCCTGATTTATCAAGTTTTTAAAAAACAGTACTTTATTGGTTGTTTTTTGTTTTGTTTTTCGTTTGTAGACTGTTGTAGAGCAGTGTTAGGTTTACAGAAAAATGAAGCAGAAAGTACGGAGGCTCCCATATATACCCTTTTGAACCCCTCTTCCAGTTTCGTCTGTTATTAGTATTTTGTATTACTGTAGTGTATTTGTTACAATTGATGAATATGTACACATTATTAACAAAAGTTCATAGTTTATATTAGGGTTCACTCTTTGTGCTGTATATTGTATGGGTTTCGACAAATATATAGTTTCATCTGTTACTATTACCATATCATGCCGAATAGTTTGATTGTGCTCTACTGTTGTGCTAAAAATCCTTTGAGCTCCACCACTTCATTCCTCTCTCCTTCCCTATAAGTCCTGGGCAACCACAGGTCTTCTTACTGCCTCTGGAGTCTTGCCTGTTCCCAGAATGTCATATAGTTGGAATCGGATAGTAGGTAGGCTTTTCAGATTGGCTTCCTTCACTTAGCAATATGCATTTAAGGTTCTACCATGTCTTTTTGTGGCTTACTATCTCCTTTTTTTTTTAACTGAATAATATTCTATGGTGTGGATGTGCCACAGTTTACCTATTCACCTTTGGAAGGACATCTTGGTTGCCTCTAGTTTGGGAAATTATAAATAAAGCTGCCAAAAACACTTGTGTGCAGGCTTGTTTGTATAGATATAAGGTTTCAACTTGTGGGTAAAGTATATGTATATATATCTACTTGTTATTGTTTAATACGTATATTATCTTCTCTTCCATCTTGAATATGTTAATGAAGTAAGTGTTTAAACACTTTTTTTTTCTCCCTTCAGTGCCTGTTTTCTCCAGGTTGCTTTTTGTTTGCTTGTTTTGGTCTCTGTTTTCCATGTCTGAGATGTTTCTCAGTTGTCTAATAATTCTGGTTTTCTGCTCTTATTTAAGAGCAGTGCCCCATAAAGCTGATAAGAAGCTGTAATCCATGGTGTCTCTCCACCTATGGGCTATTTCACTGAGAAATGTCTACTTTCAGTATGTTAAGCATTTCCCCTCGACCTGGTTAGATTCTACAAAGAAAAACGTAGCCTCCTGTCATGATGGTGTAGGACTGGTTACTATCTTTCTGGGAGTTGAGTTGGAAAAGAGGTCTACGGTGGGTGGACTCGGCTTTCAGTATATACAGTGTTCACCTAATCCCCTTGTTTGCAGAATGCAACCCCACCCTCAACTCTGCCTGTCCAGCTTTCTGTAGAATAGCGGAGGTATAGTTGCCTGCCTGGAAGTGAAGAAGGTATCTGGGGATTGAACCGATTTTTTAAAAGAGAATTTCAGTTACTTCTCCTGTTTCTAACCTCACCTTTGTCTCTATACCTGGAACCTAACCTGGTGCTGCCTTTGGGGACATGGTGTGGTTTATTGTGTAAAACTAGTTGTTTCTAAGCTTCCCTCATTGCTGAGTTGAGATTCAACTTCTCATTTCTGCAAGGTCAATTATTGCCTGTCCATTTGCTTTCAAGTTTATAAATGTTGTTGCTGTTTCATTTACTTCTGTCCTCTTTTGTCCTTCTGATTTCATGCCTTTAAAAACCTCTTTGCTGTACTTTTAGTTGGGTTTTGGTAGGAAGAGAAAATAAATGCGTTTGTACAATCTGCCATATTTATGTGGAATACTCATGTATCTTTTTGTTAAAGGCAAAGTTTAAAAAACTCTATAGGTAATAGAAGCTAACTGGCTAAAAACGTCAGAAAAATATTTTTCAAAATTTTAATTAATATTTTCTATAAACAGACCCTTGCATAAAATTTTGGTACATGTCCATTCTGACTTTTCTGTATGAATACATAACGTGATTTATTTTCATTTTTGTGTGTCTCAAAAATACAATTATGTATATAGAGATAGAAAGCAGATGAGAATTGGCTGCAAACATGCATGAGGAATATTTTTGAGGTGATGTCTTTAAACTGGATTGTGGTAATGGCTGCATAACTCTACAAATTTGTGGAAAACTTTTGAAATACGTACCTACAATGGATGCGTTTTATGGTATATAAGTTATAACTGGATAAAGTTGTTTTAGAAATTTCCCACTAACCAGCCAAAGAAAACTCAAATCATTATACCATATATATTATAAATATTTGTTCACTTAAAAATTTATTGTTTGGCTAGGCACAGCAGCTCATGCCTGTAATCTCAGCATTTTGGGAGGCCAAGGCAGGAGGATCACTTGAGCCCAGGAGTTTGAGACCAGCCTGAGTGACTTAGTGATGCCCCACGTTTATGAAAAATTAAAAAAAAAAAAAAAAAGTTAGGGGTGATGGCATGTGCCTGTAGCCGCAGCTACTCAGGACGCTGTCAGGAGGATCACTTGAGCCCAGGAGTTCAAGGCTGCAGTGAGCTATGATTGAGCCACTGCACTCCAGCCTGGGCAACAGAGCAAGACCCCATCTCTTAAAAAAAAATTTATGGTGGACACATTTTATGTCGACAAATTAAATTTAGATCTATAAAGTAGAAATGGTGTTTAATTAACACATTGTATTTCTCCCCTACTCTTTTCCTCTCACCTTACAAAATATATGAAATCCATTTTCATAATAAATTTTTGCTTACCTCTTTTCATTCTTGTTCATATGCTTACATGTTGATGCATAGTTATAATTATTGTATGAAATTTAATAAAACAGCACCTTAACCATTTTTCCATATGCTACATAGTTATTGTTGACAGTTATTAGGTTGTTACAAAAGTAATTGTGGGTTTTGCCATTACTTTTTTTTTTTTTTCAAGACGGAGTCTTGCTCTGTCACCGAGGCTGGAGTGCAGTGGTGCGATCTCGGGTCATTGCAACCTCCACCTCCTGGGTTCAAGCAATTCTCCTGCCTCAGCCTCCCGAGTAGCTGGGACTATAGATGCCCGCCACCACACCCAGCTAATTTTTGTATTTTTAGTAGAGACGAGGTTTCACCATATTGGCCAGGCTGGTCTCGAACTCCTGACCTTGTGATCCTCCCACCTCCCAAAGTGCTGGGATTACAGACGTGAGCCACTGCGCCCAGCCTTTGCCATTACTTTTAATGGCAACCTAATACATAGTACTTCATAAGGTACATGTATTATACATTAATTACCTATTTTTCTATGAGCATTTTTGCTGCTTCAAAATTTCTACTGCCAAAAACTATGTAATGCATAATTTTATGCATTTAGCCTTTTCATCCTTTTTAAATTTTTTTACTTAGAATAAATTCCTAGAAAGTCTCCACTACACTTAAACATGAATAACTTCAGAGCAAAACAAATTGGCTTTTACATAATTCCATTTTAATGTACCTTGGAAAATTCCATGCATAGGGAACCTATCAGTTATTTGTTGCTAATACCTGTTAAATCATTCTACATTATGGGTTCTGATATTTTGCTGAACATACATTTTATCAGATATACTGATTCAAAGGAGTGAAGGCAGGAGTTCTGTGGGGAAAAAAAAATCCTAGATATTATTTTGCTGAAAGGCAGCAGCAACATCATAGTGCTTTTGCTTTACTTAAAATTCCCAAATGGAGAGGTGAAGAAACCACTTTAGGTTGGGAAGCCTGAGGTTTCTAATGCCTATTTATCCTAAATAATTGTCTGTGTTGGGGTATCTCATCACTGATTTGCAGCTGTGCTTTACTGGATACAAGCTGAGAGGCTTTCTTTTAAACCAAAAACAAACTTTAAAAAGTTTTCATTTAGCATTTATAGATCACTACTTGGCCAAGTGGGGAAGTGACTGGGAATTCTGGAGAAGGCCTGGGAGTTCTCAGCATCTAGGAAACACCTCATCCTTTAACATGAGCAGAGTACTCAAGTCACTGGAGTCAAGGAGTCTGAGAGTTTTGTTCTGAAATGACCAGCTATTTGCAGTCTGTATTAACTGTCTTTAGGATATGAACACCTTGTTCTTGTTCAATGGACAAGTTAGATGGTAAGGGCTTAGGAAGCCCAGGGTCAGCTTGGTTCCTAAGGAACAATGTGCGTTTTCCTACACTACTTCTGTGCTATAGCCAGGGCGTGACAACTGGAGCCTTGTCACAAACATTTTAAAAGACAATTTTTAAAGGTTGTAAAACTTTTAAAGCCAGCTTCCTCTATTGCAAATGCAACTCCTTCTCACCCTTCTTCAGTACCTGGACAGCCAGGAAGCCAATGTCAGGGGCAGAAAATGCTCTGTCCCTGCCACCCCCTTTGTGTGTGTTGTACCTGTCAGCCTGTCACATACCCCTACTTCATCCCCCAGTTGATTCAAGAGTCTGTTTAAATAAAAAAAAAAAAAAGCTCTGTTGAGCTATAATTCACATAAAACTCACCCACTTAAAATGTACAATGTAGTGGTTTTTAGTATATTTACAGAGTTGCACAGCCATGATTACAATTAATTTTAGAACATTTTTGTCACCCTCCAAAAGAAACCTGTACTCATTAGCGGTTACCTTCATTACTTCCCAAATCCACCAGTCCTAGAGAATCACTGATGTATCTGTCTCTATAGATATGCCTATTCTAGAAATTTCATACAAATGGAATTATATAATTAGGGGGCTTTTGTGACTGGCTTCTTTTACTGAACATAGTTTTCGGAGTTTGTCCATGTACTAATACTTCATTTCTTTTTATTGCCAAATTCTACTCCATTGCATGATTATAGCACATTTTGTTTATTCATTCATCAGTTGATATACATTGGGCTGTTTCCGCTTTTTTGGACTCTAATAAATAGTGCGTGCTGCTGCAGTGAACATTGTGTACAAATTTTTGTATGGATGTATGTTTTCATTTCTCTTGGGCACATATCTGGTCCTGGATTTGCTGGATCACATGGTAACTATGTTTAACATTTTAAGGAAACTGCCAAACTGTTTTTCAAAGTGACTGCACCAGTTTATGTTCCCATTGGCAAGGTATGAGGTTTGTTCTCTTACCATATCCTGACCAACACTAGCTAATGTCTGTTTTTTTCTTTTAGCCATCCCAATGGGTATGAGGTAGTATCCCATTGTGGGTTTGATTTGCATTTTTCTAATGGTTAATAATATTGAGCACCTTTTCATGTGCTTATTGGCCATTTATATGTCTTTTTTGGAGAAATACCTGTTTAAATCCTTTGCCCAGTTTTTGATCATATTTGCCTTTTGATTGTTGAGTTGTAATAATTCTTTACATATTCTAGATACAAGGCTTTTATCAGATAGATGGCTTAACAATGTTTTCTCTCATTCTGTGGCTTGTCTGTTCATTTGCTTTTTTCCTTCATTTTTGTTACTTTTTAATTTTTATTATTTTTTAAATTTTCTGTTCATTTTCTTGATGGTATCCTTTGAAGCACAAAAGTTTTTAATTTTGGGCCGGGCGCGGTGGCTCACACCTGTAATCCCAGCACTTTGGGAGGCCGAGGTGGGTAGATCACGAGGTCAGGAGATAGAGACCATCCTGGCTAACACGGTGAAACCCCGTCTCTACTAAAAATACAAAAAATTAGCCGGGCATGGTGACGGGTGCCTGTATCCCAGCTACTCGGGAGGCTGAGGCAGGAGAATGGCGTGAACCCAGGAGGTGGAGCTTGCAGTGAGCCGAGATCGCGCCACTGCACTCCAGTCTGGGAGACACAGCGAGACTCTGTCTCAAAAAAAAAAAAAAAAAAAAGTTTTTAATTTTGATGATGTTCAGTTTATCTTTTTATTTTGTCACTTATATTTTGGGGTTTGTGTCTAAGAAACCATTGCCTAATCCAAGGTCATGGAGATTTACACCTGTGTTTTCTTCTAAAAGTTTTACAGTTTCAGCTTACATTTAGGTCTAGGATTCATTTTGAGTTAAATTTTATGTATAATGTAAGGTAGGGATCTAACTTTATTCTTTCACATGTGGAGATCTAGTTGTTTTATTGCCATTTGTTGAAAAAAATTATTATTTCCCAATTGAATATCTTGGCATCCTTATCAAAAATCAATTGATGATTGGGCTCAGTGGCTCGTGCCAGCACTTCGGGAGACTGAGGTGGAGGATTGCTTGAGGTCAGGAGTTTGAGACCAGTCCTGGCAGCATAGCGAGCAACATCTTGTCTCTACAAAAAAAAAAAAAAAAAAAAAAATTAACCAGATAGGGTGGCATGTGCCTGTAGTCTTAGCTGTTCAGGAGTCTGAGACAGGACGATGACTTGAGCCTTGAGCCTGGGAGATCAAGGCTGCAGTGTGCTATAATCACTACATTGTAGCCTGAGCAACAGAGCAAGACCCTGTTAAAAAAAAAAAAAAAGAAAGAAAGAAAGAAAAGAAAAAGAAAGAAAGTGAAAGGGAAAAGAAAATCACTCGACCATAAAGATGTTAATTTTTTTCTCGACTCTCACTTGCATTCTGTTACCTATATGTCTGTTTTTATGCCAGCAACACACAGTTTTGATTACTGTAGCTCTGGATTAAGTTTTGAAATTGGATGCATGAGTTCTCCAACTTTGTTCTTTTTTTTTTTTTTTTTTTTTTTTTTTGAGACAGAGTCTCACTCTGTTGCCAGGCTGGAGTGCAGTGGCGCAATCTCGACTCACTGCAACCTCTGCCTCCTGGGTCCAAGCACTTCTCCTGCCTCAGCCTCCCAAGTAGCTGGGATTACAGGTGTGCGCCACCCTGTCTGGCTAATTTTTTTGTATTTTTAGTAGAGACAGGGTTTCAGCATATTGGCCAGGCTGGTCTTGAACTCCTAACCTCAGGTGATCCACCCTCCTTGGCCTCCCAGAGTGCTGGGATTACAGGTGTGAGCCACTGCGCCTGGCCTGTTCTTTTTGAAAATTGTTTCAGTAGTTTTTGGTCTCTTATATTTCTATATGAATTTTAGGATGAGCATGTCAATTTCTGCTAAAAAACCAGTTTGGATTTTGATAGGAATTGTACTGATTTCCTGTATCTGAAAGGTCTGTTTTGTGCAGTTGTTCTGGGTGCCAAAATGGTACCTTGTGACTTTGCGTTTCTTGCTCTTTTCCCAGAAGACAGAACTATCCTTGGCCTTAGTACTGAAAAAAAATGAGGAAATCTGTTCATCTAAATGTTAGCAATTAAGTATGTGTTTTTTCTGCCTCAGTGTCCTTCATTTGTAAAATGAGGTTAATAAATATGACCTATGTCATAAAGATACTGTGAAGATTAAATGACAGGACCAGGCATGGTGGCTGATGCCTGTAGTCCCAGCACTTTGGGAGGCCGAGGTGGGCGGATCACTTGAGGCCAGGAGTTTGAGACCAGCCTGGCCAACATGGCAAAACCCCGTCTCTACTAAAAATACAAAAAAATTAGCCAGGCATGGTGGTGCATGCTTGTAATCCCAGCTACTTGGGAGGCTGAGACATGAGAATTGCTTGAACCCAGGAGGCAGAGGTTGCAGCGAGCCAAGATGGCACCACTGCACTTCAGCATGGATAACAGAGCGAGATGATGTTGTCTATAGTTAATAACAACAGTTATATTCCCGGGGATCTTTGTATCTAGATGGACTCTCCAAGTTCTTCTTGCACTGGTCTCCTTTTCCACTACTCCCCCGATAGACCTGGACTCCAAGAAAACCTGCATTTATTGTGTTCTCAAAAACTTATGTGCTTTCAACTATGTTGACAGATGTCTGTATCATAAAACATAGAAAAATAAGAAGAATATTTGAGCTATGTGGCAAAAAGGGTATTTTCCACTAAGAAAACCATAATTGAAAAAGTATAATTTCTTTCTTTCTTTTCTTTTTTTTTTTTTTGAGACGGAGTCTCGCTCTGTCACCCAGATTAGAGTGCAGTGGTACGATCTTGGCTCACTGTAACCTCCGCCTCCTGGGTTCACGCCATTCTCCTGCCTCAGCCTCCCCAGTAGCTGGGACTACAGGCGCCTCCCACCACGCCCTGCTAATTTTTTGTATTTTTAGTAAGAGATGGGGGTTTCACCGTGTTAGCCAGGATGGTCTCAATCTCCTGACCTCGTGATCCACCCACCTCGGCCTCCCAAAGTGCTAGGATTACAGGCGTGAGCCACCGCACCTGGGTTTTTTGTTTGTTTGTTTTTTGTTTTTTTTTGTTTTTTTTTGTTTTTTTTTTTTGTTTTGAGATGGGAGTTTCACTCTCATTGCCCAGGCTGGAGTGCAATGGTGCTGTCTTGGCTCTCCGCAACCTCTTTTCCCTGGTTCAAGCGATTCTCCTGCCTCAGCCTCCTGAGTAGCTGGGATTACAGGCATGTGCCACCACGCCTGGCTAATTTTGTATTTTTGGTAGAGACAGGATTTCTCCAGTTGGTCAGGCTGGTCTCAAACTCCTGACCTCAAGTGATCTGCCTGCCTCAGCCTCCCAAAGTGCTGGGATTACAGGCGTGAGCCACCACACCTGGCCGAAAAAGTCTAATTTCTAAGCTCCAAGGGAATGAGGGTGATTTCTGTTGGAATACATTTTATAAAATCCTTAAGAAATTCTGTTCCTCGGTGTTGGTAGTTTTTCTTGACTGGGATATTTTCATAACTGGCAGCCAATCGGGAGCTAACAGACAAAAGAGAACCTGGGAAAGCCTGCCAAGACGAAATGTCAGATAGAGAGGATTATGTGTGTAGGTTTATTTTATTGTGATCTGAATGTCCACATGTTCTTCAGGCTGTAGGGAGAGTCTCCTCTCTTTAATTTACCTCCCCAAGTATCTGAGAATTCCTAGGTGATACTTACTTAGCAACAGAAATATTTCTAGCTTGTCACCTCTCATTCTTGAACATTGCTTTGAGCTTCTGCACCTCTGGTCAACCTAAAGAAGTTGATGTTAATAGTTTATAATTGAAGAACCTTGTCAATATTATAATGGTAATGTAATATTACATTATAAATACAAACTGGAAATTTCTGAGTATACTGTGTTTTTCCAACTTTGGAAATTTTTTTTTTCTTACATTCACCTTTTCTTTGAAAGCGATTTTTTTTTTTTTTTTTTTACATTTACTTTTTGAGTTAACAACCACAAAATGCAATACAATCCAGCAGTGAGGGAATTGAGGGAACTGATTTCCTTAGCAGTTTTATAACTTTCACAAATAATACAATAGTTTCTGGTACAATAGCCCCAGATTTGGATGTGGATATTTATGGGCAATAAACTAATGAGTTTGTGTTTGTGTATATGACTAATCTCATGCTCATTTCTTTATTCTCCATGTAATACTATCAGCTGCTGGTGTTTTGTCCATTCTCTTAGCTTCCATCAAATGCACTCTATTCCACAAAACCTGTCCGGACCCTCCCAACTAGATTTCAGATTATCTTCTTTGACCTTCTATATAAGCAGAGGTGTGTGAATCTCTCACAGTACCTACTAGATGCCACTTGCATAGTAGTTACTTGTTTGCTTATATTATTTTCCTACTAGGGTAGCTCCTAGCACTGTCTGTTTTTAATGGTGGTCTACCTTCACTTTCTAGTACAATTATTTTTACATAGTGAATGTTTAAATATTTTGCTAAATTAAACTTCTTGCTCAGGATGGAAGGAACTTGGCCAGCTACCCCCACTTCAGTAGGTGGCAATTTTTGTGCTCTTGTCTAGGGTTAGCTCATCAAGAACCTCCAACAGAAGCTTACTGTACCTGACTGTGTAACAAGGGCACTGGGTTTATGGTTCATGTAGAAGGTACTGTTAATATCCTCTTATAGACAAGGAGATAAAGTTGATGAAGCTACACTACTGACACATCAGTACAAATCAACAAATCAAAGAACAAATCAGCCAGAACCTCCTCATAATGTTCTTTGTGGTTCATGCTGTAGGAGCACTTATTTAAATATTTTTGTCTGAAATTAATTTCTATCTAAAACATCTTATTAAAATAGTGAATGAAAACCTGAAAAGTACTTGGAAGGGGCCCAAAATGGACTAACCCTGTATAGAATTTAATGCCATATGAAGCCGTTATCTAGCAAAACTCCAGTGGGAAAAATTACAGCTAACATATGTATGTAAATAGGTGACCATACTTGCTTGTGGGGTAGAGTGGGTTCTCTGCAGCTTAGCGTTGCCTTCAGGGTTCGGATTACCTGAGCTCACCCTTTTTAATGGACAGCATTTAATAGAGCAGGGCGATATGTTAGAACAGTGCTTCTCAAATGGTCTGTGATGAAGACCAGTTTATTTTCTTTTGAACTTGGAATAGGACAATAATTTTGTAAAATGCAATAAACATAAATAACTAGAAAAATTAAATTTTAAAAGACATACAAAATACAACTCCCACATTTTCAATAGTAGATTAAACAGACAAAGTTACTCTGTCAAATTGCTCTTCTGTACTTGTCCAAGGACGACACTTTGAGTAGCAGTGGTTTAGAGGGCAAACTATCCTCATAAGCTTCTGCTGGGGCTTGGATTACCTGTACATGAAGTTGATTAGGAGATCTCTTTGACTAGAATGAATACTCAGGGGTAACAGGAGATGATTGTGTCTTCCAAGAGGTGAGGCCTAAAATTTAGCTATTCTTCATTCTGTCGGATGAAAAGATTCTAACAGGAAGGAGGAGGGCATAATAAAATAGAAATGGCATCTCTAGAAATAATTTTCATGTTTAAGATTGATTATAGGGAGGAAAATGAAACACAATGAGCCTTTCAAAAAATAAGTCATGAGACTTCAGGCAGAAAACAAGCAAATACGTGGTCAAGTCTGAGGCTATGGAAGTAAAAATGGAGCAACAGCAGAAGTATTCAATGAGCCTCTCTTACATACTAAATATGGTTCCCAGCACTTTACATATGTAATCTCACTTAATCTTCACAACAGTCCCATGTGGTATTACCATTATTATTATTATTATTATTATTATCATTTGAGATAAGCATTCACTTTGTCACCCAGGCTGGATAGCAGTGATGTGATCTCAGCTCACTGCAACCTCTACCTCCCAGGCTCAAACGATCCTCCTGTCTCAGCCCCCCAAGTAGCTGAGACTACAGAAATGAGCCACCGTGCCTGGCTAATTTTTGTATTTTTTTTTTTTTTTTTCGTAGAGATGGGGTTTTGCCATGGTTCACAGGCTGGTCTCAAAGCTGCTAGGCTCAAGCCGTCTGCCCACCTCGGCCTCCCAAAGTCCTAGGATTATAGGTATGAGCAATTGCACCTGCCTGGTAGTGTTATTAAACTCATTTTTCAGATGAGGGAATAGGTTCCAAGAGGTTGAGTAACTTGCCCCAAGGTCTCATGACTTTCAGATGAGTGAGGTATGCAACCCCAAACCCAGATTAACTAGATTCCGAAATGATTGTCTAAATAAAGTGATTTTGGCAAATCTTGCTTAGCATTTGGGCAGTGGACTTGAGACTTACCACTCTCCTTTAATACCAAATAGCCCATTAACCGCTTTTTGAGATTTAGAGATTTGACCTTGAATTGAAGAGACGGAATGGCTTTAGGAGTCAGTGAATTCTGAGGGTTATAGTCATGGCTGGAGCAACATAACCCTGTAAAGTGGATTAATCCTCAGATGAATGTTAACACTAGGCCTAGGATGGTTAACCTAAGGTGGATCTTAATTAATACTTTGTGTGTTTGGGTATTTTTTGTTTTCTGAGACAGTGTCTCAATCTGTCACCCAGGCTGGAGTGCAGTGGTACACTTACAGCTTATTGCAGCCTGGACCTCCCAGGTTCAAGCAATTATCCTGCCTCAGCCTCTTTGGAGTAGCTGAGAGTACAAGGCACACACCACCACACCTGGCTATTTTTTTTTTTTTTTTTTTGGAGACAGGGTGTCTGTGCTTTGTCACCCAGGCTGGGGTGCAGTGGCACAATCTTGGCTCACTACAATCTCCGCCTTCTGAGTTAAAGCAATTCTCATGCCTCAGTCTCCTGAGTAGCAGGGATTACAGGCACACGCCATCTTACCCAGGTAATTTTTGTATTTTTTGTAGAGACGGGGTTTTGCCATGTTGGCCAGTCTGGTCTCGAACTTTTGCCCTCAAGTGATCTGCCCGCCTCGGCCTCCCAAAGTGTTGGGATTGCAGGCATGAGCCACTGCACCTGCCTATGGTTTTGATTTTATTTTGATTTTGTTTTTAGAGAAAGGGTCTCGCTATGTTGCTTAGGCTGGTCTCAAACTCCTGGATGCAAGCCACCCTCCCACCTCAGCCTCCCAAGGTGTTGGGGTTACAGGCGGGAGCCACTGCACCTGGCCAGATCTTAACATTTTGTAAGGGACCTTTTATAATCTACTTCTAGTCATGTAGCTTCGCTGAACTATATGTTTGACCTTGTATATGGTAAAGTTTTCATGTAGCCTGCTTTGAGTCCTGTGAGTGCCATGCCTTTTAAAATGAGCTAACCCTCTAGTAGAGCAATTATCTAGGAATTTTTTTTTGGCCTGAGTTTTCTGTTTGTTTCAAAAAACAGAAAAGAACTAGAAGAGTATGTGATTAGTCATACATGCTGTTTTTTCCCACACCAAATCTTACCCCAAGAACTTGTACTAATTGTTCTACAGAATTGCACGCTCCACCACACTACTGGCACTCTGTAGATGTCAAATAATAACTCCTTGGGGAGTAGAAGTCTTTTGTTAAAATGGAGTGCAATGTTCATTGCCATTTGAGATACATGTTCCTGATAAATGACCCAAATATTTGCAGTTGCCTTTTATCATACATTCATAGTCAGCCCTGTCATCTGTATCTTCTTTCGAAAGAAGATCATTGGAAGAAGTGTCTGTTTTTCTTACATGTTACTAAAAATGAATTTTAATTTAAAACATAGCCAATATTTTTGTTCCCCATAGGAGCCTAGTATCTTATGATTCACTCCCACATTTAACAAGGGAAACATTGCCCTTGAATATATTTGTGTCCCCAGCATGAGACTTAATAGTTACCATGTTTTCATTTAGTTAGAGTTGTTGATCTACGGAAGTGGAGGAAGAGCCTAATAGGTTTTAGCAGCCTGTGAGAGGAGGAAAAGAATATCAACATCAACTTAAACCTATCTGCATGAAATAAGTTAAAAATCTTTTTTTTTTTTTTTTTTTTTTTGAGATGGAGTCTCGCTCTGTTGCCAGGTTGGCGGGCAGTGGCATGATCTTGGCTCACTGCAACCTCCACCTCCTGGGTTCAAGTGGTTCTCTTGCCTCAACCTCCCAAGTAGCTGGGATTACAGGCACACCCTGTAATCCACCACCATACCCAGCTAATTTTTGTATTTTTAGTAGAGATGGGGTTTCATCATGTTGGCCAGGATGGTCTCTATCTCCTGACCTCATGATCTGCCTACCTTTGCCTCCCATAGTGTTGGGATTACAGGCGTGAGCCACCGCGCCTGGTCTAAAAATCATTTTTTAATTTTTTTTTTTTTTTGAGACGGAGTCTCGCTCTGTCGCCCAGGCTGGAGTGCAGTGGCGCAATCTCGGCTCACTGCAAGCTCCGCCTCCCGGGTTCACGCCATTCTCCTACCTCAGCCTCCCGAGTAGCTGGGACTACAGGCGCCCGCCACTGCGCCCGGCTAATTTTTTTCTATTTTTTAGTAGAGACGGGGTTTCACCATGGTCTTGATCTCCTGACCTTGTGATCCGCCCGCCTCGGCCTCCCAAAGTGCTGGGATTACAGGCGTGAGCCACCGCGCCCGGCCTAAAAATCATTTTTAACTTACTAAAAGTCAGTATAATATTATTACTTTTTTCCCATTTTTTGTTTTACTGGGGAGTGTGATGCATAAGACATTTTGGGTTGTGTTAGCTAAAAATAGCCCCAAAGCTTTTTTTCTCAGAACAAGAAGATTATCCAGAAAGAAAAAAAACAGTGATCTTTCTTCCACCTGGGGAAATGGGTGTGAGTCTCTCTGTGGAGGGAGCTATACTGGTCCCTCATTTCTGGTGTGAACACATTTGTGCCACTGCAGGGCTGTAGCCAGATTACTGCTTTTGGACCAAGGACCACTGTCTGGGCTGACTAGTAAGCACCAATAATTAATGAATAGCAGCACCAGTAATTAATGAATAGCGGGTAAGCTCAGGTTCGAAAAAATACCAAGAGAGTTATTTCTTTCAACAGTAAATAAAAATGAAAAGGTTCCCATTTTATATTAATTGGATATTATTCTTTTTATAGTTTGTCCCCAATCATACATACAGATTTTTTGAGATAACTATTTCCCTTTTATATAAGTCTAAGAACTTTTGTGCCGGTTTAATTTTGAGATAAATTCTGGGGATATGTGGGAAGTTATGCTGTTTATAAAAAACAGGGAAGTGAAACAGGTGGCATAGGACTTGTAAGGCTACCATGCTTTTTTTTTTTTTGAGATAGAGTTTTGCTGTTTTCACCCAGGTTGGAGTGCAATGGCGCGATCTCGGCTCACTGCAACCTCCACCTTTCGGTTTCAAGCGATTCTCCTGCCTCAGCCTCCTGAGCAGCTGGGATTACAGGTGCCCACCACCATGCCCAGCTAATTTTTATATTTTTAGTAGAGACGGGGTTTCACCATGTTGGCCAGGCTGGTCTTGAACTCCTGACCTCGTGATTTGCCCGCCTCGGCCTCCCAAAGTGCTGGGATTACAGGCATGAGCCACCGCGCCTGGCTGGCCACCATGCTTTCTTTCTCTTTCTTGATCACCCTCCCAGTGGCTGAGGACAAGAAAACGAAGACTGTGCATCGTACCCTTCATAAGAGGCTGAGCTACCCTTCTGTACATTCAAGGAACTCTGACTTACTGAAAGGAAACTGCTAACAGCCACCTCTCTTTCCTTCTGTTTCCTAGACCTGCAATGCTAAAGAGTTACCAGAGAGTATCTTCAGTAAAGTATGCTTTTTAGGCCAGGTGTGGTAGCTCACACCTGTAATCTCAATGCTTTGGGAGGCTGAAGCAGGAGGATTGCTTGAGCCCCTGAGTTTGAGACCAGCCTGGGCAATGTAAGAGAGACCTCCTCTCTCCAAAAAAAAATTTTTTTTTTAATTAGCACCCAAAGTACCAGCTACTTGGGAGCTGAGGTGGGAGGATCACTTGAGCCAAGGAGTTCAAGGCTGCAGTCAGTGAGCTGTAATCAGCCTGGCAGACCCAGTGAGACCATCTCAAAACAAACAAACAAACAAAAAAATGGCTTTTTAGTCTTATCCTTAACATATGTATCTATTTAAATAGAATATAAATTATCATTTTACTGATACTGGCTTAAATAATTATTTTGTGTATTTTGTGATTCCCGTTTACTTTGCACCCTTGATTTAGCTAGGAAGGGAAACAATCCATGTTTATTTGGATAACAAAAGTCAGTCACTGTGATAATCTGGATTGTTTTCTGCTTTATCTAGGCAATTAAATCAGAATTGTATATTTTTCCGTGGGTGATATTTGATGGTGATATGCCATTACTGTAACAACAGGCTGCATTCTTGGTGGCTACTAATTGCCTCCAGAATTACGAGGACATGGAAGGTTTTTTTGTTGACAAGACACATAGTGTTTGTAGAAAATGCAAAAAGAGCGCTATCAGAGCTACTTTATTCAGAATCAGCAGCTCACCCACTGCAGTGACTGTAAAAGATGAGACTCCTGGGATTTACCAGTGACTTACTACTGCCTTGTCTCTGTGATTGCTGACAAATGCTATGCTGTTACTTGGCTTCTGGGAAATGGAAAAGGTAGAGTGGGCTTTGGCCTTGGAGTGCTTCTGTGGAAAATATAACAGCATGAACACCTGCTTTTATATTCTTCTTCTTCATTCAACTACCCAATGGATCATTTTAATCGCCCTCTAGATGTAGCCAAAACAAGGGAGTGAGGGACTTCAATGCATGCTAATGATAGTACCATATTCCTTTTAAGGATAAAATGTTTCTTAACCTCTAATTTTCAGGCAGCCTTGCTGTATTTTGTGTTAAATGGATGAGTCATTTTTTATATGTAAATCACTGCTTTATTTTGAAATCACAATACTCTAATATAAATTTCCTTAAAAAATACAGCTTATATAAATGTTTATGTAATCATTAACTAACTACTGGGCAGATGGCTCCATTTCATTTTTCTAAATCATGGTTTGGGTTTTTTCCCCCCAAAACAAGTTCATTTAAGATAGACCATCTCACCGAGTGCAGAGGCTCTCGCCTGTAATCCCAGCACTTTGGGAGGCTGAGGCAGGTAGATCACCTCAAGTCAGGAGTTTGAGACCAGCCTGACCAACATGGCAAAGGCCCGTCTCTACTAAAAAATACAAAAATTGACTGGGTGTGGTGGCATGTGCCTGTAATCCTAGCTACTTGGGAAGCTGAGGCAGGAGAATCGCTTGAACCTGGGAGGTAGAGGTTGCAGTGAGCCAAAATGGAGCCACTGCACTCCAGCCTGGGCAACAGAGCAGGACTACGTCTCAAAAAAAAAAAAAAAAAAAAAAAAAAAAGATAGATCATCTCAAGTTTATGGTGAACTTTACTGTAGAGTCAAGACATGTAACACTTAGCAGACCTGTGAGCTGACAGTAGCTGTTGTTTATGTAATGAGACTTCCCCTTTTGAAAATGCTTTATAATGAGCAACGCTTGTCCTATAGGATATTTGTCTAGCCAAGCAGTTTATTCTTTAAACATAGTTCTATATTTATTCTACTGATGTCATCAACTAAAAATTAATTTCTAGGCCAATATTCTATCATGTTCTTCAGCCAGGTGGTCACACATCTCAATCTGGCCCAGTTTTACCTCCTCTCCCACTCCCCCCGGGCTGTACCCTAGCTATACTGAGGACCTGACCCATTGTCCCATTGTTCCTGAAACCCAAGCATTCTCACATCTCAGCAACTTTGTACACACCATTTCTTTGCTCACCTGGAGTGCTGTCCCGCCCTGACTCTACCCAAACCTGTTTGCCTGATGACAGTCTGGCTCAGTTGAGCCCTAGGGTTACCTCTTTGGTGAAGCCTTCCTGACTCACTATCTACCCTTCACTCACTGTCCACCCTTCATGTTAGAGACATGTGGGGCGTTTCCATGTTGAGCTCACATGTCTGCTTCACCACTGTAGAGTAAGTGCTTTTTCTCCTTTGTATTCTCAATACCTAGTGCAGTACTTGGTTGACTGAATGAATAAAGAGGCAACCTGTGTCATGTTTATTATTTTTTATTCCTTTATACTATTAAAGGAGGGAGGACGTGAAGAGCCCATGTTATTTGAAAATACTGTGAATACAATGGCTGTGTATTAAAAAGCATGCTGAAATCATGAATCAGTGCCAACCTTCCACAATAATGTGAAGAAGGTGGTTCCCTGAGGCTTCCTTATAAGGTTGAATTCATGCATCTCATTGGCGACTAAAACCTTAAAGAAAAATAAATGGAGGCTGGGCATGGTGGCTCACGCGTGGAACCATGAAAACACCCCTGGCCGTGTGTGCAGATATCTCTACATAATGACACCAAAAGGCTGAAAGATTTGTTAAGAGTAACAAAAACCACTGTAAATAATTACTGGTCTACATAGTTTACTCTGAATATTTGTGTAACATGAACTGTAGAGGATACAGGATGGGCTTGGATGTTATTTTCAGTGGACGAGGGAAGCTGTATTTCTACATTGGTTTTAAATATAGAATAACATTTGAAGAGTTAGATTATCTCCTGGGGCAGTTTTATAGTAAAATTTCAAAAGATATAGAACTGAGGAGTTCTGTAAAAAATCGAAGCACCAGAATGAGGAGGAAACAAATTAGGGATGAAGACAAGGTAGAAGGATTTACATGGGAAGCCTTGTTAGGTGCTACTGGCATCAATAAGTAACTGTCCAGTGTAGCTTAATGAGCTGCTTTAAGAGGCTGATCTTTCTTGATGCACTGTCTGGTGCTGTCTTAGGAGGATAAAGCTGGCTTTGACACTTGTACAAAAAAACTGTACTCTGAGTCAAAGGCAGAAACTTGGTTCTTTTAAAAATTGAGATATAATTCACATACCATGAAATTCAACCTTTTAAATTATACTGTTTGGTGTTATTTGTATATTCACAAGGTTGTGCAACCATTACCACTATCTAATTGCAGAACATTTTCATCACCCCCAGAAGAAACCCCGTACGCATTAGCAATCACTTCTCACTCCTGCCTCCCCCAGTTTGGCAACCTCTAATATTTTCTGTCTTTGTGGGTTCACCTCTTCTGGACATTTCATTGGAATTATATCGCATGTCGCCCTTTGTGTCTGGCGTCTTTCACTTAGCCTGATGTTTTCAAGGTCCATCCATGTAAGCATGTATCAGTACTTCACCTCTTTTTAAGGCTGAATTGAAAAATGCAGCTCTTAATCAAAAATCAGATGAGCAAAAGATATTTCATTACTTCCCACTATGGGAAATTTTATGGAGTGAAATGAATACCATATTAGACTAGGTTCTGAAGTTTGGTCACTGGGAAGGACCTCAGGAATGCTACTGTAGATGTAGTTAGGTTTTTTAACTTGGAGAAGCAAGGGGGAGAGCACAGCAGGGGAACTGTGGGCATCTCAGAAGCATAAAGGTCTTTTTGTAAGGTTTGGATTTATGTTGAATGATTCTAAAGAAGGACTGGAAAGAGAGGATCAACATTGGATTGGGTGGCATCACGAAGCAGGGACAGTTTAGTAACTGGGTATCTTAACAATTTCTGTTCAGGATGGGGAAAGAACAAAGAGGGACTGGGGAAATCATTGGCAAGAAAGCAGTAATCACAAAAGGAGTGATTTTGCAGCTCTGGTGTAGCCTTGGCAGAAATATTTTCTGTTGGCTGTGTCACTGGCTTTGTCTGTGCATATAAGAGACTGCAGAACTGATTTGCACCCTCTCACATGAGAGGGATACACTCTCGTCCTAAGATTAAGGAGCAAGTAGACTTGGCAAGATGAGGCAAATAAAACACAGCCAAACTACTAAACAGAAGTGACCATTCACCCATTGAAAGTGGTAACTCTTCACACAAAATCTCTTTAATGGGAACAATCATTTTATTTTATGTAATGAAGTGTTACCTGATTTTAAAAAAATCTTTAATGGTCTTCTGGCACAATATGAATTATGAATTACCAGAAGAAGGCAAGGAGTTGGACTTCTTAACCAACTAATTAATTAAGCACCCTTTATTGCCTGCTATGTGATGACCTTCACACTAGGTATTTTGTATATATTGTGTATATTTTCTCTTGTAGGTTTAAATATTAATAAATAATTAATCCCTTTTTATTCAGCCAAAAGAGTATGTGTAAATACGCCTGTTTGCCAATATAGTCACTCATTTACAAAGTCACTATAGTTAGAGCTAGGCTCTAGGAATGAATAAGACATAGTCCCTACCCAATAAGTTATAATAGTGCTGTTCAACAGAACTTTGTTTTTTTCTTTTTTGAGACAGTCTTGCTCTTTTGCCCAGGCTGGAGTGCAGTGGAGCGATCCCGGCTCACGGCAACCTCTGTCTCCCAGGTTCAAGTGATTCTTATGCCTCAGCCTCCTGAGCAGCTGGGATTACGGGTGTGTGCCGCCACACCTGGCTAATTTTTGTATTTTCTGTGTAGAAATGGGTTTTTGCCATGTTGGCTAGGCTGGTCTTGAACTCCTGGCCTCAAGTGATCTGCCTGCCTCAGCCTTGCAAAGTGCTGGGATTGCAGGCATGAGCCCCTCTGCACACAGAAACTGTCTGTGATGATGGAAATGTCCTATTCTGCGTGGTCCAGTATGGTAGTCATAGCCACATGTGGCTCTTGAGAAGTTGAAATGTGGCTCATGTGACTGAGGAACTGAACTTTAATTTTTATTTATTTTCAATTAATTTAAATATTCATAGTGGCACGTGAGGCTAGTGGCTATCATTAGATAGCACAGCTCTAGAAATTCACAGTCAAATGATAGAAAGAAAAACAGGTAATCAAAATTCAGAATTCAGGGTGTGATGTATCCTCCAATACAGGTCCATATAAAATGTCCTAGAAGCTCAAGAGATGCTTCTGGTGGTGGAAGTGACAAGAAAAACACCCAGAGGAGAGGAGATAACATGGAAGTGAGACTTTGAAAACAAAATAATAATAATAATAGAAAGGGAGGGGAGGGAGTGGAGGAGGTTCATTCCAGGCAGATGTGCAGAATCCTTGAGGCATTAGGAACATGCATGCAAGTTCCAGAAAAGCCATGTGGCTTGGTAGGATCAATTATATAATGGTTATTATAATATAATAATGTTATATATAATAGTTATATATAATATAATAATGACAAAAATGGCTTTTATGGTAAAGGGTAAAGATTAAAAACAATTTTAACACAGCATTTATTTTATGGTATACATTGTTAGAAGAACTGCCATATTTGCCATTTACAGTAGTCATTAGGATTCTCATTTCACAGAGAGAAAACTGAGGCCTAGAAAGTTAAAGAAATTTGCCAGGGAACACACAAGGATTGGAGAGAGTTAGGATTTGAATCCAGGCCTGTTTGACTTAGAGATCAGTCTCTTCACAATATGTCTTTCAATTTAAATTTTTCTCAGTTTGGAATTGTGATGAATTTCCCTTGGTATGTGTCCCACGATTCATTTCTGGCCATTAGACATCTTCTATTAGTTTTTTGCCTCTGATTTCATATTTAAAATATTTTCTGGCTAAGAGATAGGTATTATAAGATGAGTCTATCCCATTAACTAAGAATTTCATGAACTCAGATTTTGGAAATTACTAAAAATGTCTCTTCTTTTTCTGTATAGTTACGGCACTAGGAGCCTTTTATATCCTAAAATGGGGTAGTTAGGGAATTCGTCAGTTAAATTGGAGGACCCAGTCCAGTCATTCCCAAATTTGAATGGGCTCCTGTGACCATCAGGTCAGAGAACCCTTGCTTCCTCATGGTGAGGAATGGCTTGTTATTCGAGCCTCTCCACATCTTAACCTAAAGGTCATGACCCTAACCTCTGACTTCTTTTTTTCTTGTTACTCTTCCTAAGAGTGAATCTTAGTGACTGGACAGAGGCTTTGCTTTTCTTAGTGAAGAGGAACTGGATATCTGCACCTGTCCGGCAGGCAGGGTCAGGTCCTGAAAATGTCCCTTCCGGCTGGAAAATGTGCTTTGTGAGGACTTTTTTGTTTTGTTTTTTTCTTTTCAGATGCGAAAGAACTCATTTAATGTTATTTGTTAAATTTCCCTAAAAGTCCACGACAGAGTCATAGTGAGATTCATCTAACATTTGTACCTGCCAGGCCTTGAGCATATGAAGGAGTATAATAAACAACACCTGCTTCAAGGAGCACCCTCCACTGCTAACGCAGGATGAGAGGACAGAAGTGGGCAAGCCGTCCTGGATGTCTTTCAGGGAGGGCAGGACTTACCTGAGGAGAGAAAGGTCAGTCTATACATGGAACACAGGTGTAGGCAGAGGCACAGGGTAGAGGGAATGAGTAGAATGGTTTGGCTGAAGTAGAAAATCCAACTTTGGCTGCACATGAAAATCACCTGCAGAGCTTTAACAATACCCCTTTATTACTAAAAAGTCAAAAAACAACAGATGCTGGTGAGGCTGCAGAGCAAAGGAACACTTACACACTGTTAGTGGGAGTGTAAATGAATTCAGCCACTATGGGAAGCAGTTTGGAGATCTCTCGAAGAACTTAAAACAGAACTACAATTTGACCCAGGAATCCCGTTACTGAGTATATACCCAAAGGAGTATAGCTCATTATACCAAAAGACACATGCCCTCACATGTTCATTGCAGCACTATTCACAACAGCAAAGACATGGAATCGGCCTAGGTGTCTGCCCATCAGCAGTGGATTGGATAAAGGAAATGTGGTACATATACACCATGGAATACTACACAGCCATAACAAAGCATAAAGTTATGTCTTTGCAGCAACATGCATATAGCCAGAGGCCACTATCCTAAGTGAATTAATGTAAGAACAGAAAACCAAATATCACATGTTCTCATTTATAAATGGGAGGTGGACATTGGGTACACACACAAAGATGGAACAGTAGACACTGGGGACTACTGGAGGGGATGGAGGGAGGGTGGCAAGGGTTGAAAAACTACTTATTGGGTACTACTTTCAGTTCCTGGGTGATGGGATCATCCATACTCCAAACCTCAGCATCACTCAGTTTACCCATATAGCCCCTGAATCTAAGATAAAAGTGGAAATTACTTTTTAAAAAATCACCAGTACATACACATAAATGAAAAAAATATATATAACAGCACCCCAATCATTATGCTTTTTTTTTTTTGAGACACAGTCTCACTTGGTCACCCAGGCTGGAGTGCAGTGGCGTGATCTCAGCTCGTTGCAACCTGCAGCTCATGGGTTCAAGCAGTTCTCCTGCCTCAGACTCCTGAGTAGCTGGGACTACAGGCACACGCCACCATACCTAGCTAATTTTTGTATTTTTAGTAGAGACAGAGTTTCACCGTATTGGCTAGGCTGGTCTCGAACTCCTGACCTCAAGCGATGCATCCTCCTCGGCCTCCCAAAGTGCTGGGATTACAGGCATGAGCCGTCATTCTGCTTTAATTGATCTAAGGTATAGCTTGAGCATCAGGATTTGGGAGTTTTACAGATGATTTTAATGTATAGCTGAGGTGAGGGACCATTGCTAGAGTCTCTTTACATGTAATGTGGTTCTGTGACCAGCAGAGCCTCCCCACCCGGAAGCTTGTTAGAAATGCAGAATGTCAGGCCCCATTCCCAGACCTAGGGAAGCAGAATTTGCATTTTCATAAGATCCCAGGTAACCCCTACTTACATTAAAGTTTGAGAAGCACTGCTATAGAGAAAAGATGAGAAATATGGTTGCAGAGGGCCTGATTACCTAACCAGGTTTCCTAGCCCTTATACTGGGCTGGGCATGAATTACAGGTGTGCAGTGATAAATACTGTCGCCTCAAGCCATTAGGAGTGCTTGTACTTCTTGTCGGCAAGAAGTCTTCTCTGGTTATCTCTGTGTGCTCCTCAGATATTGCAAGTTCTTTGGGCGCCTTGAGGGAAAATGGCAGGGGAGCATCAGCTACAAAGCACCTGTCAGGAGCGGAGATCCCCTGAAGATTTTTGATCAAAGGATGTTATGTGTGTCATGTTGTGATGGAAGAAGGTCTTGACAGAGACATATAGAGTGGAGTGTGTTGGGGGTGATCTGGCGTCTGGGAGGCATGTTAGGAGAAAGTTGCAGTAATTCACACACAAGGTGAGAGAAGCCACAACTAAGGAGCATGGACATGCTTACGAATCGGGATAGCACTTATATACCATTCCCAAGTCTTCAGGACAAAGCTTGGAAGGAATTTCAACAGATTCCCTTATGCCTTTCTGAAGACACCTTTTAACTTTTGGTTTGGTTTTGGTTTGTGCTTGTGTGGCATTATCTCCAAGGGTCGGGAGAGTTCTGATGATTAAAATCTACTTGGCATAAATAAGGTCATAAACATTCAGCACTCACTCTGCATGACCCCCTAGTTCCTGGTGGGTGGGATCATCTGACTTGAGGGTTATTAGTGGATTTCAAAGGAGAAAGGAAAACAATGATGGCCATCATTTGGTGACTGGGCAGCGAGGAGGAGTTTCAGGAAATGGAGAGGTTAAAAGTCCAAGTATGAAAGGCTTGCTTTTGTGGAATCAGGACCATATACTCCAGTAGGGACAGCCCTCACAGGGGAACCCACACATTACAGGGATTGTTTCATTTGGAAATAAATGTTGAAATTATTGGTGTGTTAAATTGATTTATTCTTCAGGGCCAAGCTAGAATTGTACCTCTTCTGGGAATTCTTCCCTAGTTACCCCAGTTCACTGTGCATCCACATTCACTCTCACTCTCCGGCTCTATTTCTTGTTCTCCTTTTCTCTCTTTCTCTCTCTCACTTCCTAAAATTCTCTTTAATAGTTCAACAAGTATTTTTTTAGTTTCAATATTTGAAAAGTGTGGTATCTACTTATTTTCTAATAACTCAGAGTTTATTTTTCTGATTTGCGATTATATCCTATCTCCCAAAATACATGGTAAGCACCTTGAGGACGTGGACCATGTCTCATTTTTCGTTGTCTTCTGAGGGGTCTGTCTTTTGCTAAGTGTGTACAAATAATGATGATTTTCTAAGATGAGTCATTTCCTTGGGGGATTTGTGACTTTATAAAATAGCTGTTTTCAAGGGTGCTCCTGACTGAATGTAACCAATACTTTGCCATATACATTTGTGTTTTTCAAGTTTCTTGATATTTCTAATGAAGAAAATGAAGGCTGAGGCAGGAGGATCGCTTGAGCCCAGGAGTTTGAGACCAGCTTAGGCAACATAGTGAGACCTCGTCTCTATGCAAAATGTAAAAATAGCCAGGTATGGTGGCGCATGCCTGTAGTCCCAGCTACTTGGGAGGCTGAGGTTGGGGGATCACTGGCGTCTGGGAGGTTGAGGCTGCATATAAGCTGTGATCATGCCACTGTACCCCAGCCTGAGCAACCAAGCAAGACCCTGTCTCTGGGGAGGGGGTTGAGGGGGAATGGAGGTTATAGAAAGGAAAGGCTAAAGAATCTTCAAAAGGCTGGGCCCAGTGGCTCACACCTGTAATCCCAGCACTTTTGGGAGGCCGGAACGGGCAGATCACTTGAGGTCATGAGCTCGAGACCAGCCTGGCCAACATGGTGAAACCCTGTCTCTACTAAAAATACAAAAATTAGCTGGGCATTGTGGCAGATTTCCATAATCCCAGCTACTCAAGAGGCTGAGGCACGAGAATCGCTTGAACCCTGGAGGCGGAGGTTGCTGTGAGCCGAGATAGTGCCACTGTAGTCCAGCCTAGGCGACAGAGCAAGACTCAGTCTCAAAAAAAATAAAAATAAAATAAAAAATAAAGAATCTTCAAAAATACAGTAAATATCCAATGTTCATTTTAAACTACATAGTTTAAGCCAGAAAATACTCGGATCTTTTTGTGCTTTCAGTGACTCATTTCAAAACAAGTTTTAAAAAAATTATAAATATATTGAATCTTAGTAAATATCCCTGTTTTCCTAACCTTTTTATATAGTACACATTTTCCTTAGTTGCTTTTCTCCTCCTGCCGTTTGGGTTTCTTTTTTTTCTTTCTTTCTTTCCCCTCTGTTTGGAAGTGGTACCATTTGTTGTGGGAAGGTAATCCCTGGCTGTGTTTGTCATCAAGAGTGTCACTAGCCATCTGGATGTGACCCACTAAGATGTTTAAGCCGTTAGATTGTATTTTATGGGTCGTGTATTGAACTCAAATGCTTTAACAATTTCACTTAGTTTCAAATCTTGACATGCTATTTTCACGCCCTTTCTTGGAATTCTGAAACCTAGTATTTGCCAAATTCAAAAGGCAGATATATTTTGAAACTTGGGACTACTGAAAATTGTCAGTGTCACCTAAATTTTGGAGGGGAAATTATTTTAATTATAATCTGTTATGATATTAGACATTATGATCAAAGAAATGTATATTACATATAGAATACCAGCTAGAGCTTGACCAGAAAGAATGAAACTACTTTACTGAAATTAAATCAATACTTTAAAAAAAAATCTAAACCTGGAGAAAATCTTTTTAAAGAATTCCTTAATGCATCAATCAGTAGTTTATATCCTTAAAGAATTCTTTATGGTATAATAATGAACATTTATAACAGAACAGAAATAAGCCATTTCCTAACATTAGCCTTTCTGCCTACGGAGGTCATAAAAATTGTTAATGCAGATGAGGTTGCCTTCTGTTGTGTGATGCTAATAGGAAATGGATCATTGCAGTTTATGGGGTACTTAGCCATTTTGGTTCATGATAAATGGCTGACTTCAAGTGACATTCCTTCACGGATTTCCCACTATTCATCACCTGAAAGAACGGAACCCAAACATGAAGTTGATTTTGAAGTTGTCAGGAGTTTCGCTGTGGTGTAAATCCATCATAAGCCCATGTTTTCATTGATTTAGGAAGAAATTGTACAAATAGAAACACTCTTAAATGTTTCATGCTTCTATTTTCTTTTGCTCCAAAGCCAGTTTTGTGACTCTCTTATCCTGCTCTAACTTCTGTTACCTCTTCCCTTTCCCATCCCCCTCTCTAAACATTCTCTTTTGAAAACACCCTAGATTTTATCTTTGCAGAGATGCTTTGATGTAATTACATTGTTTTAATCTACAAAATCAACCCAACATAAGCAGAAAGAATGGAACACATTTTCAACTAGTCTGTCCATCTAGGTGGCAGGTATTATACTAGTATGGAGGACTTCTTCCACTGCTGTGCTCTTGCTGTTATCCTATTTTCTTTAAGTTTTCATCATCTTTTCTTGAAACACTCCCTCCTCACCACTTCTTCCCCAACAGGACACACACACCATCCCTGTGTGAGGGGTGGTAGGGGGAGGGAGGCTGCCTATTTGAACAAGGTCACATTTATCTAGGATCTTGCTCTTAGAAAATTATTCCCTAGCTTACTTTCAGGGAGGTATTGTAAGACTTACTCAAGATCTAGTCATGCCTCACATGTGCCTAAAGGAAGTTTGAGTCTTTCCTGTGTTTTCTTGATGTCTGGGATGTTTATCTCTGAGATAGAGCCTGTGTTTAATTCAGTAGCATGATACTTTCTGTGCTACTGGCATTTGAGAGTGTTTGATATCTGGCAGGATGCTATTCAGAAAAGAGAATGTTAATATTCCTGCAGGTTGTCTTAGAAGCATTTAATGTAACTGAGATAATTTGCCACTTATTTCATGGCTTCTTAAAGGAATTTTGAGCCCCCTTATCTGTGTGCATTGTTAGAGTGAACCTGACAACAGGTTATTTTGTTTGCTTTGTAAAACTTAACAGGAGGAGGAAGCCATCCTTGACTTTCCTTGAGGTGCTGGTATCTTGGAAGGGAAGCTAGCCAAACTTTTCCTCCCAGAGGCTGTCTTTTGACATAGAACATTTTAGTTCCTACCAGATTCCTCTGAGAGGCTTTCATGGAGCCCAGTTACCCCTTCCCAGTTACCCGTTTTAGCAAACGGTATTCATGAATACCCTGCTCACAAAGAAATTTAGGTCAATAAATGGAAAGCATTTGAGATATCTGGACTCTTTTCCTGTTCTAGAACCCCAGATGCTAGAGAAATTTTGGGAGAAAGCCTAGAAGTGGTAGAATTTAAATATTAGTTAGGTTTCTTATGGCCACCTTTCCTATGGAAACTCTAGCTCATGGGATATAATTTAATTACATGGTCTTAGATAAATCATCATCAGTCTTTTATAGCTGGTTATGATATTTGATGAGATAAACCAACTTTTTTTTCAGATTTATTGAATGAGAATCGCTAATCTTGAGTACTTATTCAGCTCAGCTCAAACCAATTACCAAACTTTTAAAATGGCCAGTTCTAATATGGTACAGGCCATTGAAGCATATTCATAACTTAATTTTTGACCTGCGTTTGCATGATCTGGCCATTGGTGGCATCGAGGCTGGGACTGGAAGGAGGTTGCTTAGGGGAAGAAGAGTGGACTAAGGGAGAAAAAGGAGAAAACTCAGGAAGAGAGGCTGAGAACATAGATACCCTGGTAGACACATACTTTTGACAGCACTTACCACATTTTAACTCTGGTATGTTGAAATGAACATTGATAGCCTTTTACTTTCTTCCTTCCCTTTTTTGTTTCTTCTCCTCCTCCCCTCCCATATATGGCTATAAATATGTTGAAACTAAGGGAAAGCCAACTAATATCTAAGGTATGCAACTTTTTCTGGGATAGAGGGTGGAAGATTGAAAGAAAGACACCTTGGTACCCAAAGAGTGCCTTGGGAATGAATAGTAAGCAGTAGTATGCTTTTTTGGAGGAGGTGGGGGTTCCACATTCAGAGGATTTTAATTATTACTGTCAAAAGACAAAATTACAACAAATTCAGTTTTATATCTAATTGGCTTTTATTTGCAATTCATGAAAGAGGACAACCTCCGTTCTACAAAATAGAATGAGAGCTCCTACTAGGCAGTGGCAGAATAGTGGGTTTTGTAAGGTGGAAAAAGAAAACAGAACAATAGAGAGGGAAAACTGATTGTTAATACCAGATTATTTCAGGTTACTGTTTTGTAAGGGTTAAAGCAGAAGGACTTCTTTACCGTACTGCCTCAGGTAGGCTGGGACCTATCTGCTTCCTTAAAGCCTCAGTTTGATGATGTGACATTTAACATGAGTGACTCCATTTTGGTTTGGTCTGGTCTGTTGGAGCCTAGTGCAGGAGCTCAGTTCGAACAATGGCCTTGCATAATGTTTGTTTGTTTGTTTGTTTGTTTTGAGACGGAGTCTTGCTCTGTTGCCCAGGTTGGAGTACAATGGTGCGATCTTGGCTCACTGCAACCTCCCCCTCCCAGGTTCAAGCGATTCTCCTGCCTCGGCCTCGCCAGTAGCTGGGACTACAGGCACGTGCCACCACGCCCGACTAATTTTTTGTATTTTTAGTAGAGACGGGGTTTCACCATGTTAGCCAGGATGGTCTCGATCTCCTGACCTCGTGATCCGCCCACTTTGGCCTCCCAAAGTGCTGAGATTACAGGCATGAGCCACCGTGCCTGACCTAATTTTTCTATATTTAGCAGAGACAGGGTTTCACCATGTTGGCCAGGCTGGTCTTGAAATCCTGACCACAGATGATCCGCCCGCCTCTGTCTCCCAAAGTGCTGGGAGCCACTGTGTCCAGCCCTATGTTTATTTAACGTTACTTTCACTCTCCATTGGCAAGCCTTTTGAACGCAATGTGTTCTTGAAGTCTAGGTCTTCACATGGATACCTTTAAGGTGAACTTGAAGTTTTTATGCACTATATTCTTACCCCCAAGTGCAGTTATTGTCATCTGTTAGACTTGCACAGAAATCACCAAATAATCTCTTAGAATTAAACAAAAAATAGGGGGAAAAAAGTTCCCAAATGGAAAAATTCTTGTTCTTTTGTTTTTTTAAAAAATACTGAAATATATTGGAAATAAATGTTTGAGAGAACTAAACTATTAAGCATAAATATAACATTTTTCCAGAGACTTTATAATTGATTTTGAAATTCTCACTGAAGAATTGGTTAGCTGTTAATGGTGTTCTCTCTTCACTTACTGATTCAAAGGTGTGATGTTAGTTTTACCCTGTAGGCTGTTACTTTGCTTCTTTGCACTTCAAAAAGATCTAAGGTCTCTCACTGATTATGACTTTGCCACTTCCTGCCCTATTGTCCTCACAAAGGGATTTCATGAGTAATCTTACTGTAAAGAAGTCAGTGCAATGAAAAATTCTTGATATTTGCATGTCTATTAAATTTAACACGTTTGCTTTTTCATTTGAACCTTTAATTGAATATTTTTTTAATTGTATAATTTATAAGGTCATACTTATTGGGACTTGAGAATTCCTCTTATGAGAGTTGAAATGCCTTTTGTTTACTTCCCTGTATTATGCAGTAGAGTAAGAGAGGGTCAATCAGAAACTGACACTGTGTTGGGGAACAGCCAAGTCAAAAGATGTTCACATTTCTATGAAATTTTGTTGATCTACAACCATAATAGCAAAAAGCATTAATGCATTCTTAACACCTTTTAGTCAGTTGCCCCCCCATCGACTTTACTCTTTTGATGTAGCAGTACTGATAAACCTTTCCTGCAATTGTCATGCCTCTTCTTAGATATCATCTGGGTGTGACTGATGTGTCAGGCTTAAACTATCAGAGCAATGCGTCTGGTTGTGAATCAGTAGAGTACTGCCTTGACTTACTTTCAAATCTTCATTAGTTAAGGCCATATTATTATTATTATTATTATTATTTCTGATTGTGGTCATTCTCTGGTACAAGTTATTGTCAGTCATACAGTCTTTGGCAGGGGAATACTTGAACAAAGTTGGCAAGAGCATCGAGCAAACAAAGATGATATTTCAGTTTTTGTTTTTATGTTTGCTACTTCACATCATTCTGTGTTTTTTCAACACTTCACTCTGTGAGGCACCACAGCCTATAGATGACATTTAAAGACGCAGTCCCCACCTCTCTCAAGTGTATGTTTTTAATATTTTTCATTTGGATTATTAAAAAAAAAACAAAGTATGTCTGACCTTTCCCTAGAACCCCAGATTTATACATACACTGTTCACTCTATATCTCCTCTCTATATCTATTTGGATATAAATAGGTATCTGACATGTAAGATGTACAAAATGGAAAGAAGCAGACAGATTGGGAACCTATTCTGGAGATAGCCTTACCAGCAGATTGAATGGAGGATCTGTTTAGAGAAAAAGTAAATTAAAAAATAACTCCTAGGGTTTTATAACCTGAGCAGCTTGGTATTGTCAATAACTGAGAGGGGGAATGGGAATGGAAAATGCTCATTCCTACCTAGGGGCTTTTATCTTAGCTGATCTTTGTCCTGGAATACTCTTTCCCCAGATCTTCACATGGCTGACTTCTTCCTGTTGTTCAAGTCTTTCCTACAATGTCAACTCCTCAGAGAGGCCTTTCCTGAACATCTCATCTAAATTATATATCCCTCCCTCCTGTGATAATCTTTTTTTTTTTTTTTTTTTTTTTTTTTTTTGAGACAGGGTCTTGCTCTGTCACCAGGCAGGAGTGCAGTGGCCTGATCTCAGCTCACTGCAACCTCCGCCTCCTGGGTTCAAGTGATTCTCCTGCCTCAGTCTCCCGAGTAGCTGGGACTACAGACGCCCACCACCACACCCAGCTAATTTTTGTGTTTTTAGTAGAGACGGAGTTTCACCATCTTGGCAGGGATGGTCTCAATTTCTTGACCTCGTGATCCGTCTGCCTCGGCCTCCCAAAGTGCTGGGATTACAGACATGAGCCTCTGTGCCCGGCCTCTATGTTAATATTTATCCCATTACCTTATTTTATTTTATTCCTAGCAAAGATCACTATGTAAAGTTCTTACTGATTTACGTATCTGTTTGATTCCCTTACATAACCATTCTATCTGCCTCATACTTGCTTTTCTCCATTTCAACCCCCTTTCAGTTATTGACAATATCTACCTGCTCTTTTTATTTTTTCTTTCTCTAAACAGATCCTTCCTTCAATCTGCTAGTAAGCCTGTCTCCAGAATAGGTTCCCAGCCTGTCCGCTTCTTCCCATGTTCATATTCTCATTGTAGTTCCAGCCATCATTACCTGTTACTTGACTGACTACAATGGCCTTCTCTCCCCTACAGTCTATTCTCCATGCAAAGTCAGAATGATTCTTCTAAAGCAGAAGTCAGATCCTCTCCAGCTGAAAACCCTGCGGCAACTTCCCATCACTGTTGGAACAAAATCTAAATTCTTTGCCCTGTAAGGCCCTGCTGGTCTGGTATCTAGCTAACTTTACTGTCTTATCTCCTATCACTTTCCTTTCACTTACTGGCCTTCTGACTATTCCCTAAGCCTGCCCAGCTCATTCCCACCTAGGGGCTTTTATCTTGGCTGATCTTTGTCCTGGAATACTCTTTCCCCAGATCTTCATATGGCTGACTTCTTCCTGTTGTTCAAGTCTTTCCTAAAATGTCAACTCCTCACAGAGGCCTTCCCTGAACATTTATTCTAAGTTATATTCCTCCCTCCTGATTAATTTTTATCCCATTACTTTATTTTATTTTATTCCTAGCGAACATCACTATCTAAAGTTCTCATTGATTTAGGTACCTGTTTATTGTAATTTGCCATCCCCCCTAGAATTACGCACCATGAGGGTGGGGACCTTGTCTGTCTTGTTCACTGAGGTATCCCCAGTGCTTGTAACATTGCCTGGTTTGTGCAGTAGGTCTACTATTCAATACATGTTTATGGTTGAATTAGTGAATGAGAATGTTGAAGCCCATGAGGCATATAAACTGCTGAATCACTGAAGGTAAGTATAGATTATATTTTAGGGGAAATATTCCTGCCAATTTTTCATGATAATTAAGTGGTCTATAGGCAAGAGAATGAACCTTCTCTTCTGGTTATTCAATCAATTTATGACAAGGAAAAAGAGACTAGCAATCATAGTTGGCTTTTTCTCTTGTAATATCTGTGTATATAAACTGGTCATCACTTACCAGTTCTGCATATTTTTTTCTTTGCAACTTGATGTAAGTGTTATGTGCTTGAATAACAGTACGAAGTGTACTCCTTGCAGATAAGAGTCTGAAATTGTGGTAAGTACTCATTACAATGAGAACAGCTTGCACTGAACAGGCAGTAGCCATGCATACATCTCTCTTAAGAAAGAAAACATCAAATTGCAGACTCAGTGTGGTGCACAACAGTTCATTTAACTGCAAAGTTTCTGAATGTAAAATGATTTTCCAGGAATTGATGAACATGTAGTAATGACAACTTACTATTTCTTTTGTGACTAAATCTTTGCAAATGAAGTATAATAAATTGGGCGTATGCCTATGATTAAGGGAGAAGGGAGAAGAAAACAGAAAGAACTTTTTCTTTCCTTTGCTGCTGTTTGCTGATAAACATCAGTAGGTTATAGGGCACAGACTTACCAAAATTAAAAGATGATGATATGTTTTATCTTTTTTATTTCTGAGACCACTCTAGGAATCTTCTTAGACTCTACTTTCCATTATTCCATTGTGTTATTTTCTGTCATGTGATTGATAAGGTTTTCCTTTCTGCATTCTTAGGAAAAGGAGCAGACCTCAAAGTTAAGAACTTTTCCCACTGACATTCTTCATAAATTTCCCAGTCCCAACTGTCTTCTGTGTTCCACTACACAGTAGCAATTTTTCCCTTAGGAGTTTTGAGCACCTTTCCTTCCCCTGTTCCAATGGCGAGTGCCCAAATCTGAGTTCTGCTACATTCTCTCACAATAAAAGCTTTAGTTATATGCAGCAGTTACCATTAATCCTTCAATCATTTCCCCTGGTGGGAACTATCCAGGAATCTAGAGCTGGTGGATTTGGGGCTGACCGACTTGGGTCTGATAGAATTAAGGTTCACCATTTCTCTGTTATTTGAATATAACTTTCTTCTTAATTGGGATCTGATTTTTGTCCCGGATGATATCCTGTTTTTAAATTAGAGAGGTGGTCCTAACACTGAGGTTTTGATCAGCAATACAGAATAAGAGTCTAAAAGTGATTCTTTCTCATTGGTTTATGGATAGATTGATCGTGAATTGGCACCTTGAAGATTTCTGAACATCACTGGTTCAGGGATGGTGATTACCATGTTGAAGGATATCTTCCTTTTACCCCTTCTGGTCACCTTTTTGCCCTCCTCTACCCTAACTCTCCCTACCCGGGAGGCTGTCTGTGAGGACCACAGTGAGGGGCTCCTGTGCCCTCTGACTTCTGCCAGGAGCAAAGCCCCAGCAGGAGACTTAAGCGGGGAGGAGTGAGGTCAGGCTCATTATTCTCCTGCTCCCTCCTTATGGGGTTGCCTTGGGCTGCCTGTGCCCCTCGACCTAAGGTCATGGTTCTTCCCTATAAGACTTTCTCCTTTGGGGTTCCTGTAATCAATCCTTCTCATCTCTTTTCCCCCAGGAGTGGTAACAGTTCTGCCGTTACTGTTGCCAAATTAGAGTAGTATCCCTTTTAGTACCCCGAAACCATGTCCATATCTTTGCAGATAGTTGCTTTCAGATACATTTCTACAAGTTATGCTAATTTGGATTTGCCATCTGTTTCCTGTTTGGATCCCATCTGATACAAATGACTTACTGTTTCTTGGAATTTTGACACTATCAACTATTTTTGACTAAGTACTTACTATAGACATATCACCTTAATACAGTCTGTGGAGTAGGCACAAAATAGAAGAGTCACTGCCTTCTGGGGTATCTGTCATGTGAGATAGACAGTTTCTCCTTTACCTTCTTTAGTATTGAGTCAACGTTTATGAAATAGCTACTGTAAACCAGACATGGAGTATGCATCTCAGGCAGATACAAAGCTGAACACTATTTGGTCCCTGCCATTATAAATTTTTATTTTAACTGTGTATTTACAGAACATTCTAGGTGTTCAGATAATTGTAATTCACAGTCCTGGACCAGACAGAGATGAAGTCCTTCCATCCCAGCCTCACACATTTGCAAAACTAAACAACAGCTAAGAGTGTCATCACCACTATCACTGTCGTTGTCATCATTGGTCCATAGGGAGCTGATTGGGAGCACATGGAGGGATGGACTTTGCCTTAATTCATCTTTAGAGTATTGGTACCACACAGTGCCTTGCTTCAGTCTGCCGGTGTCTCTACCTCTCACTCTGTGATTTATTTTGTTTTCTTTGGTCATACCACCAGTTTTGTAAACCTCTCTAATGCCCACTTCCTGAACCTTTGTCAGTGCTTTGTGGCCCTGGACTGAGGAGAGAGGTGTCCGTCTCATTTCTGTGTCCCTACAGCTCATGGTGCTATTGACACTCATTAGTCCTCAGTACATCTCCTGCCTTGGGAGCTTGATAAGCAGAAATCATCAGCCTGTTTATTTGTGCCTGATGCCTGGGCCTGTCCTGTTCTGTTCTAGCCTCCACCTCCTAGTTCTATATGGTGACTTCTGTGATTCTCAAGCGTGACCATTTCCTGAGTTCATAACAGGACCTCTTTTGTGCCTTCGTCTCTTTGGATGGGAATCTTGTAGAGTGTCAAGGAAACCCTTCTGGGCAGATGGGAAATTCCAGTTAAGCACAAGTCTTTTCTTTAGGTTGGCATTGGGTAAAACATATTCAGTGGATATACTTCAGAAGAAGGGGCCTATAGTTAAATAGATTTGTTTCTTCACTGTAAGACAACTCTTAGGGCTGTTGGCCACATTTTAGGAAAACCTGCTTCGTATAGTTGAGTTGTATCCACCAGAACCTTAGGCTGTGGACTTTTCCCTACGCAGCTCTCAATGCTGCTAACGCAGAAGAGCTGTTCAGTCAGAAGACACAGTATCAGGCAGGTTGAAAAAGATCTGACACTCCCTATTCTGTCCATGTGAGTGCCCCTGCCCAGTGGGGAAGGCCTCATGGTCATCTTTAGCATCGTTATGTGAGAATGTTTTGGCAGCCCTGCATGTCGTATTCTGAACAAGAGACATCATCACTCTGCACTACAGCCAAAATGCTACACTACAACTGGGGCACTTCGCGATGCTGTTTGAGTGATCTGAGGGCTGTGGGGGTAGCCAGAAGAAAATCTACTATTGCACCTTACGGAATGATGAGGACCTGTTGTGAACAATGAAAAGTCATGATCAGCCTTTTACCCTCTGGCCTTTTTTTCCTTGCTTTGTCTCCTGTAACCTGCCCTAAATCTATTTCTCCCATTTTCTCTCTCAATTCATCTTGCCCCTTCTCTGTGGGTGAGCAAAACACAATCTATAGCTGTATGGTTTCATCCACATCAGGGTCTAGCAATGTCTGGAGACATTTTTGGTTGTCACACTGAGAGAGTGCTACTGGAATTAGTGGGGAGAGGACAGGGATGCTGCTAAATATCCTGCAATGCACAGAACAGCACCCACCCCTGCCGCCTCCACCACACACACACACTGTGAAGACTTATCTGGCCCCAAATCTCAATAGTCCTAAGGTTGAGAAACCCTAATCTAGACCTTAACCTGTCCAGGAGAACTTTCTGTGATGATAGAAATGTTCTATACAGTAGTCATTGCTATATGTAGCAGTTGAGCACTGGAAATGTCGCTAGGGCAGCTGAGAAACTGAATTTTTAATTTAACTTTTATTTAAACAGCTGCACTCTAGCTGGAGGCAACCATACTAGACAGTGCAAATCTAGACCATGTATCCTGTCAAAATACCTTGGTTTACAAATGATGGGCAGAAAAGGTTGGTAACTGAGAGAAGAGAGGACCGATGAAGGAGTTTAGAGGAAGCTTGCCAAGGGCAGTGGCTCAAACCTATAATCCCAGCACTTTGAAGGCTGAAGCAGGAGAATCACTTGAGTCCAAGAGCTGAAGTCTGCTGCATTTTTTAAAATGAAAAATACCTATTTTCTAAAATAAGAAATGTAATGACAAAGATAGCGTCGTTTTACATTTTTTACAAGTCCTTTTAATGTCTGACTTACTAGAAAACAACTTGGGCTCTCATGTCTGCTTCTGCATTCAGTGTGACATGTCAGTAGCCTCTGGAAAACTCTTCTGTATACTCATGACAGAATGAGTGAAAAAGATAAATTCCTTCTTAATGTTATGACGAAAACAGTTTTGACTTTACCGACACCCAGAAAGGATCTCAGATACCCCCACAGTCCCTATATCATACTTTGAGAACTACTGCTAAACAGAAAAGTAGGTTGCAAAATTTTATTGATTGCATATTCTATTACTTAGAGTTTGACATTTTCATCATTAGTAATCATTCTCCCTGCTATACTGATATGTTAAATACATTGTTAAAAAATACGCAAAATAAAAAAATGTTAAGTTTGAAATTATAAACATGAATAAGAGTTAAAACTTTTTTCTTCCTGCACCTCAAGTGCTGTCTTGCACAACGCACACCTCCTTGGAGACCCATTATTGTAGAGGATAGAGTTTGAATGTAAGGTCTTTGGGTTTGGTGAATAGAGGGCCTGCATCACCAAACTTTGAGAAAACAATATCCATAAAGTGGTGATTATAGAAGTAAAGTTTCCAAGGAGTGACAGGAGTGATGGAGGGTGAGGAAGTCAAGATAAACTACTTTAACACTTGGTGAGGGACAGAGGACAATAGTTGATTTTCCAGGCAAGGACTAAACAGAAGGTACACTTGAATCAAGACACTTTGAAAGAGCCAGTTATCGATGCAAGCATTAGTTATTTTGACTTCTCTCACAAGTGCAAAATAAACAAAACTGTAATGTCTTTGACAGTGGGGTGATAAATGCCTCAAAGCAAATTACACATAAAATTTGGAGATATTCTGACAATGGTGTTTTTGTAACAGAGTCAGATAATATAAATAGTTAATAGTTGTATAGAGGTTTGTTTATTCTAAGTTGGTCAGAACAAATTATTGTGATAATTTTGGATTGGCATCACCAGGCAGGAGTGACCACTCTTTTAGCAGATAGGTGTTCCTCTTTGCAAATGAACATATTTCCACAAATGAGTCATTGAAGATAATCCTCTGAAAAATGATAAATTATGCCCTAAGTGACACCCATCCATCTGCCTGCTCAACGTATCTTTCCCTCCTCCGGGTACACGTGCTGCTCAATATGGAAACATTATTCTAAAGATACTATGCGCTGCTGGATACCACCTAATTTCCAGAAGGAGCCTGGTTATATTAGATTGGTGCAATCGAATATAACCTGGTTATATTAGGTTTTGCCATTAAAAGTAATGGCAAAAATCTCAATTAATTATACATGCTGAGATTCAAGCATGTGGAAATGTGTACATTTTTTTCTGGCCACTGTCAATGGCAGAGAGGATTTTTTTAAAACTTTTAGGTTCAAGGGTACATGTGTGGGTGTGTTATATAGGTAAACTCATGTCATGGGGGTTTGTTGTACAGATTATTTCATCACCCAGGTACTAAGCCTAGTACCCAATAGTTATTTTTCCTGATCCCATCCTCGGGGTTTCACCATGTTGGCCAGGATGGTCTTGCTCTCTTAACCCCATGATCCGCCCACCTAGGCCTCCCAAAATTCTGGGATTACAGGTGTGAGCCACCACACCTGACCCAGTAATAACCATTCTGACTGGTGTGAGTCATATCTCATTGCGGTTTTGATTTGCATTTCTCTAATGATCAGTGATACTGAGCTTTTTTTCACATGTTTGTTGGCTGCATGTATGTCTTCTTTTCAAAACTGTCTGTTCATGTCATTTGCCCACTTTTTAATTGTTAAAGTTCCTTATACATGCTGGATATTAGACCTTTGTCAGATGCATAGTTTGCAAAAATGTTCTCCCGTTCTGTAGGTTGTCTGTTTACTCTGTTAATTTTTTTTTTTTTTTTTTGCTGTGCAGAAGCTAGCAGAGAATATTTTAATAGCTAGAGAAATATTTAATATTTTTTAAAATGTTAAAAAATTAATATTGCTGGTAGTAGAATTTTAGTGACTGAGAAAGAAAAATAAGAGCCAGGAAGGTAATTGCCATACAAAACCATGTAGGCAACTGTGTCTACTCTACCAACTCTGAAAAGTTCATTTTGGGGGCTTTAACATATATTATACAATATGAAGGCAATAACAAACAATATTTTATTGAGTACTTACTAAAAGCCAGTGATTGTTATGAGCTAACTCATGTTACCTCATGTGTTACTAACACTTTTAATCCTTATGAGGACTCATGTTACCTCATGAGTTACTAACTCATTTAATCCTTACGACAACCTGGCAAAGTCACTGGTATTATCAGCATTTTGCAGAAGATGAGGCTCTGAGAGGTAAAGAAACGTACACAAGGTTGCCCAGCTAATGAGGGGCAAAGGAGGAGTGCAAGTCCACAGATGCAGAATCTTCTCTTTCACCCCGTAATGTGGGACAGCCATATCAGCAGTGACTTAACACAGCATTTCAAGACATTTGTTTTTGGTTTGTAGTTTTTCTAATGTAATTCGATAATAAGCTAATCATGCCAACACACAAAAAAAGAAGGTATCTGGGTTTTAAATTCTCCTCCCATTTGTCTTTCCACTGAAACTGAAAAACAAAAAAAAAAACATCTTGCGTCAAACCACATTTCTTAGAATCCGCCGAAGTACTTGGCTCAGGCTTATGTTCTTTCCCAAAGCCAAATCACTCTGCTGTTTCCTCATCTTTACAAAGAATAATAAACAACAGTGGTGGCTTCTTTTATTTCTCTTTACTCATTGTTTGTATGGGTTTTTTCCCCTCCTAGACATGAGTTTTAATTTTTTTAAGTAAATAAAATAATTGTTGACCAATCTCTTTCTTATCCTAGTGTCAAAAAGTGGGCATTCTTTTCCCTGACCGGCTAGAGCAAAAACAATAAGGGAATTTTTGCAGAAGTGATTACCTGGTACCTAGGAATTGTTTGTCTTGCCTGTTCACCTGCTCTTCCTGTATCTGCTATTAGTGATTTTTCACCAAGGTGGCCTAAGTGTTGTGGTTCAAACTCCAAGTTGCTATGGTGAGGATGCTTCTATTCTTTGCCACAGTTTCTTTATAATGCTTGCTCCTTATACAACCCATTCCTAGGATCTCAGAGGTGATGGGAGATAGTTTAGAATATAATTTAGATAGTTTAGGAAGATCCCATTGGTTTTGTGTGAAAGCGTGGAAACGTTCACAGTTTCCACGCTTTCACACAAGGCCAAAAATGATTAATTACTGTTTCATAAGCCCACAGCACCTGAAACAAGGTCTGCTTGACACACAGTAGGCACTTGATAAGTATCTGTTGAATAGGAAATGATGGCAGCTTGACTAAGATGTCAGCAGGAACATCAAAACAAGGCCAGGGCATCTGACTTGTGAAATGGGGAAGAAGAACCTATTACAGATTTATGACTTAGTATTTCCTAATTCCCTGTTTCATGGTTTGTATTTTGTGGTAATTTTAGATCATGGATTGGCAAACTTTCTCTAAAGAGCCAGATAGTACGTATTTTAGGCTTTGTAAGCCAATCATCTATGGTCCGTGTTGCAGTTACTTAACTCTGCAGTTTTAATGTGAAAGCAGCTCTAGACAATATGGAAATGAATGAGCATGGCTGTGTTCCAGAAACATTTTATTTACAAAAATAGCCTATAGGCTAGATTTGGTGGGACAGCATGGTTTACCTATCCTTGATTTTAAGGGTGGAAATTTAATGGACTTCAGATCAAAAGATACTAGGTGAGTCAGCGTCCTATCTTGAAACAAAATGAACACATATAAAAGTCTTTAGGCTTTGCCTTTGTAACCATTAATGTAGGTCAGTGGATTTGGCATGTAGGTAGAGGGTAGAAAGGTAAGGATTACATTCAGTAAGATCTGCTTATAATCTATTAGTTTAAAATTTTTATTTATTATTTTCATTTTTTGAAGACGAGGTCTTACTCTGTCACCCAGGCTGGAGTGTGGTGGTGTGGTTGTGGCTCACTTTAATGTCAAACTCCAGGGCTCAAGCGATCCTCCCACTTCAGTCTCCCAAGTAGCTGGGACTACAGGCACGCACCACCATGTGCAGCTAATTTTTAAATTATTTTGTAGAGATGGGGTTTCACTATGTTGCACAGGCTGGTCTTGAACTCCTAGGCTCAAGTGATCCTCCCACCTCAGCCTCTCAGTGTGCTGGGATCACAGGCATGAGCTACCGTGCCCGGCTTAGTTTAAGATACTGATCATTAAGAATTTTTGCCCTTTGGCCCAGTAATTTTTCATCTCAGAGCATGTCATAAGAAATAATCAGCAATAAAGGCAAATATTTATGTACAGATGTTCAACACATATCATTTTAAATAAAAATTTAGGAATCATTTAAATGTTCAGCATTAGAGGAATGGTAAAGTCTATTAAGATATATTTGCATAAAAATATGTATCTGTTACCAGCCTCCTCCCAGCATTTTTGGGGCCCAGGGCAAGAGGACACAGGGAGGCCTACTAATATATGTCTAAATATTTTAAAGTTCTAAATCAAGCTAACAGACTGCTAAAGTATGTTTCATCCTTCTGCTTGGACAAATACACCTTCTTAATGACCTGGAAGGCCAGGTTTAAATCCAGAATTCTCAGACTCTTTGGAATTCCCTGTTGGAATGTGGTGGCTTGAGGAGAGGCAGCCAGCCTGCTCCCCCTTCCAGCTCTGTTTCAGCCCGGCAGCAAGAGGAGCCTTACACAACCCTCACTTCGAAGTCCATCAACATCCTCTGGGACCCTCCCCTCCCCCTTGTGGGCCTGGGATGCACACAGTGCTGTGCAGTCTGCCCTCGGGGGTAGGCCTGAGGAAGGAGGCTAAACAGCACCTTTTCATCATGGCATTTCAGGACTCCAAGTACTGTGAGAATGGTCTAGAAGGGTGGCTCAGACTCTATGGAGATAACCTTTTTCTCTGTGCACCCCCCCATCACATGATGAGGAAAGGAGCCAGAGGAGGGACATAGTGACACTGCTTTAAAACACAGGGTCCAGGCCAAGGGAGCATTTGCCTGGTTTTATTTTTCGTTTATTTTTTATTTTTTGATATAAGGTCTCATTCTGTCGCCAGGCTGGAGTACAGTGATGCGATCACGGCCTACTGCAACCTTGAACTCCTGGGCTCAAGGGATTCTCCCACCTCAGCCTCCTGAGTAGCTGGGGCTATAGACATGCACTAAGACACCTGGCTATTGAAAACCATTTTTTTTGTAATGATGAGGTCCTGTTATGTTGTCCAGGCTGGTCTTACACTCCGGGACTCAAGTGACATTTGCCTGTTTTAAGGGCAGTACTGCCCTTTACAATGTTTAGCCACTTATGGTTTCTCTTAATACCATCAGAAACGTTTTTAATAGTAGATGTTATATGAAAGAAGTTGACTAGTAAATATGCAGACTGATACTGATTATGTGAAGAAAAATTGCATACAAAAAGAATTGGAAGGACTGGGTGTGGTGGCTTATGCCTGTAATCCTAACACTTTGGGAGACGGAGGGGGGATGATGGCTTGAGGCTAGGAATTTGGGACTAGCTTGGGCAACATGGAGAGACCCTGTCTCTACAAAAAGAAATTTTTTTTTAAGTAGCTGGGCATAGTGGCACATGCCTGTAGTCCCAGCTACTTGGGAGGCTGAAGTAGGTGAATAAAAAAACTTGAGCCTAGGAGTTCTTGACTAGCCTGAGCAACATGGCAAAACCCCATCTCTACAAAAAAAATACAAAAATTAGCTGGGTGTGGTGTCCTGAGCTTGTGATCCCAGCTACTCAGGAGGCCGAGGTGGGAGGATCACTTGAGCCCAGAAGGTGGAGGTTGCAGTGAGCCAAGATTGCGCCACCTCACTCCAGCCTAGGTGACAAAGAGATACTCTGTCTCAAAACAAAAACAAAACAAAAATAACTGGAAGGAACAAAGCAGAACGGAAAACATGACAAAATATTAAATGCAGTTGCCTCTGAGTGCTGAGATTAGGGTGTTTCTTTAAGGCACTTTAACTTTTTCTCTACTCACCACATTTCCTATAAAAAGCATGCATTGCATTGATAATCAGGAGAAGACTTACAAAACACTTCCTAAGATTTTGGCCAGGAGTGTTAATAAATACAGCATAGTACTACAGTAATTGATTTTCTTTATCGTAGTTCTGAGAAGGCTTTTTGACTTTAAAAAAATAGCATTGTTGTCTATTTGTTGTAAAAGTTTTATAACGAAGAATATTTTGAAAATGTGTAGAGGAAGGCATTATGGGACAGTGGGAAATGAGGGCATATCTTGGTTTAGCTCTTACCTTGACTGTTTACTAGCTGTATAACTTTGGGGAAATCTTTCAACTTCTCTGAAGCTCAAATTCCTTTTTTTGAAAATGAGGATAATAATAGCTATGCAAAGTCATTATAATAGCATATAAAGACTACTTGGCACGGCCGGGCGCGGTGGCTCAAGCCTGTAATCCCAGCACTTTTGGAGGCCGAGACGGGCGGATCATGAGGTCAGGAGATCGAGACCATCCTGGCTAATACGGTGAAACCCCGTCTCTACTAAAAATACAAAAAACTAGCCGGGTGAGTTGGCGGGCGCCTGTAATCCCAGCTACTCGGGAGACTGAGGCAGGAGAATGGTGTAAACCCGGGAGGCGGAGCTTGCAGTGAGCTGAGATCCGGCCACTGCACTCCAGCCTGGGCAACAGAGCGAGACTCCGTCTCAAAAAAAAAGACTACTTGGCACACAGTAGGCCATCGGTTTTACTTCCTATTTTTACCATTTCCCACCTCCCCCCCACACACATTTTTTGATTTGTGAGCTAGGAGTGAGAACAGAGAGGCCCCCTGCCTCTCAGGATGTCTATAAATTAATGGGAAAGATAACACATAAAACATATAATGTTATCAAGTAGAGTGCAGTATTCAAACAAAATGTAAATAGTAAGAGTATAACTGATAACTAAGGTGGGAGTAATGGGTGATAGTGAGGACCATTGGCAACTCATTTTTTCTGAGTCTGGTGGGAGTTTCACCCAAACAGGTGATATTTACACATATATGTTAAAATAACTCAAACCAGGCTGGACACAGTGGCTCACATCTATAATACCAGCACTTTGGGAAAACAAGGCAGGAGGATCACTTGAGGCCAGGAATTTGAGACCAGCCTGGACAACATAGCGAGACCTCATCTCTACAAAAAGAAAAAAAAAAAAGCAGGGAGTGATAGCATGCACTTGTAGTCCTGGCTAGTTGGAAGGCTGAGGCAGGTCTATCTCTTGAGCCCAGGAAGTCGAGGCTGCCGTGAGCTATGATCGTGCCACTGTACTCCAGCCCAGGCAACAGAGCAAGACCCAGTTTCTAAAAAAATAAAAAATAAAAATAGGAAATTAGAAGATTTAAACCCAGACTCCCAGAGACTATGACTGGTTTTCCTATGATCTTGGCTATATTTGTTAACCGGATAGAGGGGCACACACAATAGACAGATTCACCTAGAGGCTAGGTGAAAGATGTAGGTAGGAATTTTACTGTGGAGTGTGTTCCTAGCTGTAGTCTGCTTGTTGCAGTAAACAAGGGAGACATGTTTGTGACAAGCACAAAGCAAATCTGCCACTGTTAACATTGGCATTATTTATTGGCAAAAGTAGGGCATGAGCAGTTTCCTTTTGTACTAGTCTTTGTCTAAGTGGTAGAGGACAGTTCCGGCTCAAATTATAAAAACACAAAGAAGGTACAATATTATATTAGAATACTCCTGAGGTTACAGCTGAAATTTGTCTCCCAGATCTTTTTGTCTCTGCCAAATAGCAGTGACGCATTTCAAAGGCACCTGAAGAGATGAAGCTAGAATTAACGGGCAGAACACCAAGCACAGAGATGGTTATTCCTGTTTTATCCACATGCTTTTGTGTTCTTGGGACTTTCTGAGCTTGCCTTTTCTCATGTTACCTGGCTATAAAAACCACTTCCTTGCTATTGGGCTGTTGCAAAAAATAATAGATAATAGTTTCAGAAGTTGTTTTAAGTTGTTGAAAATAAAGTATCTATACAAATACAAAGTTGTATTGTCATCAGTGTTACATAGTCAGTTATTTATGACTATGACTTTTTTTCTTTTTCCTTTTCTTTTATTTTTTTGAGACAGAGTCTTGGTCTGTTGCCCAGGCTGGAGTGCAGTGGCACGATCTCAGCTCACTACAACCTCTGTCTCCCAGGTTCAAGCAATTCTCCTGCCTCAGCCTCCGGCACGGGCCGCCACGCCTGGCTGATTTTTGTATTTTTAGTAGAGACAGGGTTTCGTCGTGTTGGCCGGCTTGGTCTTGAACTCCTGACCTCAGGTGATCCACCTGCCTTGGCCTCCCAAAGTGCTGGGATTACAGGTGTGAGCCATTGCATCCGGCCAGGCATCTCCTTTTCTAATATATTTTTAAAAATCTCCTATCCAAGCTGGGTGTCACGTTATGTGCCTATAATCGCAGCTATGCAGGAGGATCAGCCTGGGAGTTCAAGGCCAGCCTGGGCAACATAATGAGACCTGTCTCTAAAAATCAATCAATGGATTAATCAATCAATTCAATCAAGAGATCCCCTATCTAAAGTTATACAATGTTAAAAAAAAATTGCAAACTCATTATACAATAACTTTGTGATTGTAGGCCTGGCACAGTAGCTCACACCTGTAATCCCAGCACTTTGGGACACCAGGGTGGGTAGATTGCTTGAGCCCAGGAGTCCAAGACCAGCCTGGGCAACATGGCGAAACTGTGCCTCTACAAAAAAAAAAAAAATACTAAAATTAGCCAGGCATGGTGGCATGCGCCTGTAGTCCCAGCTACTCAGGAGGCTTAAGCAGGAGGATCACTTGAGCCCAGGAGGCAGAGTTTGCAGTGAGCCGAGATTGCACCACTGCACTCCAGCCTAGGCAACAGAGTGAGACCCTGTCTCAGTCAATCAATCAATCAATCAATGTGCAAGTATAAAAAAAGTTTATCAAGCATCTTTTATGTGACTAAGAAGTATGATCTGCTGCTCATGTTCCTCACAGCTATGAAGTAAAAGCCATTGAGCTGACCTGCAGTCACTTTCAGCTCTGCTGCTTACATCTGGGTAACCTTGGTTAAGTCCCCAATCCTGCTGATCTGTTTCCTCAGTTAGAAAATGAAGATAAATCTGCCAGGCACGGTGGCTCATCCCTGTAAAAATCCCAGCACTTTGGGAGCCCAAGGCAGGGAGACCTCAGGAGGATTGCCTGAGGTCAGGAGACCAGTCTGGCCAACATGGGGAAACCCCATCTCTATTGAAAATACAAAAAAATTAGCCGGGTGTGGTGGCATGTGCCTGTAATCCCAGCTACTCGGGAGGCTGAAGCAGGGGAATTACTTGAACTAGGGAGGTGGAGGTTGTAGTGAGCTGAGATTGTGCCACTGCACTCCAGCCTGGGCAACAGAGCGAGACTGTGTCTCAAAAAAAAAAAAAAAAAGAGAGAGAGAGAAAGAAGGGAGGGAGGAAGGGAGGGAGGAAGGAAGCAAGGAAAAAGAAAAGAAAGAGGGAAGGAGGGAAGGAAAGAGAGAGAGAAAGAAAGAAAAAAGAAAGAAAGGAAGAAAAGAAAAGAAAGAAAATGAGAATATCTTCTTGGATTGATGTAAAAGTTCAATGAGATGCTACTGTGAAAATACCCTTTTCAGAACTTATAGAAAGTATTAAACAAATGTCTAGAGAATCTAAATCTGTTTGATCAGGCCACAGCAAAAGAAGGATGATAAGGATAAAAACAGCAAGTAATAGACTAGTGCTTGAATTCAGATGAAAACCTCCGGTATCTTGTGGGTTTTTTGGATTATGTTTTTCTTTTCCTCCCGGATGGGACCTTAAAGACTCTTCCTTATCCTTTCTTCTTTTCATTCTGTGCCTCTTGAAAATTGGTCTAGATTCTTCCAAGGATAATGTGATCTTGACAACAAGGCCCACATCTATGGGTCGAAATGCAGTCATAATTGGTCTGTACTTTCTAATGTCTATAATTTTGAAAATTTTAAATAATGTAAATCCAATGAGTATGAAACTCAGATACTTTTTCATGCATATTCTATACTCTACCTTCATAAAGAAGAAGTTAATGATAAATATGCCAGTGTAAGAAATATATTCCAAAAACAATTCATGAGATGTGTCAGACTCAGATTATAGTGACAGCTCTTTTAACCTTGTAGGAGTCACCAGGGTTCTCCTTCCCATATATAAAACATGTGTAACAGATGCCTACTGACCGAGAAGAGCTAGGAAAGTGAAGATCTGAAAGGAGGACACAGAGGATCACAGGGTCGCTAACCAATCATCCTGAAACACTGGCGTGGGTGAACAGTAGGAACTTTGTGGAAGCTGAGTGTGGCCTGCTCTGGAAGGACTTCACCCCATGGAGAGGTCTATGGGGAGCTGCTTAGCCCCGGTGTGACTGCCTCTGTGAATGCACAGCCAGTATCTGGTGGTGAGCCTGGAGTCCCTCTTGGCCAACAGTCAGGAAGAAAACCTAGATGTGGAAGAGAGGAGAGCAAGAATAAGCAGATATCCACTCTGGCACCAGTGACCATTTGTCAGTTTCTGACTAAAGCAATATTTTAAGGGTAATGGCTGTTTCTTCACTTCCACTTCCAAATCTCACACCAACCTCTTCTATACCTACAAATTCTAATTCAAAATCGTACAGAGAAGGGGAAACATATTTCCTAGGTTAACCAAGTTGATGAAGCCCAATCCTGCACATCCACTTTTAACTCTTTCTTTCAATTAACCAACCAACTGTAGATCCTAATCATGCCAAATTAAAAGGCTTTTCCTATTATTTATTCTCCCATCTACATTTCAAGTATGTTGATAAATGTTAGGAAATTATGCCGGAAGGCCCTATACTCTTATATTGTATTTTCAGAGTTAATAAACAAAAGTTAGATTATTTTAGTTTTAGAGTTTGTGTAATTAGCTGGATAGAATTTGCAGTTTTAGTTACAGAGAAAAGTTAGTATTTTTTTCCCTTTTTCTCGGAGATCTTACAAAGGCAACTGGGAAAAAGAGAAACATGTTAAAACTCCAACTTAGACTTTGAAACATCTGAAACCCAAACTATAATGCATGAGCAGGCACTGCCAAATACAGTGAAAGTAAACCAGGGCATGGGTAGATGCTTAGAGGGGAGAGCCCTGTGCTGAAGATCGGAGACAAAGCTGGCAGAACAGTTACCAAAGGAAAAGGAGCACTCTTAGAGACAAATCCAATAATTTTTTGTTATGAACATGGAGAATAGGTATGCAAACTAATGCAAGAACTTCCCTAGAGCTGGTTTGGCCTAAAGAAAAAGGAAGGTGGTTGGAGCTAAATAAGGAATGCCCATAGAAATAACATTTGTATAAAGCATTCTGTAGGTAAGGCATGGTAAAGGAAAGAGACTAAAATTTTTGAATAGGACTTTAACTTCCACTTCTCTTATGTTCAAGAAGTTAAAGCTAACTCACACACACAACTTTGTGTCAAAGAGAGAATTTCTGCTAGCTCAAAATATGATCCTAGTCTCAGTTCTACATGAATCTGTTGTAAATTGCTGGTCCTAGAACTTATCTCATTCAAGAATGAGTAATCAAAAAGGACACTGCACAGAATATGTACAAAGTTACGACCAGAAAAAGGGAGAAAATTGGTAAATGAAGAATACTAACACGCATTAACAAGAAAAAAGGTTACCTTAGAAGAGCATATAGAAATTGTCACCAAATAAGCCATACACTAAAATATATATATAAACATGTATGTATAAAATATTGTAATTACTGCTAAAAAAAAAAACAACAAGAGCCTAAAGTGCAGATACAAGAGCTCAGGGACTATATGGCAAGTCAAATGAAAGATGAAATACAGTAAAGCTCAATAAAAAAGCAGATTAGAAAAATAAAACTATTGGGCCGGGTGCGATGGCTCATGCCTGTAATCCCAGCACTTTGGGTGGCCGAGATGGGCGGACACGAGGTCAGGAGATCAAGACCATCCTGGCTAACACAGTGAAACCCCGTCTCTACTAAAAATACAGAAAAATTAGCCAGGCGTGATGGTGGGCGCTTGTAGTCCCAGCTACTCAGGAAGCTCAGCCAGGAGAATGGCGTGAACCCAGAAGGTGGAGGTTGTAGTGAGCCAAGATTGTGCCAGTGCACTTCAGTCTGGGTGACAGAGCGAGACTCCATCTCAAAAAAAAAAAAAAAAGAAAAGAAAAGAAAAATTATTTTAGCAACAAAGGCCTTCTTAGAAGCAGCACAAAGGAAGAGAAACATTTTGAAACACAGTAAGGGACAGGAGGAGGATTGAAAAGAGAAAATGAAATGACAATGAAGAGTTCTTAAAAATTAGAGGAAAAATGATACATATGGAAAATGAATCTGATATTTGCATAACTACTACTCCTAAATAAGATTTTAAAAGATCAGAAATAATATTTAAAGATATAACTTGGCCGGGTGCAGTGGCTCACGCCTGTAATCCCAGCACCTTGGGAGGCTGAGGTGGATGGATCACCTGAGGTCAGGAGTTCAAGACCAGCCTGGCCAACATGGTGAAACCCTGTCTCTACTAAAAATACAAAAATTAGCCGGACATGGTGGCATGCGCCTGTAATTCCAGCTACTCAGGAGGCTGAGGCAGGAGAATTGCTTGAACCTGGGAGGTAGAGGTTGCAGTGAGCTGAGATCACATCACTGTACTCCAGCCTGGGCGACAGAAGTCTCAAAAAATGAAATGAAATGAAATAAAATAAAATCTTAAGAAACCTTATCGGAAACTAAAGAAATCTTCCATCAACAGATTGAAAATACTATTTCCCATTTTTTAAAAAAGTGAACAATAGGCCAGGCACGGTGACTCACACCTGTAATCCCAGCACTTTGGGAGACTGAGGCGGGTGGATCACCTTGGTCAGGAGTTCAAGATCAGCCTAGCCAAAATGGTGAAACCCTGTCTCTACTAAAAATACAAAAAAGTTAGCTGGGCATGGGGGCGGGCACCTGTAATCCCAGTTACTTGGGAGGCTGAGGCAGGAGAATCACTTGAACCCAGAAGGCGGAAGTTGCAGTGAGCTGAGATCGCACCGTTGCACTCCAGCCTGGGCGACACAGTGAGACTCTGTCTCAAAAAAAACAAAAACAAAAACAAAAAACAGTATGCCATTACCAAGTAGGGCTTCTGCTAGCAGTTCTGGAATTGTTTAAATAATTTTCTGCATTAATGGAAAAAACATATCGTTACCTCCATAGATGTCAGAAAGGCACTTTATAAATTCAACATCTGTTCTTGGTTAAGATTTCCTAAAAATGTAACAAAAGATGGATTTTTTTTTTTTTTTTTTGAGACAGAGTCGCCCAGGCTGGAGTGCAGCCGCATGATCTCGGCTCACTGCAAGCTCCGCCTCCTGGGTTCACACCATTCTCCTGCCTCAGCCTCCCGAGTAGCTGGGACTACAGGCACCCACCACCACGCTCAGCTAATTTTTTTGTATTTTTAGTAGAGACAGGGTTTCACCGTGTTAGCCAGGATGGTCGCGATCTTCTGACCTTGTGATCTACCCGCCTCGGCCTCCCAAAGTGCTGGGAGTATAGGCGTGAGCCATCGCGCCCGGCCTAGATGGATGTTTCTTTTGCACGATACACAGTATATCCAACCCCAAACCAGCGTCATGCTTAATGGGTAAATACTAGGAACATTCCACATAAGGATGTTCAGTATTAGCAACTTGATTTATCATCATTGTGGGCTATTGACAATAAAGTTCAAAATAAATTAGAATAAGGAGGAGGTGAAATTATTTGCAGATGTGATTACCTCAGAAACTCATGAAAATCAACTTTTGATAAGCTATTATAATAGATAATACAGAAGGTGACTGGATGTATAATTTAAATGTGAAAGTAAGTAGTGCGTATGTGTAAACAACTAACTAGAAGACAACCTAGAGGACAATAAATCATTTAGTAAACAATAAAAGGGGAAAAAACCAAAAAACGTGGTATTAAATTTAAACAGAAGTATGCTTACTCTAGATTAGTGATTCTCAACTGGGGATGACTTTGCTACCCAGAGGACATCTAGCAATACCTAGAGACATTTTTTATTGTCTAATTCCAGTAGTGGTGAGGTTGAGGAGCCTTGATCTAGGTAAAGAAAACTTTAAAATGCTACTTAGGATGACGAAAGAAGACTAATCTGTGTTCTTGGATAAGAAGCTCCTAAAAGGTAAAATACATAAAATTTTCCTACATTGTTATATAAATACAAGGAAATGTCAATAAAAATAAAATGAACCAGAAAAACTGATTCTAAAGTTCATATATAAAATTAAGCAAAAAATTCTAGAAAAATTCTGAATAAGAACTTTGGTAGTGTATAGAGAGTAATCCCTATCAGATGTTAAAACGTATCTAAAGCTATGATAAATGTAACAGTGAATGAATTATAATAGACTCAAATACATACTAGAATTTAGGATATAATAGAGAAGACCTTTCAGACCGGGGGGAAAGATACGTTATTTAGTAAATAGACTTAAGTTAATTGGATGCTATCTGGAAAAAAGTAAAATTAGACCCATAAGCCACATCTTACACCAAAATAAATGAAAAATTAATTGAATAAGTGTACAACTTATGGTAGTAAATATGGGATTTTTTTTTTTTCTTAATCTTAGGAAGGACTTCTTAAGTTTGCAAATAAAAGATTGGTGAGTTCAATATTAGAAATAAAAATTGTATTGGCTGGGCACAGTGGCTCATGCCTGTAATCTCAGCACTTTGGGAGGCCAAGTTGGGCAGATTGCTTGAGCTCAGGGGTTCAAGACCAGCCTGGGCAACAAGGCAAGACCCCACCTCTACCAAAAATATTTTTTAAAATAGCGAGATGTGGTGGTGTGTGCCTGTGGTCCCAGCTACTTGGGAGGCTGAGGTGGGAGGATTGCTTGAGCCCAGAGTTGGGGAGGTTGCAGTGAGCAGAGATTGCATCCTGTACTCCAGCCTGGGTGACAGAGCGAGACCCTGTCTCAAACATAAAAAAGAAAAATTGTATAATATAAGCTAAAGTCAGAAGACAAAAGAGTAACTGGAAAAATATTTGTAACTGATATTACAAGGGCTAATTTCCTGACTTTGTGAAGAGTCCTTCTTTATCAACCAACAAAAAATGGAAAAATGGATAAAGAATATGAACAGACTTTTCGTAGAAAAGCTATAAATGGCTCCTAAACTTGAAAATATGCATAGCCTCACCCAAAATAAGAGGAATACAAATTAAAACTGCAGTGAGCTACTGGTTTTCTTCAATTAAATAGTCAAAGTTCTAAGATGGGCACAGTACCGTGTGGCTACTCCAGAGGTTCAGGTGGGAGGATCTTTTGAGAGGCCAGAGTTCGAGGCTCTTGTGCACTATGATAGCACCTATACGTAGCCACTGTACTCCAGCCTGGGCATCATAGCAAGACCCCATCTCTAAAAAAAAAAAAAAAAATTGTTTTAAATCAAAGTTCTGAAAGTTAGGATAACATTCCATGGGTGAAGGTATGGTGAAGAGGTGCTGTCACACATTATTGGTGGGATTATAAATTAACATAATTTCTGTGGACAGTAATTTAGCAACATCTATCAAACTTTTAGAGGTACAGAAGCAATTCAGGAATCAAAAACCAAATACAGCATGTACTCACTTATAAATGGAAGCTAACCTATGGATACACAGAGACATACAGAGTGGTATAATGGACATTGGAGATTCAGAAGGGAGAAGGATGGGAGGGGGATGAGGGATGGAAAACTACCTGTTGGGTATTTGATTACTTTTAGATACTGTTTCCAGTCACTGGGAATTCCAGGTCAGTGACTCCCAGACAGAGAAGTTGTTACTATATTTGAATTGTTGGAAAATTTGGGCATGTACTTATGGTTCTTAACTAATAATATTTAATAAAATATGCTCAGCACGTAGATGACCAATTCACGTTTACCGAATCTAACTGAAGCAGTACTTTATTATCCTATTATCACAGATAAGAATAAAAGCTGTGTTCAAGAGCTTAGTTTGTGGGAGTTTGGGTACAGATGTACCCCCTATTTCTATGGTATAATTTGGTTCTTGGGGAATAGATAAATTGTGATTAAATGTGAAAGGCAGTTTTATATGAGAAAATAACAGATAACTAGAAATTCTAGGTAACTGGAAATTTTTGTCTCTCTCAAAATCAACCAGAAAACTTTTGTTTTTATCTTTATCATTAAAAAAGGCTTCTGGCTGGACATGGTGGCTCATGACTGTAATCCCAGCACTTTGGGAGGCCTAGGCAGGTGGATCACAAGGTCAGGAGATGGAGGCCATCCTGGCTAACATGGTGAAACCCTGTCTCTACTAAAAATACAAAAAATTAGCTGGGCGTGGTGGCGGGCACCTGTAGTCCTAGCTGCTGGGGAGGCTGAGGCAGGAGAACAACTTGAACCCGGGAGGCAGAGCTTGCAGTGAGCCAAGATTATGCCACTGCACTCCAGCCTGGGCAACAGAGCGAGACTCCGTCTCAAAAAAAAAAAAAAAAAAAAAAAAAAGCTTCTAAGCAGAATTACTCTACTTTTCTGCTCTGGAAGGAAACCATATTTATCATAAGTTAACTGCTGCATATGAGGACTCGTGCTGGTCCTGGAGTCACAGTCCTCAGAAGCAGGTCTGTATGGCATGGATGTAGATTCTGGTAATTTAATACCCAGGATTGCGTTTTCATTACTCTCAAGACACTGGAATTTGAGAAAGGTTTTAAATAAAACTACTGGTAGAAGTCTGTTTTATTGATCTTTTCCTTATTTTCTTTCAAATTTGGACATAATTTTAGTTTTTGAACTTCCTAATGGCACCAAAGTCTCTTTGGTAGATAAATCCCAAGTCTTAACTATTTCTGTCCAATTAGGCTAGGGAATTTGTCTTAGAGATTATAAAGAGAGTGTTTTTGTGGATGTGAACCTTCTAGTCTGTAGCTTTTAGGTAAAATGTTAGTTATAATAAGTTGATCCAGATTAGCAGCATTATCTACAATTCTTCTCCACCTTTGGGAGACAAATAACCAAATATCTGCTACATTTTTCCTTGTACATCTCTTCTATGCTTGAATCCAACAGAAATTGAACTGAATGAAATAATGGCCACACTGCTCAACACTATATGGCAGAGAATATGGTCATGCTGACTTGTTGTGAAAGTACAGCTATATAATTTTTTATGTCATCTAGTAAATTATAATAAATTAGGGCCTGGTGCGATAGCTCACATAGGTAATCCCAGCACTTTGGGAGGCTGAGGCAAGAGTATCACTTAGGCCCAGGAGTTTGAGACAACCCTGGGCAACAGAGGGAGACCCCGTCTCTACAAAAAGTAAAAAATTAGCTGGGTGAGGTGGTGCATGCCTATAGTCCCAGCTACTCAGAGAGCTGAGGTGGGGGGATCACTTGAGTCTAGAGGTTGAGGCTGCAGTGAGCCGTGAATTATGCCACTGCCCTCCAGCCTGGGTGACAGAGTAAGGCCTTGTCTCCAAAAAAAAAAAAAAAAAAAAAAAAAAGTCCCATGTCCCAGACTACGGGGTTCACATCCACAAAAACACTTTATAATCTCAATGACAAATTCCCTAGCCTAATTGCACAGAAATAGATAAGACTTGGGATTTTTCTACCAAAGAGACTTTGGTGTCATTAGGAAGCTCAAAAACGAAAATTGTGTCTAAACTTGACATAATATATATAATAAATTAGGAAAGTCTAAATAAAACTACTTACTAAATGTCCCCAAGCAGGGAATTGGTTAATAAGTTATGGTACTTTTATATTGTAGGATTCAAACAAAGTCTTCAAAGGTTCGTTCATAGTTGTTTTTAGCATATGAAAATATCATAAATTGATACATGAAAAAAGAACAGTATGTATAATATGATACTCACATTTTTGCAAGAAATTACACACACATATGCAAAAACAAAAAAAAGTTCATATAGGAAAATTGTTAAAAGGAGTTGATTTTGTTAGGATTAGGTTTGGCAATAAGTAACAAAGAGCTAAGAAATAGTAGATTAAATAAAATAGAATTTATTTCTCTCTTTTAGGAAGTCCCAAGGGAGGCACTCTAGGCCCAAGATGGTGTCAGGGACCCAGGCTTTTTCTGTCTTTTGCTCCCCAACATTCCTACAGACACCAATAGCCGGTCGCTGGGGCCCCAGGCATCCTCTCTACAGTCCTCCCTGACTCTCAGCAGTAATTTTATATTCTTTTTTTTTTTTTTTTGAGACGGAGTCTGGCTCTGTCGCCCAGGCTGGAGTGCAGTGGCCGCATCTCAGCTCACTGCAAGCTCCGCCTCCCGGGTTTACGCCATTCTCCTGCCTCAGCCTCCTGAGTAGCTGGGACTACAGGCGCCCGCCACATCGCCCGGCTAGTTTTTTGTATTTTTTTAGTGGAGACGGGGTTTCACCGTGTTAGCCAGGATGGTCTCGATCTCCTGACCTCGTGATCCGCCCGTCTCGGCCTCCCAAAGTGCTGGGATTACAGGCTTGAGCCACCGCGCCCGGCCCTTATATTCTTTTTATAAAAGTGAACCTGTTGGATAATCGTGTTGTTTAGTGAATAAACCAAGTTGCTTTTCACTAAAGCATCATATTAGTTCTGTTTACATTTGTAATACTTTAGTTCATTGTTAATACAAATCATTTTTAACCTGATATAATAGATACATGTAAAACAATAACATGAGAATAAGACTGCTGCTGTCTTCTGGCAAGTTCTCTTTGACCTGGACCTCTGTCTATTAAACCCATCATTAAACAAGTTCTTCCCATTTAGAAACTTCCCGAGCAGTTAAATAGAAGCATTAACCAGCCTGTTGTTCCTTCCTCCTTTTTCCCTAAACTTGCTCTCATTTCCCATTTGGCACATGAAACCTTTTGGTAGATGTCTGCTCTTCTTTTGTTGTTGTTGGTTTTTTCACCTGGCTGTCTCAGGCTTAAAGATTGGTCTAGCCACAAAATCCATTGAGACATTCCGTTTATGAAATAAACCATGAAACCTTGAATTTCTGGGGCAGCTGTTAAAAATTACAATCAATAGTGTGTGTCATAGGATTCCTTTGGAAAAGAAGAAGTAAAAGGACAGCTTATTACAAATTTTAAAATGTTATTTTCCTAAGGTTCCAGTCTGTTCTTGAATTCCCTCCTGGGGAGTCCAGATGTTAATAACACAAGGTAAACAAAAAGGCCCTCAGGCATGTCATGATGCAAATTCCACTCACACACATACAAAGGGCAACACTCCCATCCAAATTAATGGGATGACATTTGCTGAAGTCCTCAAACTAGAAACTTCCCAGTTATCCTAGGCTTCCCTCCCTTCCTCATGTCCCAGACCTGTTAGGTCACTAAACCCTGCCTTAAATAAATGACATCTCAGCTCCACTGTCCTTGCCAGTCCCCACTCATCTCTCGTCTAGACCATTGTAGTCATCTCCCTACCGGGCTCCCTACTTTTGGACTGTTCCTCTTCCTGTTCCCACTTTCGGGTGCCTTCCATTTTTATCTTTGAATTATCTTTTTGAATTATCTCCAGTGAATAATCTTTTTGAAAAGCACATTTGATCACACCTGTCTTTTGAGTACAGTCTTCAAGGACTCCCTTTTATCTGTTTTTTTTTTTTTTTTTTAAAGAGGAAGAAAGCCCCAACCTTTCTTTTTATTTATTATTATTATTATTATTTTTTGGCGGGGGTGGGGGAGGTGGGGTGGGGACGGAGACTGGCTCTGGAGCGCAGTCGATCTCGACTCACTGCAAGCTCCGCCTCCCGAGTTGACGCCATTCTCCTGCCTCAGCCTCCTGAGTAGCTGGGAGTACTGGCGCCGCCACCACGCCCGGCTCATTTTTTTTTTTTTGTATTTTTAGTAGAGACGGGGTTTCACCATGTTAGCCAGAATGGTCTTCATCTCCTGACCTCGTGATCCGCCCGTCTCAGCCTCCCAAAGTGCTGGGATTACAGGCGTGAGCCACGGCGCCCGGCCAATCCCAACCTTTCTTTCTTTTTTTCTTTTTTCTTTTTTTTTTTTTTTGAGGCGGAGTCTCTCTCTGACGCCCAGGCTGGAGTGCAGTGGCGCGATCTCGGCTCACTGCAAGCTCCGCCTCCCGGGTTCCCGCCATTCTCCTGCCTCAGCCTCTGGAGTAGCTGGGACTACAGGCGCCCGCCACTACGCCCGGCTTATTTTTTTGTGTTTTTAGTAGAGACGGGGTTTCACCGTGTTCGCCAGGATGGTCTCGATCTCCTGAACTCGTGATCCGCCCGCCTCGGCCTCCCAAAGTGCTGGAATTACAGGCGTGAGCCACCGCGCCCGGCCAACCCCAACCTTTCTTAACCTAGCTCCACTCTCTAGCCTAACTTAAGGACCCACACAAAGCAATACCTACGTCTGCCTGTTTCTTTATGAGGAATGTCTTCAACTTCACCCTTTCTCTGTCATATGAACTCCTGGTCATCTTTGAAGTCCTGATTCAGTGCCATTCCCCCTCTCCCCAGGATGTTTAAGCACCGTGTGTGCTCCTCTGTGAGAGCCCTAATCACACTGGGTGGAATTGTCAGAGCTGTGAACTTCCGGATGGTGTAGTCTTGTTCATGTGTGTATCCTCAGCATCTGTCCCAGTGCACTGAATTGAGTGAAATAAAAGTGAGTACAGGATATGCTTTGTCTATCGCAGTAAGACCCCAACCTGAAAACAGTGCCAAGACAACCAGGAAACTGGGTGGTCCAGCTGAACTGTATGAAGCAGAATGAGGCACAATCTGCAGTAGTTCAAATGGAGTCCTGAGAAATTGGGTCCAGCCCTCATGTCACCCTGGCCTGCCCTGATCTTCTTTGCTTGTTCTGCCTAACTTCATTCTATTCTCTCACTTGCTCAGGAGTGTCTATTTGGCTCAATCTCTTGGTCCTGCTCCTTTCTCAGCACTGAATGCTTATGCATCTGATATGTGCATGTGTGTGTGTGTGTGCGTGTGTGTGTATGTATCTCAAGATGAACTCCCAGAAATAGAACTGGACGTGTCCACTTAGAGGGTTGTATGAATGAGGGGGAAAGGGGACAACAGGAAATGTATAATAATCACTTATTATGTACTGTTTGCCAGATGTCAGAATTTGTATTTAATTGTTAAAAGCACCTTGTGAATGGTAGGCACCATTATTATTATCCCCACTTTACAGATGAGTTAACTGAGGCAAAGAGAGACTGAATCACACACACCCTTGAAATGTGGGGGAGCTGGGATCCAGTCAGCATATGCCTTAATCCAGAGTCATTGCTGTAAGCACAGTTAGTCTTAAAATATTGTAATGGAAGCCAGGCTCGGTGGCTCACGCTTTGTAATCCCAGCACTTTGAGCGGCTGAGGCAGGCAGATTGCTTGAGGCCAGGAGTTTGATACCAGCCTGGCCAATATGGTGACACCCCCATCTCTACTGAAAATACAAAAATTAGCTGGGCATGGTGGTGCGTGCCTATAATCCCAGTCACTTGGGAGACTGAGGCACGAGAATGGCTTGAGCCTGGGAGGTGGAGGTTGCAGTGAGCGGAGATCAGGCCACTGCACTCCAGCCTGAGTGACAGAGTTGAGACTCTGTCTAAAAAAAAAAAAAAAAAAAAATGTAGTGGGCCATATTACCATTGACCCTTGTCTTACAAAGATATCTCTGAAGGGCATAATAATGAAATGTTTGCTTTTCCCTGAGTTTTTTTGTGAGCAGTGGTATTTTTTTTTTTTTTTTTTTTTTTTTCCCTCACGAATGACTTAACTCCAAGGATAATTGTGGGCAAAAAGATACTTCCTTTGAACTTGGACTTAATCTCAAGGACTTGATTGCTTTTCCACCCAGAGTGTCCAATGAAGACTTTCCTGACATTTTCCTGGGTCTTACACACCTGGCTTTGAATAGCATTAATAGCCTATTGCTCAAGTTTCATTCTAACCATTAGTAAATGTTTATTGGTCTCCTTGACAAGATGCCTTATGATGCAAAATAGGTAAACAAAAACAATAAGGTTTGGTCCCCCTTCTCCAAAACAACCCTCATAATCCTGTTAATTTCTGGTCCTTTAGAGTTCCCTCTGGGCTGCTGCATGCATTTCCCATGTAGCCTCCTTTCCTGTGTTACTTTCACTACCAGCTCACTCTTTCTTGATTTCCAGATTCTCCGTATTCAAATTCTGGGGTATATCCTACATTCAAATTTCTTGGCACTCCTCTTTACCCACAATGGTTTTTTTTTTTTTCTTAGGTCTTTATCTTGGGTTTAACTCTTTTTCCCTAGGTCTTCAAAGGGGTCATCAATCCTGAATTTAACTTTGTAATTGAAGAAAAACCATAATTAAGCCAGTTCTTATAGAATATGTGAGTCCTGGCTGTGGGTCAGCTGTCAGTTGCTCTGTTGGCTGGGCAGGCAGGTCAGCTGGAGAGGAAGCCCCAGAGTGGGGCCAGGCAGTGGCAGTCTGTCCTAATCATGCCAAGGGCAGCACTGACGAGCTGCAGCCCTGGCTGGTGAGGGCTGGCCTCATTATTTGGGAATTAGGAAGGATAAACAAATATTTTCACAGGGTGCGTCCAGAACTGAGTATTCAGGGTCACTGTGGTACAGACAGAACGCATGGTGTCAGTGTATCCTGGTATCTGGCCTTAAGTGGCCTCCCTTGGCAGCATCTGTAAAGAACACCGAGTATGCTGTAACCTCTGCTGTTGATATTGGGTGTGCTCTTACCACCACTTAGAAATCTCTGGATCTGTTTCCATTTCGTGTTGATTGCTTTCAATGTGGAGCATAGCTTGCATTTTCTGTGGATTGGACCTTTGCCCTGCATGTTTTGTCCCTCCACTTGAAACTGACCTATACTGCTCTGATACATTAGTCCCACCCACGGAAGTGGCAGATACTCACAGGAAGTCCCAAATAGCCTTTGGTTTTCTTCCACAGATGGAGGTAAGAACACACAGACATACCTAAATCTCTCTTTGAAAAAACTTTACTAGAATGAGTCTGAAAAAAAATTTTTAAGGGAGTGTCAGAAGCAAACTTTCTTCCTTGACATACCTAATTTTTTTTTTGGATGGTAACATATGCCATCCCAACTCCCCACTTCCTCCCAACGTAGATAGCCTTAATGGAGGTAAGAAGCATTGAGTGACTGTCAGAATTTTTAAAAATCACAATATTATACAAGTATTAGATTTTTCTTGCTTTTTAATGGCAATGTCCATCTGCATACAGTATAGGTTATAATACTTTCTAATATACATATACTGTTTCATAGTTTTGAGAATTTCTTTTTTATAAATAGACATCAGGCTATTTCATCTGCTGAGTTTTTTTCTGGCTTCAAAATCAGTGCCTTGTCATTAGCAAACTTCACTTACTAGTTTTAGTCAAGTCTGAGCTACACAATGGTTGAATTGGTGACTATTATATTTGTTTAACTGCTGTAAAGTAAGTTTGCAACAATAGATGCTTGCACTTAAATAGGCCTGCAGAGCATTGGGGCCCTATCAATCATGCAGAGATTTCCCTCCTGCTGTCTCCTCTGATGGACAATTCTGCTGATGTGGATATTCAAAAAGAAGGGATCAGGAAGAACAGATGATGGATAAAGACAATCTTCTGTCTTGAGAGGAAATCGGAGAAATCCCTTTAAGGAATTTCTTTGTCATGGTGTCAGAAGATTAATTATGCTCGTGTGAGAACAGCTTTCTCATTGGGTAAAAAGAGACATTATCCTTCTGACTTGTGACAGAAGATTTTCAAAGAAAGAGAGTTAAAGATTTCAGCTGCTCTGAAATCTTCTTATTCTGTTGTCTTCTAAGAATCCTCTGAGACCCTTGGATTACATCCATGACATTCAAGGAGTAATGAATGAATCTGGAATTTTTGTTTCAAGAAACTCCTCCTCCTGTTCCTCATACAGATCTTCAGAAACCTTAATACCTGAACTTGTATATCAGCTTTAAAAATGACATAATAATGTAGGTGATAACTTATTACAAACCAGGAACAGCTTCTTGTTGTAGTGGTATGGCAGAGAAGATACGGGCAGTACAACCAAAAAATTGTACAGAAGATTAATAAACACAGTTTTTAACAAGGCAATGCATTCTATAATCTGAAAAGGTATCTTTTAAAAATTTAACTCTTAATTGTATGATTTAATTTAGTTGTAAATAGTAATAATATTTAACATATTTACATTCTTCATAGCCACTCTGAACAAAACAAATTGGTATTCTGAAAAACCTTTGAAAGTTAGAGACTCAATATATTTCATGGAACATAAGAATAGTAAAGTTGTTCCAAGTAACTTTATTTTCCAGATAACTGAAACTTCAAAACTTAAAACAAACAACAAAAAAGATTTCAATGAAAAATCTTCCTCAAATTCATTAGTTAATACTCTGCCTTTTAAATAATGCACATTAACTGACCCAGGGTCATAAATATGAAGCTCTGCTGTTGTACTACATTGAAATACAATGTTATCCTCAGGGACTGTTGAAGTATAGCCAGGGTTATTTGTCTCTATGCTAAGTGGCCTGAGCAGCCTCATTTTTATTTTTACATCATTTTTTATACAAATGTGGTCTCTTCCCTTCAGGTGAGTTATCTCTTCTCCCTAGAATGTGTGTATCATGTTGCTGGTAAATGACTATTTTGCTTTATACCTGAGGATAAGCCTGTACCTACAAAACAAATCAGTTCCGTTTATTTTCTTATTCCACGCTTAAAAAAAAATAAAAAAACAAAATAAAAAAACAAAAACAACAATTGTGATGGAGTCTAGCTCTGTTGCCCAGGCTAGAGTGCAGTAGCACAATCTTGGCTCACTGCAACCTCCACTTCCCTGGTTTAAGGATTCTCCAGCCTCAGCCTCTCAAGTAGCCTCTCAGGTGCCTATCACCATGCCCAACTAATTTTTATATTTTTAGTAGAGATGGGGTTTCACCATGTTGCCCAGGCTGATCTTGAACTCCTGACCTCAAGTGATTTACTTGCCTTGCCCTCCCAAAGTGTTGGGATTACAGGCGGAGCCACCACACCTGGCTTACCAGTGTAAAAATTTATTTTTGACCAGGTGCAGTGGCTCAACATCTGTAATCCCAGCACTTTGGAAGGCTGAGGCAGTAGGATCACTTGAGCCTAGGAGTTCGAGACCAGCCTGGGCAACATAGTGAGACCCTGTCTCTACAGAAAGTTAGAAAATTAGCTGGGTGTGATGACATATACCTGTAGTCCCACCTGCTTAGGAGGCTGAAGTAGGAGGATCACTTAAGCCCAGGAGGTTGAGGCTGACTGCAGTGAGCCATGATTACACCACTGCACTTCAGCCTGGATGACAGAGACCCTATCTCAACACACACACACACACACACACACACACACACACACACACACACACACAGAGTCTCTCTTATTTCTGGGTATCTAACTAGTTCTAGGCTAGGTAGTAGAGGTTTCCCAGAAGTCTGGTGTCTGGAAGGGGGTATTACTGTGCACACACATATACATACTCACATGCATGCACATATAACTGGGTTCATTTATTAACTGTATTAATTGTATAGTGATAGTGATACAATATTTATATGATGCATAATGTATTATCTTACTTACTCTGTGAATATGTCATCAGGGCAATAGTTTTATATCAGAGACTTAATAATAGATTTCTAAGGCTGGGCATGGTGGCTCACGCCTGTAATCCCAGCACTTTGGGAGGCCAAGGTGGGCAGATCACCTGAGGTTGGGAGTTTGAGACCAGCCTGGCCAACATGGTGAAACCCCGTCTCTACAAAAAATACAAAAATTAGCTGGGTGTGGTGGCAGGCGCCTGTAATCCCAGCTACTTGGGGGGCTGAGGCAGGAGAATTGCTTGAACCCGGGAGGCGGAGGCTGCAGTGAGCTGAGATCGTGCCATCATACTCTAGCCTGGGGGACAAGAGTAAAACTCTGTCTCAAAAAAAGAGAAAAGAAAAGAAAAAGAAAAAGAATAGATTTCTAGTCTGGGTTCGGTGGCTCACCCCTGTAATCCCAACACTTTGGGAGGCTGAGGTGGGAGGATTGCTTGAGGGCAGGAGTTCAAAAGCAGCCTGGGCCACATAGCAAGACCCCATCTCTACAAAAAATTTAAAAATTAGCTGGAAGTGATGGCACGTACCTGTAGTCCCAGCTACTTGGGAGACTAAGACGGGAGGATTGCTTGAGTCGGGGAGGTTGGGGCTGCAGTCAGTCATGGCTGTGCCATTGTATTCCAGCCTGGGTGACCAACTGATGAAGACTTTGCCTAAAGAAAAAAAATTAAATTTCTTGTGACTGTACCACTTTAGTTACTTCTTCCTTACCTTTCCTAGGGCCCCAACATTGCTGTTGTGAAATGGTAGTCACACCTTAGTTTTAAATAAAAATGAACTATTACATTCCTCAAGACAGAATCATTAAAATGTGCCTTAAATATTAGCTAATGTTAGTAATTGTAAGTTTTGCAGTAACTATAGTAATTGTAGGGTCAGATTCAGATTTTTGTGAGACTTTGTAGCCATGACCAAGTGAGTGAGCCTTACTTTAATTCACACTTGGTATTAGTACCTGGTAAATAGATTTAGGTTCAAAATGTAGAATTCTTGAGTTTTGAGCAGGATCTAAACTTTATTATCAGTTCCATATCCAGTTTGAGTTTTTTGAAGATGATAAATTAAAGTGATGATTCTCATGAAACATACAAAGTGTTTAAGAAATAGTTCCAGGAAAATAAAAGTCCAAAAAAGTTTTCTCCTTCCTTTGTGAAGAGGGGATTGATGATTCTGTTACATTTTGTCTTGCTGGATCAAAAAATCGCCCCATTATTGATCACGAGGTCAGGAGATCGAGACCATCCTGGCTAACACAGTGAAACCCCATCTCTATTTAAAAAAAAAAAAAAAAAAAAAAAAAAAAATTAGCCGGGCGTAGTGGCACGCGCCTGTACTCCCAGCTACTTAGGAGGCTGAGGCAGGAGAATCGCTTGAACCCAGGAGGTGGAGGTTGCAGTGGGCTGAGATCACGCCACTGCACTCCCTTTTGGTGACAGAGTATGACCCCGTCTCAAAAAAAAAAAAAAAATTGCCCCATTATTATCCTTTTGTGTTCTCTTTTAGCAGGATAAGTTAACCTTTGAGAGGCTTTAATTAAAACTGGAGGTAATTCACCTTGATGACATAGAACATTTGAAGATAAAAGTTTACTAATTAATAAAAAGTATAACCAGTTACAGAAAATGTTTCTCTCTTTGTCTTTGTGAGCCTGCCATTAAAAGAGAACAATCAATTTATCCCCCCACTAGCTGTATGAATTCAATGGAAAAGAACTTTGGGTTTTCTCCTTCCTAAACCCTTGCTAAGTTGTTCTGGCAGTACATAAAAGTGGGTCATTTGTACCTAACATATTTTACTGATGCTTCATTAATCTTAGTGATGGTGTTCTCTCTTCCCCTGTAATAAGCAGGACAGCAGGTTATTATGGGAAAAGAGGAGATGGTAAGCATTTTTTAAATGACTGTATAATAGGAAAAGGCCATTTAATACTTTGGAGCCTAGCCTTTTTGAGTATGGATACACGATCAAAATGCCCATGATTGTTTTGTGGGTTTTCTTGTATTATTTATTAATAGCATATCATACTTTTAGCATTAAGAAGAATGTAAAACAATTTGTGAAAAAGATCATGTGTATCTTTGGATGTATATCAAGAAGGTCTTCATTCCAAAAACAAATGGTTTGTAAGACCAAATTAATGTGAGAAGGTAGGTGAATCAAGAACAAAAGATGTTTTGGCCGGGCGCGGTGGCTCAACCCTGTAATCCCAGCACTTTGGGAGGCCGAGACGGGCGGATCACGAGGTCAGGAGATCGAGACCATTCTGGCTAACACGGTGAAACCCCGTCTCTACTAAAAAATACAAAAAACTAGCCGGGCGAGGTGGCAGGCGCCTGTAGTCCCAGCTACTCGGGAGGCTGAGGCAGGAGAATGGCGTAAACCCGGGAGGTGGAGCTTGCAGTGAGCTGAGATCCGGCCACTGCACTCCAGCCTGGGCGACAGAGCGAGACTCCGTCTCAAAAAAAAAAAAAAAAAAAGATGTTTTTTTGGGCTGTTTTGTTTTACGTGTAAAAGATCTATCACACTGCTTCTTATACACAATGATTAAAAGGAAAATTAACTTAAGACTTGAGAGTTTCTCAGCTGTTGGGCGTTTAAACTAATCTTATGAAGGCCTCGATTATAGCCTCTATAATGTGTTTTGCATTTCTTAAAATAATTCCCTCCCTAAATCATTCTTCATTCTTTCAGTGAGAGGTTGCTAGATGAGCAAGGCTGCACTGACGTTTCATCTTGGTCTCCTCTGTTAGTGGCAGGTTTCAAAGGTTAAACTAGCTACAGGTGAAAGGTAATCACTAGTGGTTTGGTACCTTTCCAGATCCCACTGGAAACTCTAATAGCCAACTCTGTTCATTTGTAAAGAAAAAAAGAAAAGCCATCCCCTGAGTAGTATGGAATGGGAAGCAACCACCCTCTTCTTCCCTCTTACTTAAATAAACAAGCTAAATGGAAAAATAAACTTCTTCACATCTGGTAGAAAGCTTCCTCTTCTGTTGAAAGTTCACATGCTCCCTTTGCTGTGCTTGGCCATGTGAACCAGGTGTCTCCCTTCCTTCCATGAAGTGACTTGTGTAGCTGCCATAGGGAGAGACCCTGATTGCTTTACCAGTAATATAATAGCATTATTATATAGCAGTAAGCAAAATAAATCCCTCAGCATTGGGAATTACATGGGATGACATTCACCCCAGCTGCCCGCATACCTGTTAGTAGTAAAGCAACAGGACCTTATGACAGTAACGCTGCAAGGAAACTTTGAGTAAGCACACAAATTCTGCTGGGTCCCCCTTATATGGAGTCAGATTATATTTATTCTTTTGCATGTGCTCTACTTAATGGGACTAATTTCAGCTTATACAGTGATCTATTTCCCTTTCTGGCGTACACTGACTTTAGCAAGCCAGAGCAGGATGCTGCAGGCAGCAGCACCATGATTTCTCAGGCACACTGGCATTTGCTTACCACCAGAGTACTGCTAGTGGTCAGAATTTATCTTTGCAGACTCCCTGTGCATCTTTCTATACCCTCCCTACCCGGCTCCAGCCTTTATGCTTCTGGACCACTTTATCAGAACTCTTCTCCTTTCTGGTTTATCCTTCTCTAGTGAAATACTTCAGTAATTGGTATTCAATAATGTGATTTTACTGCTTAACTTTTCCATGAAATGAGGGTGTCAAGTATCATTTGCAGCCTCCTTAACACCTCAAAATTCCACAGACTTGATATCTCTTATTACATAGTTGAACATTCCACAGTGTTCTTTGGGAACACGTACCTTTCATGTAATCCAGGATCCAACGATGATTATTGAAAACTTGGTTAAAAGCCATTTTAGAAGAAAAAGTAGAATATAAAACTTGGAGGAATCCCTTTTTCTTCAGATCCTAAGCATACTGTTGAATCTCAGTGATTTTGTGAGGTTTTATTTCTCATGAAGCTGTTGGGATTCTTTTGCCATTTGTTTTTAGTGTTTTAATTGCTTGTGTGTGTGTGTGTGTGTGTGTATGTGTGTGTGTTTTGGTTTGTTTGTTTAGATTTTATTAATAAAGAGCCTAGTTGATAAACACTGTTTAATTGTATTTAGTATTCTTGTTCCATGATAGTGCTAGCCTGAGAGGAAAAGGTAAAGGTCAAATGCTACAGGCATCCAAGAAGTGGTGGAGAGTGGAAGTGATGCTCATCCCAGGACCGAGTTGCTGCTGTCATGGCAAAATGGCCTTTCGAAACCCTCTGGTGCTTGTAAGCACCCTTCTCGAGGAATTCTGAGCACTTTGTGAATAGAACCATAGAATGGCAAGGGGCTTAGGAGGCACCATAACTGATTTGTTTCCATTTTCTGAAGGAGGAGATGGAAGCATAGAGCAGTCAACTATCTAGTCCTAAAGTCAGACGTGAGAGGTCTTTTTAAAAATTCTTTACTTTTAAAAGGCCGGGCGCGGTGGCTCAAGCCTGTAATCCTGGCACTTTGGGAGGCCGAGACGGGCGGATCACGAGGTCATGAGATCAAGACCATCCTGGCTAACACGGTGAAACCCCATCTCTACTAAAAAATACAAAAAACTAGCCGGGCGAGGTGGCGGGCGCCTGTAGTCCCAGCTACTCAGGAGGCTGAGGCAGGAGATTGGCGTGAACCCCGGAGGCGGAGCTTGCAGTGAGCTGAGATCCGGCCACTGCACTCCAGCCTGGGCGACAGAGCCAGACTCCGTCTCAAAAAAAAAAAAAAATCTTCACTTTTTTTCTCCTTTCTTTTTAATATGTTTGGTTAATCCTTACAAATAAGCATCCCATTTAATAATTATACACAATTTTGATCTCTCTCTTAATCCAAATAAGTGGTTTTTCAAACTCTAATGTCATAGAATCAAGCTTAGGGCTTCCTATTTGCTAAATCCATCAACCTTTCTGGGGTGTTCAAAATGCAAACTCCTGAGTCCTTTCCTAGACCCACTGACTCATGAATCTCTGAGAGGGAATAAGAGCTCTACATGGCAACAGTGTTCCTCAGGTGATGCTGATGCAGTCCTTGAGCTAGATTTTGTGAGAAATACTGATCTAAAATGCTGAATGTAATGGGTGTTTCATTGGCCACACAGTCTCATCAGGGAAAATCAGTAGTAATTCCAAAGAGATTTTCTATTTTGTTATATTCAGATCAAATATAGCCCATGCTGTACCTGTTGCTGAAACAAATGGAAATATCTGTTCTGTTCTTCCTTGCTATAACTACAGTTTATCATTCAGTACTTTATACCACCACCATCACTGTCAGACCAGCAAAATGACTTTCAGAACCTATCTCTGGGCACCAGGCCTCAGGGCTGACCCACTCCACCTCACTTGTCTGTTGGTTGTCTTCATCCACAACTATGATCACTTGTTTCTCCATGCTGTTTCTTCCTAGGATTCTCCTGCATTTCTTCACGTTTTACCCCCAAATAAAAATAAGTTATTTTTCAACTTAAGCCGCCAGCCCACATATCTCAACTCCTTTAGGAGGTTCCTTATATTTTACTTCTCAACAAAGACTTTCCCAAGGCAGGTAATAAAATGAAATGTTATAAAGGAGAGTGAGGATCATATCCGTGGATCAAAAATTATCAGTCTGAATTAGGTTTTAAACTTACCTTATTGGGCCAGGCACAGTGGCTCACACCTGTAATCCTAGCACTTTGGGAGGCCGAGGTGGGCAGATCACCTGAGGTCAGGAGTTTAAGATCAGTCTGGCCAACATGGCGAAGCCCTGTCTCTACTAAAAACAAAAATTCCGGGCGCGGTGGCGGGCGCCTGTAATCCCAGCTACTCAGGAGCCTGAGGCAGGAGAAATGCTTGAACCTCGGAGGCGGAGGTTGCAGTGAGCCGAGATCATGCCTCTGCACTCCATCCCGGGTGACAGAGCCAGACTCCATCTCAAAAAAATTTTTTTAAAAAATTATGTTAGAAAATTTGAAATTTAAAAGGCACATAGTGGAGTCAGAATGTATTTAATTGTATAGAATCATGTAAGCGTGGACTGGGAATCCCATATTGTTTCTTCAATTCTAAGCCAGTTTTAGGCTGTCAGTCTGACCTCAGATATTTATAATCAGGGATTTTCACAATTTGTGTAAGTAAAGTCATGTTTAACCAACCTAGCATTAGTTATTTCTCCCTTGAATTTTGATTAACAATTTTGATTATAGTTTGGACCATTTTACATATTTTCTGTGACTATGGAGAATTTAATGTGGCTTAGCCTGAAAAGCACATGATACAGAGTTTAAAGGACATAGGTTTGAATCTTAGCAGTGCTAACTTTCTTGAACAAGTCACTCAACCTTTTAGAGTCTGTTTTCTCATGTAATGAATGAAAGGCTCTATCTCATAATGTCATTATAATAATTAAATGAAGCAAAGTGTTCAAAGCTTTCAAAAAAACACAAACACATTGGTTTTGGAGTCAGAGGACATGCATTTGAGTATCAGTATTTGGCTACTTATGAGTGTGGTAATTTTATAAAGATTAACTAAGATTTTTTTTCTTCTTCTTTTTTTTTTTTTTAGACGGAGTCTCGCTCTGTCGCCCAGGCTGGAGTGCAATGGCGCAATCTCGGCTCACTGCAACTTCTGCCTCCTGGGTTCAAGTGATTCTCCTGCCTCAGCCTCCTGAGTAGCTGAGATTACAGGCACACGCCACCATGCCCAGCTAATTTTTTTGTATTTTTAGTAGAGACAGGGTTTCACCATGTTGGCCCAGCTGGTCTTGAACTCCTGACCTTGTGATGCACCCACCTGGGCCTCCCAAAGTGCTGGGATTACAGGCATGAGCCACCGTGCCTGGCCCTAACCAAGATATTAATAATATACATGAAAGAACTCTACAGAGAACTGTGTTCTTCCCATGGTTAGGGATTTATATAAGGAGTGTTAACATTTGTTGCATACCTAATATATGCAACGTGCTTCACATACATTATCTTGTTTACTGTAACACTATGAAGTAGGAAATATTATATCCATTTTACAGATAACTAGCCTCAAGCTATGTGATTATGAAGTAGCGAAGCATGATCACCACTGCCTATCTTGGCTCTCAGAGCAGTAATGGTCAGGCCATTTTTGGTCCTGCCTTGGCTACCAAGAAGAGAGGAAAGGAGTAGATGAGAAAATGGAAGGAGACCCTCTGTGTTGCAGTCGGCAAATAAGGAGCTATCTGAGAATTTGTACTAGTCACTGACCTGATAGGATAGATATCTGCTACTTGTCTTTGTGACAAAACTAAAAAGACAAGAGGGGCCACAGCACTGGCAAGGGTTCCTCCAACTGAAAGTTTGTGATGGGAAGCCATGCCCCTCAACTGCAATCATCTTGAAATATGACTCAGCCACATGCTTCTTGATTTCTGTACTTCCCTTGTCCTCTGTCAGACAAACGTGATTGCAAGTGCTCACTGCAGCCTGGGCACAGGGATCTTTCCACCTCAGCTTCCGGGGTAACTGGGACTCTAGGTATGCACCACCACAGCCAGATAATTGTTTAAGTCTTTTGTAGAGACAGGGTCTTGCTATGTTGCCCAGGCTGGTCTCAAACTCCTGGCCTCAAGGGATCCTCCCACCTTAGCATCCCAAAGCACAGGGATTACAGATGTGAGCCACCACACCTGGCTACTTATTAAATTGTTTAACCTAAAGGAGTGGTGAAGCCAAAAAGCATTTTGGAGTTCCTACTGACTGAATTTTTCTAGTGTTTTTCTGCTTGAACACAAATGAAGTCAAAGCTTTCATCTGGCCTGAAAGCGTCAGGTGACACCAGTCCATCAGGTGTAAAGTCTTTCCTTCCATGTCAGTGGAGCCTTGCTTATGACCCTATTAGGCTTTGACAAAGCAATGGGAGTACCTTTCAAAGGGAAAGTGGGAGCTGAACTGCTTTTGTTGGTGGTGAGGGGCCATTGTTATAATCAAACAAAACTGGGGAGATATGATGAGAAATTAATTTCCTGAAAATAGAAATTATAGGGAAAGGTTTTCATTATTAAACCTCAATTTTGGCTTTAGGGTTTTAGTATTAGCATTTAAATTATTGGAACCGTTTTTGCCTATGTGCTTATAGGGTCTCTAAATGCATTTGTAAAATTTCAGACTGATTGATGGCCTGAATTGATGTTCAGTCCATCATCATGGACTGAATGATGAAATGATGTCTACAACCAATTTTAATGTCATTACAGACCTTTAAAATGGTAAGAAGATTAAAAGAGAAAAACGCCGCTGTGTCTGGTTCGTGAATTTTGGTCATGAACACGTTATATTCAAGAACCATCCTTAGGTCCTTGTTCTAGGCTTCACTGCCTCAAACAAAACTTAGATGGGATTTTTTTTTTCTGTAATAATTACACTTAAGCACCTGATGATCTAATGAGGACAATTTCTTAATGTGCCAAAATGAGTTCTTTGTATCTTATTTGAATCTTTTGTTGCTTTAAGCTAATCTGCTTTAGGGTTCTCAAATCCAAGCATTTTACAATGCAGGCTCTAGCAATGGCATTTATTTGGAATGCTGCCTTTTGTTTACTAGCTTTACCAGACACTCACTGCTTCCTTTGGTCATCTGGTGTCTTCACTAATGTGATTTGTACTCCTAGGCTCTGCAGGTAGCCATGAGCCTTTATAAGTGAGATTTACAATGGGACTCACCACCCTGGCTGCTAATGAAGGTAGCCACAGGGATTTTGTTTTGTTTTTTCATCTGTCCCCCAAAAGAGTGGAGGAAATTGTGCTCTGAGTTTTCTAATTATCCTTGTTTTCCATATAATTTTGCAACTGATTTACTAACCACCCTGCAAAAACACAAATATTTTTGTTTAGGAGTCAGAATGTTTCATCTACCAGCCCCTCATGCTAATCACTAGAATTGTTTATTATTGAACCTGAAAAGAACAAAGTGAAGTCTCTGTTTAAACTCAACCAACTGGCATTTTACCTTCATCTGTTTTTGTCTTTCAGGAAGATTTCTAACCAATTTGGTTATTTAAAAAATAAAAACTGTGTGACTAGGTAACTTGGATTCTGGTAGCAGCCTTGCCATTTAGTACCTAAGTCATGGACACCTTTTGGTTTCTTATCTGGAAAAAAAAAAAAAGAGGTTAGTTAGCAAGGTACATATAAGAGCCAAGATGATGTTTTATATTCTTCTAGCTTTCTTTTCTACTATCATAGTGAACTAAAGTGCACCGATTGGATTTGTGGGTAAACCTACCATTGAAAAACAACTTTGTATCTGATAAAATGTCTCGCTTAGCTGTCAAAGCAATAAATATACAATGTTAATGTCTTCATTTTAGAAATGCTATGATTTCTAGATTATAACCCAATTTTATACAGAGAGGGATTTGCCCATTTCCAGCAGGGAAACACAGAGCCCATGTATTATTGTGCTTCACAAGACACTGGTTCTCAGATATGGCTTAGAGGTCTCCCAAAGGTCATGGAATCTTTGGATTATACAACAAGAGAGGACATAAGCAATTACTCCAAAGACAAAACGGCTGCATACCAGGGTGGACATGTCCTCGCTACCTCTTAATGAAACACAGGGAGCAGGAGGTTGAGAAGAGAGATTATTTTTTATTTTTATTTTTATTTTTAGACAGAGTCTCGCTCTGTCACCCAGGCTGGAGTGCAGTGGCACCGTCTTGGCTCAATGCAACCTCCACCTCCAGGATTCAGGCAGTTCTCCCACCTCAGCCTTCCAAGTAGCTGAGACTACAAGTGTGTGCCACCTCAGCCTCCCGGGTAGGTGGAACTACAAGCATGTACCACCATGTCCGGCTAATTTTTGTATTTTTAGTAGAGACTAGTTTGACCATGTTGGCCAGGCTGGTCTTGAGCTCCTGACCTCAAGCAATCCACCCACCTTAGTCTCCCAAAGTGTTAGGATTACAGGCGTGAGCCACCATGCCCGGCCTGGATTGTTAATTCCAAGTCTGAACACTTAAAAATCACTGCTTGAGGCTGGGCGCAGTGGCTCACACCTGTAATCCCAGAACTTTGGGAGGCTTAGGTGGGTGGATCACAAGGTCAGGATATCGAGACCATCCTGACTAACATGGTGAAACCCCGCCTCTACTAAAAATACCAAAAATTAGCCAGGCGTGGTGGCAGGCGCCTGTAGTCCCAGCTATTCGGGAGGTTGAGGCAGGAGAACTGCTTGAACTCAGGAGGCAGAGGTTGCAGTGAGCCGAGATTGTGCCACTGCACTCCAGCCTGGGTGACAAAGCAAGACTCTGTCTCAAAAAAAATTTGGCTTGTTTCTCCATTGCAACTGACAGCTTAAAGTCAATCTGATTTCGCAGATGTTCTGCTGAGGTGATGCTTCTGCAAAGGTGTTGAAACTACAGTTCCTCCCCTCTGGGAATTTACAGTCTGATCTGGAAATAAAACAAGTATACAAGTAGTACTGTGTGAGTTAGTGGGAATAAAAATGAGTAAAACACAAACTGTGACTCTAAAGATTTCAAAATCTAAAGGAAAGATGGATTTTAATACAACTTCATAGGCCAGGTGTTTAAGAGCTGGTCAAAGGTAAATTCAGGGTCCTCTGGAAACTCACAGGCAAAATCTTAAATCAGACTGTAAGAAATGAAAGGAACTTACAGTAAAATGCTGGCCAGTGTTCCTGTTCTTGAGTTGGTGATTGCTACTGGAGAAAATCCCTCATCATTGCAGACTGATATCACTGTAAATTCATTGTCCCTATCCCTAAATGCTACCTAATTATATCTTTGACTGCCCTTGACTGAGTTCCTTTCCTTTTTATCTAATCAGTTATTCCAAATCTATTCCACTCTGTTCAAGCCCGTACCCACTTGCCCCTTTCTCAGCAGGCTGCTCGTCTCACTTCTAGGAATCCCTGAAGAGTCCCAGTAATTGCCTTGACTTTAGCTGATCCTAAGTACAAGTGAAGCGAAGTTCTTTATCTCCAACCCTGGGTTCCCTTGCACTTCAGACCCTATTAGATTACTGCTGGATATTTCCATTTGGCTGTTTCACAGCCATTTTGAAACCCATATGTCTAAGAATTGAATGGATCACCCTCTGTCCAGAGACCTCACCTTCTTTCTCAGGGTTCCCTGAATCAGAGAAGGTACCATCATCCATCCCAGTTTACCTGAAAAAAGAACTACTCTGGCTGGAACATGCCATGTCCAGGTGGGAGGCTGCAGTAATCCTTGTCATAGTCTTTAACACATTGTATATAATTGCATGAGAAATAGCATTGTCAAGTGATTAAAAACATTTGGCTTTGAAGTATGATGGATCTGATTCATGGCACCATCACTTATCAGTCAGCTGTGTGACCTTGAGCCAATTATTAAACTTTCTAAGACTGGGTTACCTTTTCTGAAAGATGGAAACCATAATAGTACTTACAGACTAGGCACGGTGGCTCAAACCTGTAATCCCACCACTTTGGGAGGCTGAGGTGGGTGGATCACCTGAGGTCAGGAGTTCAAGACCAACCTGGCCAACATGATGAAACCCCATTTCTACTAAAAATATGAAAATGAGCCGAGCACGGTGGCATGTGCCTGTAATCCCAGCTACTCAGGAGGCTGAGGCAGGAGAATCATTTGAACCTGGGAGGTGGAGGTTGCAGTGAGCTGAGATCACTGCCACTGCACTCCAGCCTTGGGGACAGAGTGAGACTCCGTCTCAAAAAAAAAAAAAGTACTTACAGGGTATTCTGGGGATTAAGTGAGATCTCACATATGAAGCATTTACCATAGGTATCCCTAAGATCAAGTAGAACAGAGATCATTTAGATCATTTCTGACTCACTCACTTCTGTATCTGCCAGACCTGACACAAAGAAGGCACTCAGTAAATACTTGTTGAATGAGAAAATGAAGTACTGGCATGCCTAGATTAAGCTACTGACAATAGGGATGGAGAAAAGAAGCAATGAAAGGCAGAGACCTACGTTTCTTCCTGAATTACTTCCCCATGTCATCAATCACTAATTCCCACTGATTTAATTCCTAAATATTTCCCAGGCTCATCCCATCCTCTATAACCCTCCCATAACTGCACCCACACAGGCTATCATGACCACTCATCAGGACTATAGTAGAAATTTCTAAACACTCTCCCTACATCCTGTTTTACATCCTCGCAAGCCCCTACCAGACTGCCACTGGGGAAATCCACTCAAAGCTAAAATGCGAACATGTCATTTCTTTGCTTAAAACCCATTCATGGCTATCTTTTATCTACAGGATCTAGTCTCAGCAATTCAGACCTGGGCTACATTTCCATCTTTCTTTCCTAACTTGCCCTCTCTCACACTTGGGAGTCTAGACCAACATTAGTTGGTCTTGGCCTTATCTTCTGGACATACTGTGCTATTCATGTCTTCATGCTTTTAAGAGTTTTCTGGTTGTTCTTTTTCTTTCCACGGCCTTTTCTCCTGTCCTAATTAGGTTTACATTTGTCTGCAAATGACAGGACAACTGAAACAGCAAGTTAGAAGTTTCTTTCTTCTTGGCATAACATTTAGAGGTAACAGTCCAAGACTGATAAAGAATTTCTGCTATCATCAGGGAGCCTCAGTCCTGTCCCGTGCTTTTGCCATCAATGTGTGGCTTCCATCCTTGTTCTTTCTCTCTTCTTTGCCCCCTCTAGGACCTTATTCCATTAGTCATCACCTCTTCCTTTAAGGAAAGAACCTCATCCTGCAAGCATCCCTCCTTCTAATTATTTCTTTCTGCCATTGTACCTTTCTGGCAATTACCAACCTATTTCCACCCTCGCACACTTGCTTCTTGAAAGGCTGATCACATACCATGGGACATTTTCATTCCTGATCCTATTTGACTTCTCCCACCTTTTAAAACTGTCTACCACTGATCAGCCTGACCAATATGGTGAAACGCTGTCTCTACTAAAAATACAAAAATTTGCTGGGCGTGGTGGCGGGTGCCTGTAGTCCCAGCTAGTAGGGAGGCTGAGACAGGAGAATTGCTTGAACCCAGGAGGCAGTGGTTGCAGTGAGCCTGAGATTGCACACAACCCAGCCTGAGATCCAGCCTGGGCTACAGAGCGAGACTACATCTCCGAAAAACAAACAAAAAAACAACAACAACTGTAACTGTCTACCACCTTCCATTTCTCCAGATTCTCTTGTCCCTCAGCTTTCACCACACTGTTCTGCTCCTGGCTCCCTTCCTGCTTCTCCTGCTGCTTTGCTGGTTTTACTCTTATTTTGCTTCACTCCTTTTTTTTTTTTTTTTTAGGCAGCATCTTGCTTTGTCGCTCAGGCTGGAGTGCAATGGCAAGAGCTCAGCTCACTGCAACCTCCACCTCCTAGGTTCAAACAATTCTCCTGCCTCAGCCTCCCTAGTAGCTGGGATTACAGGAGCCTGCCACCATGCCTGGCTAATTTTTTGTATTTTTAGTAGAGACACGGTTTTGCCATGTTGCCCAGACTGGTCTGGAACTCCTGACCTCAGGTGATCCACCCACCTCCGCCTCCCAAAGTGCTAGGATTAGGCGTGAGCCACCACACCCAGCCCCTTTGTTTGACTTTTTTTTTTTAGACGGAGTCTCGCTCTGTCACCCAGCTGGAGTGCAATGGCACAACCTCAGCTTACTGCAACCTCCACCTCCCAGGTTCAAGTGATTCTCCTGCCTCAACCTCCCAAGTAGCTGGGACTACAGGCACATGCCACCATACCCAGCTAATTTTTTGTATTTTTAGTAGAGATGGGGTTTCACTGTGTTAACCAGGATGGTCTCAATCTCCTGACCTCCTGTTCTGCCTGCCTCAACCTCCGAAAGTGCTAGGATTACAGGCGTGAGCCACCGCACCCGGCCTGCTTGACTCTTAAATGGCAGTATTTCTCATGGTTTCCTCCTGGACCCTCTCTCATTCCACATACTTCTCCCACCTAGTCTGTCACTAGGTAATCTCACCAGTACCCATAGCAGCTGGGCATGGTGGTTCATGCCAGTAATCCCAACATTTTAGGAGGCTTAGGTAAGGGGATCACTTGATCCCAGGAGTCTGAGACCAGCCTGGGTAACATAGTGAGGCCCCATCTCTAAAAAAAATTTAAAAATTAGGCCAGGCATGGTGGCTCATGTCTGTAATCCCAGCACTTTGGGAGGTTGAGGCAGGTAGATCACTTGAGGTCAGGAGTTCGAGACCAGCCTGGCCAACATATCGAAACCCCGTCTCTACTAAAAATACAAAAATTATCCAGGCGTGGTGGCAGGTGCCTGTAATCCCAGCTACCCGGGAGGCTGAGGCAGGAGAATCGCTTGAACCTAGGAGGCAGAGGTTGCAGTGAGCTGAGATCGCAACGTTGCACTCCAGCCTGGGCAACAGAGCAAGACTCCGTCTTGAAAAAAAAAAAAAAAAATTAGCCAGGCATGGTGGCATGCGCCTATGGTCCCAGCTACTCAGGAGGCTGAGGTGGGACAATTACTTAAGCCGAGGAGGTGGAGGTGGCAGTGAGCCATGATTGCACCACTGCACTCCAGCCTGGGTGACAGAGTGAGACCCTGTCTCAAAACAAGAACAACAACAAAATTCCCTGTGCCCATAGCTTCTATTTGTGTGGCTGCCCTCTGTCTCCAGGGGCTGCTTGTTCAATCCTCACATCCTGAAGTCAAGTCCTGAATTTCTCACTGCGCAATGAAAGGGCTTCTTTTCTCTGTTCCTTCCACCCCTGTTTATCTGCAAGCTCTATCCCGTCTTCCTAGACTCCTGCAGAAACTTTTTCATCTGGGCTCTAATCAAGCTTTCACACTCTCAAAGTTACCTTTTATGTTTTAAAACATTTAATTATGTTATTATTATTATTATTTGAAAACTTCTGTTGGCTTTCTCCTGCTTCTAGAGTTAAATTCAAATCCCTAATTTAGTCTATAAGGCTCCTTATAGAGACTGGCCCCAACTTACTTTTTAAAAAATTTTTTTTCTCTTGCCACTCAATCTGTAACCCCCAAATCATACACTCAACAATTAACTTTAGTATTTCTAAAATACGCTATGCCTTTGATAGTCTGTTCTGTTGACCTGTGAGGGCCTCCTAATTTGATGAATTCCTACTTTATCCTTTAAAGCAGGGGTCTGCAGTCCCTTGGCCATGTGGCTTGTTAGGAACTGGGCCAGCACAACAGGATGTGAGCAGTGGGCAAGCGAGCATTACCACCTGAGCGCAGCCTCCTGTCAGATCCGTGGCGGCATTAGATTCTCGTAGGCTCCCAAAACCTATCGTGAACTGTGTGTGGGGGGATCTAGGTTGCATGCTCCTTATGAGAATCTGATGCCTGATGATCTGTCACTGTCTCTCATCACCATCAGACGGGACCATCTAGTTGCAGAAAAACAAGTTCAGGGCTCCCACTGATTATATGTTATGGTGCATTGTATAATTATTTTATTATATATTATAATGCAATAATAATAGAAATAAAGTACACAATAAATGTAATGAGCTTCCATCATCCCAAAACCATCCCCCAACCCTTGGCTGTGGAAAAATTGTCTTCCACGGAACCAGTGCCTGGTGCCAAAAAGGTTGGGGACTGCTGTTTTAAAGCAGCAAAATATCACCTCTTCTATGATGTTGTTTCTATTTCTCCAGAGTTGCTACATCCCCTGAGCCTTTTTTTTTTTTTTTTGAGACGGAGTCTCGCTCTGTCGCCCAGGCTGGAGTGCAGCGGCGCGATCTTGGCTCACTGCAAGCTCTGCCTCCCGGGTTCACTCCATTCTCCTGCCTCAGCCTCTGGAGTAGCTGGGACTACAGGCGCCTGCCATCACACCTGGCTAATTTTTGTATTTTTACTAGAGACAGGGTTTTACCATGTTGGTCAGGCTGGTCTCGAACTCCTGACCTTGTGATCCACCCGCCTTGGCCTCCCGAAGTGCTGGGATTATAGGTGTGAGCCACCATGCTATTTTAAATAAATTTAACAAATTCATTGACTTATGATAAAAATAATATATGAATGGGGTATTAAAAACAAGTTATATTTATAGTCTTTACTATGCAAACATTCATAAACTGTCCTTGTCACAGTACATTTATCTACAATAAACCTACTGATGTGAAAAGGCATTACTTGTCATGAAAACGTCAATGTTTTACAAGAGCAAATGTCCAAAGTCAATGGTATTAGCAATAATAATAATAAATACAGGGCTTAATTAAGTTTGCAGTGTGCTTTTATATATATGTATTTTTTATGCACTCTGTCGCCCAGGCTGGAGTGCAGTGACGAGATCTCGGCTCACTGCAACCTCCGCCTCCCAGGTTCAAGCAATTCTCATGCCTCGGCCACCTGAACAGCTGTGACTGCAGGCGCAAGCCACCACACCTGGCTAATTTTTATATTTTTAGTAGAGACAGGGTTTCTCCATGTTGCCCAGGCTGGACTTGAACTCCTGAGCTCAAGCAGTCCACCCACCTCAGCCTCTGAAAGTGCTGGGATTACAGGAATGAGCCACTGCACCCAGCTTTTATATTTTTAAAGTAACAACTTCATTGTAGAAAATTGGAAAATAATGAACATAAAGGAAAAATTTTATATTCTGTAATCACATCACCCACATAATGTGATTATATCATACTATATGAATTTATATCTTATTAGATTATTTTTTCCTTATAGAAATGGGACCATACTGCTTTTATAACATATTTTCCATTTCATATATTATAAATACATATCTATGTCAAAAATATAGTACGATAGTGTTTCACTTACGGATGGATTTGTACGTGTTAAACGAGACAGCTACATGGCAGGTACTCAATAGTAGCAGCTATTACTGTTACTAGAATATGCTTAACCATTTCTCTATTGATGGAATATTTGTTCTCAAGGGTGGGGGTATTAATGTTTTACTTTATTATATATATATAATAGACATTCACTCCTCATTAGAAACATTTTTCTTAGCTGATTCTTTTTTCATTGTATTTGTTTTAGGTGTATAATATACAGATGTTTTATATTTTCACTAGTCAACTATGTCAGCCTTTGTGATTTCTGGTTAAGAAAGCTAAACTTTCACTGTAACATAATAAATGCTGGTAATATATGTGATGTATATTAGTGTAACAAATAATTTTATTTCCTCTTAGTTTTATATGGTTTGATATGAATGGGCGTGTAAATGTATATATGTATAGACATTTAAATTTAATCTTTTATTCTCTTGAATTTATTTTTAGTGTCTCATAAAAGTTCTTTCTTTTGTTTTGTTTTGTTTTGTTTTCTTTTCTTTCCTTTTCTTTTCAAGACAGAGTCTCTGTCACCCAGGCTGAAGTGCAGTGGTGCAATCTCGGCTCACTGCAACCCCTGCCTCCTGGGTTCAAGTGATTCTCATGCCTCAGCCTCCCGAGTAGCTGGAATTACAGGTGCATACCACCATACTCAGCTAATTTTTTTGTATTTTTTGGTATAGACAGGGTTTTACCATGTTGGTCAAGCTGGTCTTGAACTCCTGACCTCAAGTAATCCACCCACCTTGGCCTTTCAAAGTGCTGGGATTACAGGTGTGAGCCACCACACCCAGCCTATAAATTAATTCTTTCTTGTTACTCTTAAAATTGTTGATCATTATTTTAGGAACATTGAATGAGTAATTTGTCCCTCCTTTTATTATTTTATAATGCCTCAATTGTCACATAATAATTCTTATAAATAATGAAATCTTTCAGACTGCCACCACTGAGCTTTTCATTTTTGCGCCAATCTGATACGTTAGATTATTATTCAAAAAATAGTTTTTCCCAGGTATGGTGGCTCATGCCTGCAGTCCCAACACTTAGGGAGGCAGAAGTGGGAGGATAGCTTGAGCCCAGTTATTAGAGACCAGCCTGGGCAACATAGTGAGACCCTGTTCTCAACAACAACAAGTTTGAAAAAATAGTTTGAGCGCCTCCTATGTTGGTGGGTACTACAGTAGGTGCTATGATTTCAATAATAGGCAAAACCAGAAAAACATGATTTTTGCTTTCATGGACTTTATAATAGGGAAGATAAATATTAATCATACCGATTATTGTGTAGCTTAAAAGTGAGTTAATTTTTTTTTTTTTTTTTTTTTTTTTTGAGACGGAGTCTGGCTCTGTCGCCCGGGCTGGAGTGCAGTGGCCGGATCTCAGCTCACTGCAAGCTCCGCCTCCCGGATTTACGCCTTTCTCCTGCCTCAGCCTCCGAGTAGCTGGGACTACAGGCGCCCGCCACCTCGCCCGGCTAGTTTTTTGTATTTTTTTTTTAGTAGAGACGGGGTTTCGCCGTGTTAGCCAGGATGGTCTCGATCTCCTGACCTCGTGATCCGCCCGTCTCGGCCTCCCAAAGTGCTGGGATTACAGGCTTGAGCCACCGCGCCCGGCCGTGAGTTAATTTTTAGGAGGGAGATGAACAAGGTTCTATGAGAGCTTTTAGCAAAGGACGGAGGGTGTCAAAGATGATGGCTTCCATTAGTAGCCATGCTTGAGTTGAAATCTAAAGGGCAAAATAAATTTAAATAGACAAAAGTAAAAGATGGGGTGGGTGTTATTTCAGGCAGAGGGAATGTAAGCGTTTAAAGGTTGATCAGTGTTGCTGGAACACAGCATTTAGGAAGAGAACATTGCAAGATAAGGCTGGAGAGATGCTCAGGGTTACTTAGTATATTGATTTTTTTCCTGAGAGAAATGTAAAATGTTGAAGGCTTTTAGCAAAGGGTTAGCATGATTGTATTTGCATTGTAATGCAGAGAAGTGATTGGAAGGTGCTAGAGAGGAGGCAAGGAGGACAGTTAGACAAGTTGATACCAGCTTTTGGGAAGAGACCTCCGTTCCAACCCATGAAGGTCTCTCCACAGAACTGCTTGAGTGTCCATAGAGCATGGTGACTGCCTTCCCTCAGAGAAAGTGATCCAAGAGATCAAGTCAGAAGCTGCACTATCCTCTATGACCTTTGGAATCACATGCTGTCTTTTGTTCAATTTTTGTTTTGTTTTGTTTTGAGACGGAGTCTTGCTCTGAGGCTCAGGCTGGAGTGCAGTGGTGCAGTCTCAGCTCACTGCAACCTCCGCCTCCCAAGTTCAAGCAATTCTTCTGCCTTAGCCTCCCAAGTAGCTGGGACTACAGGCATGTACCACCATGCCCTGCTAATTTTTGTATTTTTAGTAGGGACGGGGTTTCACTATGTTGGCCAGGCTGGTCTCAAACTCCTAACCTCGTGATCCACCTTCCTCGGCCTCCCAAAGTGCTAGGATTACAGACATGAGCCACCGCGCCTGGCCTTCTTGCTCAATATTTTATTGATCACACAAGTCAGCCTTGATTCACAGGAAGTAAGAATCACTGGAGTCCACCTTGGAAGATAGTTACCACAGACTAAACCCTGTGGAACACTAACATTTAGGAAATTGAGAAACAGCCTATGGATGCAGGAAAACCAGAAAAGCAATGAGATGAAATCCAGCAGAAGGGAAAGAAGTTTCAGAAATCTACTCAAAGGCATATTAGATTAGAACTGAAAAATGTTCACTGGATCTAGTGACACAGATTTATTGACCCAAAGCTCTTTCTTTATAATATAGTTTAATGTGGTTCTTACCTCCCCTTACAACCTTCTTGAAAAGATTTTTTTCTTGTCTTAAATTATCTTCCTAGTGAATTTATGTTTTTGTAAAGTTCCATAAAAATTCTACTGAGATTTTAATTAGAATTGTGTTGTTTATAATTTTGTATAAGAAATACTTCTTTTTAAAATGATTAGGCTTCTTTTTTTTTTTTTTTGAGATGGAGTCTCGCTCTGTCGCCCAGACTGGAGTGCAGTGGCGTGATCTCAGCTCACTGCAAGCTCCACCTCCTGGGTTCACGCCATTCTCCTGCCCCAGCCTCCTGAGTGACTGGAGTAACTGGGACTACAGGTGCCCGCCACCATGTCCAGCTAATTTTTTGTATTTTTTAGCAGAGACAGGGTTTCACCATGTTAGCCAGGATGGTCTCGATCTCCTGACCTTGTGATCCGCCCATCTCGGCCTCCCAAAGTGCTGGGATCATAGCCATGAACCACCATGCCCGGCCTAAAATGATTAGGCTTCTAAGAAACTTAGTATATTTGTCTATAATGTGTAAATTTTCACTTAAATCACCTAATAGTTTGGCAACTTAAAAAACAATATCGTATAGGTGCCATTAAAATGATTCCTGAGTATCATTTTTCTGTTGCTATTGTGAATAGAAACTCTTCCTTACCCCCCCATCACCATAGTGTTTTCTTTGTAAAATAGTATTTAATTGAAAAATAAAAATTAGGCCCAGCATGGTGGCTCACACTTGTAATCCCAGCCCTTTGGGAGGCCGAGGCAAGTGGATCACTTGAGGCCAGGAGTTCAAGACCAGCCTGAACAACATGGTAAAACCCCATCTCTACTAAAAATACAAAAATTAGGTGGGCGTGGTGGTGCACATCTGTAGTCCCAGCTACTGGGTAGGCTGAGACAGGAGAATTGCTTGAACCTGGGAGGTAGAGGCTGCAGTGAGCCAAGATCATGCCACTGTACTCCAGTCTGGGCAGCAGAGTGAGACTCCATCTCAAAAAATAAAAATAAAAATAAAATGTGGCCGGGCGCGGTGGCTCAAGCCTGTAATCCCAGCACTTTGGGAGGCCGAGACGGGCGGATCACGAGGTCAGGAGATCGAGACCATCCTGGCTAACCCGGTGAAACCCCGTCTCTACTAAAAAATACAAAAATCTAGCCGGGCGAGGTGGCGGGCGCCTGTAGTCCCAGCTACTCGGGAGGCTGAGGCAGGAGAATGGCGTGAACCCGGGAGGCGGAGCTTGCAGTGAGCTGAGATCCGGCCACTGCACTCCAGCCTGGGCGACAGAGCGAAACTCCGCCTCAAAAAAAAAATAAAATAAAATAAAATAAAATAAAATAAAATAAAATGTATATTTATGTCTTAGAATATGATGTTTTGAAATATGTATACATTGCAGCATGACTAAATCATGTTAACATATTCATTACTTCACTTATAAAATTGTTTGTGATGAGAACCGTTAAAATCTACTCTTAGCAATTTTCAGCTATACACTACATCATTAACTATAGTCACCATGTTGTACAATAGATATTCAGAACTTATTCCTTCTATCTTTCTATCTTTTTTTTTTAGATGGAGTCTCTCTCTGTTGCCCAGGTTGGAGTGCCACCGTGCCCAACTAATTCTTTTTTTTTTTTTTTTTTTTTTTTTGGTATTTTTAGTAGAGATAGGATTTCACCATGTTGGCCAGGCTGATCTTGAACTCCTGACCTCAGGTGATCCGCCCACCTCAGCCTCCCAAAGTGCTAGAATTACAGGCATTAGCCACAGCGCCCGGCCTGTTCCTTCTATCTAACTGAAATTTTGTGTTTTTTGACCAACATCTCACCCTATTCCCAGTGCTGCCCCTGATAACTGTCATTTGACTCTCTGCTTCAGTGAGTTTGACTTTTTAAGATTCCATATATAATTGAGATTATACAGTATTTGTCTTTCTGTGCCTGCTTATTTCACTTATTATAATATCCTTCAGGTTCATCAATGTTGTTCCAAATAGTAGGATTTCGTTCTTTTTGAAGACTGAATAGTATTCCATTGTGTATATATACCACATTTTCCTTATACATACATCTGTTGATGGACACTTAAGTTGATTTCATAAATTGGCTATTATGAATAAAGCTACAGTGACCAGGAGGGTGCACGTATTTATTCAGGATCTCAATATCATTTCTTTTGTATACATACCCAGTGGTGGAATTGCTGGATCATACAGTAGTTCTGGTTTTAGTTTTTTGAGAAAACGCCATACTGTTTTCTGTAATGGCTTCCCACCAACATGGTGCAAGGGTTTCCTTTTTTCTACATCGTCTCCAACACCTGTTATCTTTCATCTTTTTTATAATAGACATTCTAACAGATGTGAGAATGTCTATTCTCATTGTGTTTTTAATTTGTTTCCCTGATGATTAGTGAAGTTGAGCATTTTTTCATATATTGGTGGCCATTTGTATGTCTTCTTTTTGAGAAATGTCTGTTCAAGTCCTTTGCCCATTTTAAAATTAGGGTTATTTGTTCTCCTACTGTTAAATTATTTATTTATTTGATTGATTAATTTATTTATTTGAGATGGAGATTCGCTCTGTTGCCCAGACTGGAGTGCAGTGGCACAATCTCGGCTTACTGCAGCCTCTGCCTCCTGGGTTCAAGCAATTCTTCTGCCTCAGCCTCCCAAGTAGCTGGGACTACAGGCACATGCCACGATGTCCGGCTATTTTTGTATTTTTAGTAGAGACAGGGTTTCACCATGTTAGCCAGGATGGTCTCGATCTCCTGACCTCATGATCCGGCCGCCTTGGCCTCCCAAAGTGCTGGGATTACAGGCGTGAACCACTGTGCCCAGCCTACTTGAGTTATTTATAGTTGGGATTTTAACCCCTGATTAGATGTATGGTTTGCAAGTATTTTCTCCTATTCTGTATGTTGGCTCTTCGCCCTGTTGATTGTTTCCTTGGCTGTGCAGAAGCTGTTTAATTTGATGCAATCTCATTTGTCTGTTTTTGCTTTTACTGCCTGTGCTTTTGGAGTCATAGTCAAAAAAATCATTGTCCAGACCAATGTCATGAGCTTTTCCCATGTTTTCATCTAGAAGTTTTATAGCTTCAGGTCTTATATCTAAGTCCATTTTGAGTTGATTTTTCTAAATGATATAAGGGTCTAATTTCTTTCTTTTGCACCTGAATATTCAGTTTTCCAAGCATCAGTTATTGAAGAGACTGTTCTTCCCCATTGTGTGTTCTTGGCCTCTTTCATGAAAATCAATTGACCATAAATGCATGGATTAATTTTGGGAGCTTTCTGTTCTGTTCCATTGGTCTATTTTTATGCCAGTACCATGCTTTTTTGATTATTATAGCTTTGTAGTAAATATTGATATCAGGTAGTATGATGCCTGCAGCTTTGTTCTTTTTGCTCAAGATTGCTTTGGCTATTTGGGGTCTTTTGTTGTTCCATATACATTCTAGGATTATTTTTTCTATTTCTGTGAAAAATGTCTTGGAATTTTGATAGGAATTGCATTGAGTCTGAAGACTGCTTTGGGTAGTATGGGCATTTAAACAATATTCATTTTTTAAATCCATAAACACAAGATAGCTTTTCATTTATTTGTGTCTGCAATTAATGTTTTGTAGTTTTCAGTGTACAGATCTTTCACCTCCTTGGTTAAATGTACTCCTAAAATTTTTTTTTTATTTTGTAGCTATTATAAATAAGATTTTTTTCCATTTCTTTTTTGGATAATTTGTGATTAGTATATAGAAATGCTGATTTTTGAGGAAAACCAGTTATTGTATGTTCTCACTTTATTTGTTTATTTAAAGACAGAGTCTTGCTCTGTCACCAAGCTGGACTGGAGTGCAGTTGTGAGATCTCGGCTCACTGCAAGCTCTGCCTCCTGGGTTCAAGTGATTCTCCTGCCTCAGCCTCCCAAGTAGCTGGGACTACAGGTGCCTGCCACCACACCCGGCTAATTTTTTGTATTTTTAGTGGAGACGGGTTTGCACCATGTTAGCCAGGATGGTCTTGATCTCCTGACCTCGTGATCCGCCCGCCTCGGCCTCCCAAAGTGCTGGGATTATAGGCGTGAGCCACCGCGCCCGACCTGTTCTCACTTATAAGTGGCAGCTAAGCTGTGAGGGCACAAAGGTGTAAAAAAGGTGTAAGAGTAATATAATGGACTTCGGGGAAAAGGTTGGGAGTGGAAGTGAAAGATAAAAGACTACACATTGGGTACAGTGTACACTGCTCAGGTGATGGGTGCACCGAAATCTCAGAAATCACCACTAAAGAACTTATTTATGTAACCAAAAACTACCTGCTCACCAAAAACTGTTGAAATAAAATGAAAAGATAATAACTTCACAGAATAATAAAGAAGAAATGCTGATTTCGTATGATTTTGTATCAACTTTACTGAATTCGTTTATTAGTTCTAACAGTTGTTTGGTGGAGTCTTAAGGTTTTCTATATACAAGATCATGTCATCTGCAGAGACCACCATAAATGTTTTCAATCTAGAAAGGTCTTTTTGTTATGTTACTTTTATCCTCATTTTATGGATAAGGAAACTGAGGCCCAGGGAAGATAGGTGTCCTGGCCATGGTTACTTAGGGGCAGAGTTGGGAACTGCACATCTTGAACATCCAAATATTTTCATGCTACATTAATAAGAAATCAGGGGCTGGGCACAATGGCTCACGCCTGTAATCCCAGCACTTTGGGAGGCTGAGGCAGATTATGAGGTCAGGAGTTCGAGACCAGCCTGGCCAACATGGTGAAATCCCGTCTCTACTAAAAATACAAAACTTAGCTGGGCATGGTGGCGGGCGCCTGTAATCCCATCTACTTGGGAGGCTGAGGCAGGAGAATCATTTGAACCTGGGAAGCGGAGATTGCAGTGAGCCGAGATTGTGCCATTGCACTCCAGACTGGGTGACAGGGTGAGACTCCATCTCAAAAAAATAAAATTAAATTAAGAACTACTCAGTCAAGTCTTATTCAAGTTAGTGCTCCCTTAGGTATCACTTTTTTGGTATTAGACTTCAAAGTGATAATATCCATTTTATAGCGCATTTCCAGTTTTTAGCATTGTCATTTTGAAGTATAGTGTCACGACTTGAGGAACTCCCTCTCATCTCCATTCAGTTCTCCTAAGACATGATTCCTACCAGACAGGAAGTGCTTCTTCTTTGAGGTCTAAATAGCACCTAACAGTCTATTGCACTGAATAAATATTTAATGAAGATTGGATATTTCCTCTGTGATGCATCAACTACTCTTGTTGACTGTTGAGGAAAGCTTCTTTTTGTTATGGTTGTTTTCATGAAGTAGGTTAAGAAATTTGTTTTCCTGAATATTGTTATTAATGCCAGTTTAAATATTTGTGTCATCTCAAATATAAATCTGAGATTCATTGATCTGGTTGCATGCAATAAAGTAATTTGGTAGGAAGGTTTTTTTCCTGGAATTTGTGGTATTTAGGGCTCTGAAAATGAAAAACATTTGCTAATGTGGTATAAGGATGTTTGTGGTGTATTTTTTAATTGAAGAAATATAACTTTTATTGATAAATACTTCCAAAATTGTGAATAATTCTTTCAGTTGACAAAGAGTTATATTTCTTGTATTTTAAACTATCAGTCATATATTTACTTTTATTTTTAAGTTTCCTTAACTGATATTAGGGTTTTTGTTTTTTATTTTATTATTATTATTTACTTTGAGACGAAGTCTCCCTCTGTCGTCCAGGCTGGAGTGCAGTGACACGATCTCAGCTCACTGCAGCCTCTGCCTCCGGGGTTCAAGCAATTCTCCTGCCTCAGCCTCCCAAGTAGCTGGGATTACAGGCGCCTGCCACCACACCCAGCTAATTTTTTTTTTTTTTTTTGTATTTTTTGTTGTTGTTGTTGTTGTTTGTTTTGAGACGCAGTCTCGCTCTGTCGCCCAGGCTGGAATGCAGTGGCGCAATCTCGGCTCACTGCAAGCTCCGCCTCCCGGGTTCACGCCATTCTCCCGCCTCAGCCTCCCGAGTAGCTGGGACTACAGGCTCCCGCCACCTCGCCCGGCTAATTTTTTGTATTTTTGGTAGAGACGGGGTTTCACCGTGTTAGCCAGGATGGTCTCGATCTACTGACCTTAGGTGATCTACCCCCCTCGGCCTCCCAGAGTGCTGGGATTACAGGCATGAGCCACTGCACTCAGTGCCTGATATTAGGATTCAATGAAATACATTTATCTTTGCCTATGGAGTCTCTAAACTTGTGAATTTAGTGAAATAGCTTGAACATTTTCAACTGGTAAAATTAGATCACTGTAGTTGAATCATTTGGTACAAGCTGTTAATGTGACATTCAGCTGGAATTTATCAGACTCAATTAGAAAACCTCCTCTCATTTAAATAAAACAAAAAATTGAATAGGTAGGGAAAAGGTTATATATGCTTTTTATTCTCTTTCCATTTTAGAAAGCAAATGAACATAACTATGAAATAGATAGGTCATACTTAGTGATAAAATATCCTCCATTTTTAAGGAATAATTTCCCTGTGTTTCACATTTGATGACTTTTGGGATCTATATTTCCATTTAGATAACTGTTAACATTGTTGGTGTTTATTTTACTACAGGAAAATTGGTGAGTGTATGTGATGACAGTTACACAGTACATATTCGATAACAAGGGTAGAATAAGTCAGTTCAGTCGTGGTGGTCTGTTACCTATTTTTAGGTCTTTTTTACCCAGGAGTCTGTGACCTATGAAATCTCCACTCCTTTGGATTTGTTAAGGTCTTTTACAATGCAAAGATTTAAATTTAGATGAGTACCACACTGAAGGATATTGGCTAATGTGGTCCCAAACATAAAGGGTATCAAAGTATACATTGGGAAAAGCTTATGAAGTTACGGTAACGTATGTGAGAGGAAAGAGGCTACAGTTAAGGAAGTTTCTTTTCTTCCGTAACTTATAACAAAGAGAATCTGAAATGTAAACTGGTATTTGCCATGCTCTGATTAGTCAGCAGCATGCCATTTTGTGAAATCATTGCTGAGAAAATGTACCAAATCTTGAGTACAGAGTGTTCCTGCATCTGATTGGAAGGGGCACATGAATTGTTTCTAAGGTATTGCAGACCCAAGGCTGCACAAATTAATGTGGAGACTTGGGGGAGGGATCCAGTCAGGGAAGGGAAGCTTCCTAGACATTACAGCTCTGTCCAGAGGCCAAATGGGAGATAAATCACCACTGGCCACCTCTCTTATTATTGAAATGGTTCAGCCCTGGGGTTTAACTGAAGGACTAACAGGGTTTTGAAGTGCAAATAGGATGGTGAAGGGTAAACCTTTTTAGGGTTTCATTTTGATGGATTTTTTTTCCTGTGTGGATTTCTAGTACAGACTGTGATCTGGAAGGGGCCCTTAAAAAAAAAAAAAAGTTTTGTTTTGTTTCTGATCAGTCAGATAATAACTTTCCAAAGGGGTGTACTTTTCTAGCATGCGTATTGATTCTATTGTGTTTTAATGTAGATCATTTAATTGGATCTTTTTTTGAGCCTTCTGCAGTGGAGCTGTCATTTCAAGGTCACTTCTCTTTCTTGTTATTAATGCCAAAGTTTGAAAATGTTGAATGATGTGGTACTTCTGGATTAATAGATTGTGGGGGATTACTTAGGGCCACTGTGTATAAGGCTTTGTTTATAAAGTCTTCTAGTTAAAGATCCAGTCCATATTAGAACAAATATTTTATATAAGTATTCTATAATTATTTAATCTTTTTCTATTGTGATATGATTTTACATACTCATTTTTTAATTTTGTATGTATTCTGCTTTACCAGCCTTAAAAAAAAAAAAAAACAGAAAATTCTGAGATTATGAAACATTATACTATGTTATTTATGAAAGATACATTGAAGTGTTTGAGGAAAGAAGAGAGACATAAAAATGTTTAAATAACTGATATGTTGATTTATATAAGTTGAAATTTTTTTTAACCTTCTCTCCACAAGTAATTCAATCACAGGAGACAAAATATACTTTAAAATTTGTTTTTTTTTTTTTGGAAAGTGGAGAGGAGAGGAGTCATTAGTAACGCCAGAGAAAAATGATTGTAGCATAACTTAAAGGCTTTGTGTACAAAAATTTTAGAGAAAAAATATTTTTATTAAAAAAATGCCGTATTTAGATTTCTTCTTAGAAATACTGTTGATGGAAATTTTCTTAAGCATTTTGGCTTTTTATTTTAGATGTAACATAAATATTTGTATCATTTTCCCTTTTTGAGAAAAATAATGTATTTAGCTCCAACAGAGGTTTTCCTGTGTTGCTCGATATCTATTATAAAAACGGGTTGTTAATCTCCATAATTGGCATTGACCACGATGTTCTTAATTGACCTCCACGTTAGTTTTTGTTTTTATGTTCTTTGAAATTTTCCCTTCACTGAATTTATCTGAATGTTAGAGTTCTATTTACTTCCTATTGCTGTCTGATGGTTTTAAATAAGATGTTTTAAATAACAGCCACAAGGAAGGTCCTAGAACCTAGATGGCATCAAGCAGAGTCTCCTGCATCTACAGCTTCCCTGTCATTAGTTTGTTGCTGGGAGATGTTAATATGACCTTTCCTTTGTTAGAAAAGAGCTCTGCAGCCCTTCCCAGAATCCTCTTGTAAAATGTCTTTTTAACCCAAGTTGGAGATTGTCTGATGAATGAATGGTGAGCTTTTTCAAATGTGCTGCACATATTGTTGACATTGTCACAGGTTGCTTTTTAATTTCTAATGTGTTTTTAATTTGCAAAGCATGCATGTGCCTTTCACGCAGTAGAACTGAGTCAGCATTTCTGAGTCCAGATATTGCTATATGCAAACAAGATAGTCAGGCTTAAGAATGCTGTGTGGCAGACTTAGATCTCCTGAAACACTTGTGAATGAATTTCACTTTGAATATTGATGAATAAAAGAAGATACTTGAGAAAGGCTCCCCTGCCCGCCCCCACCCTCAAACACACACAAGAACTCCTCTTGCCTATTGGTGAGTGAATTGCCCCAATATAAAAGCACTGGGTGGGGAAAAGTGAGTTACAGAGTGAAAAGGCAATCCACAAATAATCACTCTTTTCTGCCTTTGATTGTGTCAGATTTTGTGTGTGTGTGTGGCAATTGTTTTCGTTTTTGCTTAGAAGAGGTTTATGGTCCAATGTCTGTCAAGTCAGCCCCTGTCTTAAGCTTGCAGTTGTATTTCTCTCTGGAGTTCCTGGAGGTGATGTTATCTTTTGTTCACTCAGCAGTGTGGTCGTTCCTGAGAGCATCTGTCACTTTAGGCATTACAAGATGGATGGGTCTCCAGTGAACTGCTGGTTGAAGCAAATGGTGAAAATAAGAAAAGTCAAGGGGTTTCAGGGTCTGCAGAGGGGACAGACAACAAGGAAACACTGTTAGAAATCAAGAGTAAGCTGAGCAATAGAGGAAGAGAGCAAAGATGGATCAGATGTCATTTTATAAACATCTTGGAAATCAGAATCTTTTGGCTTTCGTGATCTGAGGGAGACATCTGCATCATGGTAAACAATTCCATGCTTTGGATTTGCAAAATGTGTTTGAATATATATTTTTTAACCTTGGTAAGGTGTTGGGAAATAATCATAATGATACAGAATATATTATGTGAGGATTTTGCTGTTTGGAGAATTAGTAGTCTTTTCAGTGTTTTAAAGATTAAATTAGAAATCTAAGCTTAAAATTTTTGTTTTATTTTCTCTTTTTTCTTTCCTTCCTCTTTTTTTCTAAATTTTCTTTTTGTAAACAAGTGACCAAGCACAGACATTAAAATGAAAAGTTTTGGCCACATAACTAATATTGTTTACTAAATGCTTTTTGGCACTTTCGTAGAGGAATTCTGAAAATTCTGTGCTCAGGCTTTTGGGAGGCTGGGGACAGATTTTAACTTATTTTCAGTAAACTTCAACTTAAGGGGTTCTTTGGTCAAAAAAGAAATATAATTGTTATTGATCTGTCAGAACAAGTTGGAGATTTGTATTGTATTTAGAAATACATTTTGTTGGTGAAGGTCAAAATTTGTAAATCCTGGCTAATACAAAGTCCCTCCTGTGAGAGACAAGGAACAGGAAGGAGGTTGGCCAGGGACTAAGAAGGGAGAAGAGGGGGCAATATGATTGCAAAAAAAAAAAAAAATGATTTTGTCAAACTTCTTGGCATTTGTCTATGAAAAAGACCATAGGTTGAAAGGCAAAGAAATTAAGATGATTAGAAGCTTTAAGCTATACAAATGGTTGAGTATCTTCCTTCTCTATGGGTGTAAATAATAGATGAAAGAGTAAGAGTGACAACAAAGGATCAGGTCGTTTAAGAGAATGTGTGCAGCCTGAATAGGGGTCTGTGGCCCAGGGCCAAAGGTCTTAGCTTTGAGTGTAATTAGAAGAAAATACAAAAATGTCATTACTAACAGGTGAAGTGTGCAGCACGTGGCCAAAAATTAGCAATTTTAGACTCTGAAGCTATTGGAATTAGATTACTGACTTTTTTTTTTTTTTTTTTTTTTTTTTTAAATCATTAGGGTCCTTGTGGAGTAATATGGTTTCATTGGCAGTAATGCAGTTTGACCTTGTTGACCATATGGGGTAATCTTGGGTTTGGATGTAGGTAGCAAGGCTCCTGCTGACTTAGGAAAAGATGTCTATTTATGTGTGGGCGGGTGGGATATATGTGAGTTTGAAAAACTAGACCTTCCATTTTTAATTATTATTTTGCCTGAAGACCTTCTTCTGACAGTAAGAGGTAAGATAAATACTTTTATTCAAAAAATCTAAAATTTTTTTTCTTTCTTTCAAGTTGGCATAAGAGAAAAGTAAAATGAAAAAAACATTTGTGGACAACATAAGTTAATTTTACTTCAAATATTTTAGTTATATAAATGTTCATATTTAGTTCATATAAATATTCAAGAAAGAAGTTAGTTTCTTTCTTCGGAAAATCCTCTTTTGTTTTCTTTTTAAACACAATAACAAAGGACTAGAAATGCTTTTGTGTTATCTATAAAAATCAATGACAGGTAGCTTTCATTTCACTTTATGTTTTACAGCTATATTTCCTATTTTCCCATGTAGTTTACATTGACCATGTATATATTTCCTATTTTCCCATGTAGTAGTTTATATTGACCATAATCTATTTAGAGGAGAGATAAATATGCGTACTATAATTTTCAACCAATTATATGCAATTATAATTATTTAGTTTAATATCTTCTAGGAATACGCTACTCAGAAGGGTAGGAAACAATAGCTCTTTTTTGCAGGCTTATTGGAAATTAATCAATATTAATTATGTTTTACATTTTTGATAGTTCTTTGAGTAGATAAATTTGGCCCGGGTATCAGAGATTATTACTCTTAAATTCCTTAGGTAAGAAAATTACCTTCCACTAATTTCATTCCTAAAAGTCATCTGTTGGCTTTTGATACTATGGTAACATCTGCCACAAATGCAGACTTGACAGACTTATTCAACTTACTTTTAGTGGGGGAAATCATAAGAACAACGGAAATTATCCTTGAGTATACATTATAATTAGGAGTCATTATTTTGAGACTATTGAGAAAGGTGGAGTATCTGTATATTTGCTCATTATAATGTATATGGAGTTCTAAAGTGTAAGACTTTGATAATTTCTAAGTGTGATTTTCAGAGAATTATAAATATTTAGATTATTATATAATATGTATTTGGAAATTAACTCATGTCTTTATATGTATTTTTTTATTTTTTATGTTTTTGCAGGTGCACAAAAAGCTTTAAACAAGTTAAAATCTAGGCAACAGACTCCCTGAAGTGTTGACTGCCCAACTTAATCATGACTGTGATTCAAAAATGTTATTAAATAAACCAAGGTATTGTACAATTATATATGCCCCTCCCCAATTGTTCAAGATCAAATTGTTTTAGGAAGTTGTATTTAAAACTACTATGTTTGCTCCTTAAAGTAAGAGCTCCTCTCCTTCCCTGCTTTCCTCTCCCCTCCCCCGTCCCCTTATCCCATACCAGAAAGCTTCTGCAGTGAGTTCTTTCTCTACAACAGCCTCTGTATTTCCTATATACCTAAATTAAGACAATAAGAATTCAGTTCTTTATTCCCTTTTGTTGATTATGATTTTGTCCTTCAAATTGTCTAATAAATGAGACTTCTAGATTATAGGCTTCTGCAGAAATACCCAGATTTACCCTATTGACTACACATATTCGTCTTATGTAACACTATCCTGAGATGTATGTTCTAAAGATTTTATAAAGGTTTTTTTTCCCCCTATTTTAGGAGGCTTTTAATTTAGAAAAGGAAAAAGGTGATGTTCCCCACCCCCCAACAAAGAAAATCAGATGCTTGCTTAGAACTGAGAATTTAAGGCTACTGTTTAGGTAACTCCTATCTGTCAGAAGGGGCATATATATCCTAAGACTGTTTCTCTCCTTTTGGAAGTTACAATGTGCTTAAATAGCCTGGCATTTCCAAGAGAGACCAAAGATCTTTTCCTCTTTTATAACACGTTGTATCCTTTTGAGGCCAAAAAGAACAAGAGGGTCATTGCCACTTCAGCCTGGTCCCTGTTTGTTCCTTCATGGTGACCACGCAGATACTGAAACCCAGGATGGGCTTAACATTTGGGCCTGGAACATCTGGAAAATGGTCAGAGAGGGAGTGGAGGAGGCAGAAGAAAGAGAACTGTTGCATTTTGTTTCACCAGGTGCTAGGAGGAAGCAACATTAGCCTTTTTGATATGGGAGGCACATTCTGTGGACCCTGGAGTTAGGCTGCAACAATTGAGGAGGTCAAAGGACAGCTGAGTGGGGTCAGTGAGACACCATGGGGTGTATTTTGTTACTTAGTAAAAGGAGCAGCCTCCTAAACCTTAAAGGATTCTCTTGAAAATCTGTGTTGTGAAAAGGTTTTATGAGTCTCATGGCAAAAACTCCTGATTTATCTAAGGAATGCTCGCTTTTGTCTAATGGAAGGATAATCCTTACCAAATGTTGGCAATGTCTATAAGAGTCAATATAGGTCTGAAAGAACAATTGGAGTTTGAAGTGTACTTTGCTTTTCAAAATGTTTATCATTTTAGTGTTTCTCTCTCAGGAAGAATTTTGCACTGTTGAAATATCACCTTGTTCTTTCCTTGGAGCAGAAAGTGGTAGCGGGTGGGGAGTGAGGGAGGGTGGAGCGGGGAGAGGTAATCCAGGAACCTATATTAATTTAAAACTCATTCTACAAGCTTTTGGCCTAATCTGCAGACAAGGTATTATTATTAAACCTTTAAAAACACCAAAACTTGTTAACTCTAAAAAGTAATCTTTGAATTTATTTTAACTTATGAGGAAAATGGGTGGCACATGAAGTATGTTTCCGGAATTCAAATTTTTTATTTAGTTGTCGATAGTTGATAGAAGGGGCTGTCAGTTGACAAATAACCTTCAACCTTGTGTTTCTTCCTGAATGTGGTCAAGAAGAAAATCAGTGTCAGAGTCACGAATAGAGAATAAGAAAAGCAATACAATAAGGAGTTTTCTCTTTGAAGGGAAATGGAGAAGGGAAAAATCTGCATGTTGTAAAAGCTCTCTTTACCACAACCCATGACCTCAAGAGACCGCTTATATGATTGTGGATACCTTTGAAAGGTATTAGCCACCTGACAGGTTGCGAAAGGAGACTGTTAGAGGAATTTGGCAGTATTTTGATATTCCAGTTTATATACTATCTTTTATATTCCAATCTATACACATATATAGAGAGAAAGCATATATTACAATGTATATAATAAGGAAAGAAAGATAAAATGATAAGGAATATAATAGGCCTTGCTAATTTATAAATTTATGATATCTACTAATTGTGTGTGACTTCTTTTGAATTTTTGATAATCACTTGTGTTAAAGAAACATATACATAAATGTGAGGCTTAGCACGTAGTCTGCTCTTTTTCTGTTTTCTCAAGGTTAAAGCACCTTTCAACAACTAATTTAGAAACCTAAGTATAGTGACTGGTAATTGCCTAGAGAAAACCCACAGCTGTTTAAGTAACCTTAAAATTGTGGCAAAACTGACAAATACGATTAGCAATGTTAATAAGCTAAGAAGATGGAAAGACAGGAGCAGATGACAGAGTGGAAAGATGGAGGTAGCAAGAAATCATAAAAGAATAGAATGTTTAAGAAAAAAAAAAGAATGTGCGTGGTTGCTTTGAATTTACAGTGCTTTTTCTTTCAAGCAAAGTCTCCCTCTTTTATTACTTACTCTCTGAATTATCGGCAGAATATGTGCTTTGCAGGTTGAATAATTCAAATATATTTGTTCAGCCCCTAATTCACATCTGATTTTGAAAAAAGACAGCTATTTGATAATAGTATTTAAGAAAAACCATCAAGTTTTGCCGATTCTAAGGCACAATTTGATTTGCAGTACTTTTTAGAAGTCAGTTTTAAATGTACTTCTGTTTTACTGTAATTACTTTGGGAATTTATTTACCCCTCTTTGTACCCTTGTAATGCCTAGTCACTCAAATATATTACACAAGAGACCCTCTTTCTGGGTTTAGTGACCCACCATTATCAAAAACAAAGCAAAGCCAAAAAAAAACCCGGAGAAGTATTTAATATGTTATTATTACTAATTATATTTATCTGGCTAATGTTCATAGCCAACTTTGCAAACAACTTCTTTGGGATAATTAAATGGGGCTGGGTAAATAAGAGAAATTAGTTGAGTGTTAGGTGGAAAATATTTAGTTATCTCTGCCCTTCCCACTATTTAAAGCATCAGATGAAATTTAGAAAATTATTGTAGTATCTTTTGAAATTCTACTCTGCATTTGGGAAATTGGCAAGTTGTTTTTTGCCTCTGGTGTTTTATGCAGATTTTAATGATTGTTGTGATAAATCCCCAGAAGTTTGTTTTCAGAAACCATAGAGACTATGAACTCTGAATGTGACAGCGTTGAAAGATGTAGTGAGCCACACGTTGGAAGCATTTCTTGTTATTTAATGTTTTCTGTTCTGGATTATTGACTGTTCTCCCTGTTGAAAAATTGGTCTCTGGTGACATGGTAGAGGTCACACGTTGCCTATTATTGTTTTGCTTCTTTGATCTTACACAAGGATTGCCTCTGGTAATTATACTAGTTCCAGAGAGTCTTGACAAGAGGTGTTTATTTTACAGAAGAATTTCTGGCATTTCAAGGAAGAAAGTAAAGATTTCCAGTGGTAACTTGTACTTCTTTGTTACAAAGGAAAAATAGCATTGTAATCATGATAGTTTTTTATCATTATTATGAAATTAGTTAGCATAGTATAATAACTATTTCTAAAACAATTTAATATATATTGCATATCTGTAAGTATATTGCTAAAAAGGGTAAATTTTAGGATTAAGTTACTAGGGTTGGGTTTTTATTTGAATACCTAAAATACTTTTGACTTTACAAACTATCAAAAGAAATTCTTCCAGCCTGGCCAACATGGTGAAACCCTGTCTCTACTAAATAAATACAAAAATTAGCTGAGCGTGGTGGCACGCGCCTGTAATCCCAGCTACTCAGGAGGCTGAGGCAGGAGAATCGCTTGAACCCAGGAGGCGGAGGTTGCAGTGAGCCATGATTGCACCACTACACTCCAGCCTAGGCAGCAGAGCGAGACTCCATCTCAAAAAAAAAAAAGAAAAAAAGAAAAGAGAAAAAATAAATTTGTCCAAATTTCCAAATTTAAATGTACAAAACTATTAAAGGAGTTTAAAATTTTTGTCTTTTAATCTGTTTGCACTTTCTAAACATCCTCAGCAAGAAGGATGAATAAAAATGAAATAAAACACTTCTGTTTTGAAGGCATGGTTAACTTTGTGCTTTTATGGAATGTGCTTGGAAAGAGATACCTCTTCAGACCTGTTTAATATATAATTGGATAAGACACAAAAGCTCAATTTATTCATTTTTTTGGTTACTCAGTTCCAGCATTAAATAAAATATATGTCTCCAAAAACTCACAATCTACTGGGGGAAGTTAGACAGATACTAGACCAAACTAACTATAATGGAGAGTGACAAATATCAATTTAAAAGAATAAATGAAATGCTCAGAGAGCACAAAAGAGAGAGAACAAGAATATATAATTGTTTAATATTTTGGATTTGAGACTCTGAAAACTTACAGGAAGTATGTTTGGTTTACTTGTCTAAGAGTCATACATTATTCCCTCTCATCAGGCAATATTTTTAATAGAGAAAGAGCATGTAAGCAGAAATACAGTAACAAATAATTTTCTTATACAAAGAGTTTTGTCGCTGTAAGAGACAGTCATAATCTATCCTATACAATCATTTTACAGATAAAGAAATTGAGCTTGAGAGCGGTTAGGGGACTTGTTCAAGGTCACATCAGTAGGGACACAGCCAGGCATCTTAGAACTTAAGAAATCTTTTATTTCTCAATCATTGTACATACTCTAGAGTTGTACTGTTCAGTATGACAGCTACTAGTCACATGTAGCTATTTAAATTAATTACAGCTGGACGCAGTGGCTCACGCCTGTAATTCCACACTTTGGGAGGCTGACGCGGGTGGATCGCTTGAGGCCAAGGTTTCGAGACCAGCCTTGCCAGCATGGTGAAATCCCATCTCTACAAAAATTATGAAAATTACCTGGGCAGGTGGCACATGCCTCTAATCTCAGGTACTTGGGAGGCTGAGGCATGATGCAAGGAGAATCGCTTGAGCCCCCGAGGTGGAGGTTGCAGTGAGCTGAGATCATGCCACTGCACTCCAGCCTGGGCAACAGAGTAAGACTCTGTGCCAAAAAAAAAAAAAAATTAATTACAATAAAATAAAATTGAAATTTTAGTTCCTTAGTCACACTGGCCACATTTTAAGTGTTCAACTGTCACTTGTGGCTAGTGGCTACCATACTGGACAGTCCAGAATATGAACATTTTCATTATCTTAGAAAATTCTGTTGAGCAGTGCTGTTCTTGGTGTTAAAGGTCATCTCGTGATTTGTATATATGATTGTACAGTTTCTTAATAAATAAATTGTATATAGTGCCAAATAGCAGCCTTTGGAACTTTTACATTATTTGTTCCTAGAAACAAGGCCCCAGAATCTACTGTAGTGTCCAACTCCTAGAAAGGAAAGAATGCATCTTACTTTTCTTCATATCCTCAGTATGGCATAATGATACATTTTTTTTTTTTTAATTTAAAAATAGTCACTGCTGGCCAGGCGCGGTGGCTCATGCCTGTAATCCCAGCACTTTGGGAGGCCGAGGCAGGTGGATCACGAGGTCAGGAGGTCAAGACCATCCTGGCTTACATGGTGAAACCCTGTCTCTACTATAAATACAAAAAATTAACTGGGTGTGGTGGTGGGTGCCTATAGACCCAGCTACTTGGGAGGCTGAGGCAGGAGAATGGCGTGAACGTGGGAGGCAGAGCTTGCAGTGAGCCGAGATTGTGCCACTGCACCCTAGCCTGGGCGACAGTGTGAGACTCCATCTCAAAAAAAAAAAAAAAAAAAAAAGGCGCTACTATGACTAACAACATGTTCTGCACTTTTTTTTTCTGTGCCAGGGATTATTCTAAAAGCTTATGGCCAGGCGCGGTGGCTCACACCTGTAATCCCAGCACTCTGGGGGGCCGAGGTGGGTGGATCACAAGGTCAGGAGATCGAGACCATCCTGGCTAACATGGTGAAACCCCGTCTCTACTAAAAATGCACAAAAAATTAGCCGGTGTCGTGGCAGGCGCCTGTAGTCCCAGCTACTAGGGAGGCTGAGGCAGGAGAATGGCATGAACCCAGAAGGCAGAGGTTGCAGTGAGCTGAGATGGCGCTACTGCACTCCAGCCTGGGCGACAGAGCGAGACTCCATCTCAAAAAAAAAAAAAAAAAATTATTACTGTATGTAAAATCTCATGTATTTTCACAAAAATCTATGAAATTGAAAGTACTATCTCCATTTTATAGATGAAAGATTGAACAATTTGCCCAATATCATACTAGGAGTAGGTGGGTACAGGATTTGAATTAAGGTCACTGGACTCCTGAGTCAATGTAATTAATCCCTATGACAGTAGAATTTCTATAAATGCTGAGTGAATAATTGTTAAAATTTAGAAAGTGACATCTGTAAAGGAAAAGATAATAGAAAACTAGGAAGTTATACAAATTTGTCTTTTTTTTTTTTTTGAGACAGAGTCTTGCTCCATTGTCCAGGCTGGAGTTCAGTGGCATGATCTCGGCTCACTGCAACCTCCGCCTCCCGGATTCAAGCAGTTCTCTGCCTCAGTCTCCTGAGTAGCTGGGATTACAGGCCACGGCGCCCGGCCCCAAATTTGTCTTTTTAGTACTACGCTTGACACATGAGATTTTTTTGCAATTTTTTTTGTTTTGTTTTTTAGCTCATCAGCTATCGTTAGTGTATTTTATGTGTGTCTCAGAACACTTCTTCCAGTGTGGCCCAAGATGGCTTTGAATGCGACCCAACACAAATTTGTAAACTTTCTTAAAACATGATGAGATTTTTGCCAGGTGCAGTGGCTCATGCCTGTAATCCCAGAACTTTGGGAGGCCGAGGCGGGTGCATCACCAGAGGTCTGGAGTTCGAGACCAGCCTGACCGATGTGGAGCAACCCCGTCTCTGTTAAAAGTACAAAATTAGCTGAGCGTGGTGGCGGGCGCCTGTAATCCCAGCTAGTTGGGAGGCTGAGGCAGGAGAATCACTTGAACCCGGGAGGTGGAGGTTGTGGTGAGCCAAGATCACACCAAAACAACAACAAAAAAAAATTATGAATTTTTTTGCTTTTTCTTTCTTTCTTTCTTTCTTTTTTTTTTTTTTTTTTTTTTTTTTTTTAGCTCATCAGCTATTGTTAGTGTTAGTGTATTTTATGTGTGGCCCAAGGCATTTCTTCTTCTTCCAGTGTGGTCCAGGGAAGGCAAAAGATTGGACACCCCTGTTCTAGAGGGGTGACTAAATTCTTGACACCCTTTGGCAGCAATGCTTCCTAGATGGTGAGTGTGCTTCATATCGTCTCCACTGAGGAGGCACGCAGCATCTCACTGCCTCACGTTTAGTGATGCTAAGCTCAGCCAGTGGGTTCAGGAGGTGACAGCGTGATCTCTCCATTATAAAGTTCCCCATCAACCTTCTATCTCATGGTTTCACTTACTACCATTGCCTGCGTGAATTTTTCATTAGGGGTTACAAAGTGGTAATTTTATAATTCTGTCATTCCTTGCCCCCCTCCTGTTTTTTTTTTTTTTTTTGAGACAGAGTTTTGCCCTTGTCATCTAGGCTGGAGTGCAGTGGTGCTATCTTGGCTCACTGCAACCTCCGTGTCCCAGGTTCATGCGATTCTCCTGCCTCAGCCTCCCGAGTAGTTGGGACTGCAGGCGCCTGCCACCATGCCTAGCTAATTTTTTGTATTTTTAGTACCGACGGAGTTTCACCATGTTAGCGAGGATGGTCTTGATCTCCTGACCTCATGATCCACCCGCCTCGGCCTCCCAAAGTGCTGGGATTACAAGCGTGAGCCACTGTGCTTGGCCCTCTTTGACCATTTTTTAGCTGGAATTCTTCTTTTAAAAAAATTCAAACTCTCAATAATCAGGACTATTTGGTTACTTGGAAGTACAGAAAGAGCAGAACAAATGCTTTGCTCTTTTCAAAGTACAGAAAGAGGAGAATAAATGCTTTGCTCTTTTCTTTTTGAAGTACAGAAAGAGGAGAATAAATGCTTTGCTCTTTTCTTTTTGAAGTACAGAAAGAGCAGAATAAATGCTTTGCTCTTTTCAAAGTACAGAAAGAGGAGAATAAATGCTTCGCTCTTTTCTTTTCTGCTTGTAGTGCTCTGTTTTTGTCTTTCCAAAAGGAGCTCTTGCTTTTTCTCCTTTAGTAGTAAAATTAATTTGTGAATTTTTGTATTTTAAATATGCTTCAGTCAGTTGGATCTATTCTCTTTTTTGTTTGGTTTCTCTAATCTCTGCCTATGGGAGCTCTTCAAATAGTCTCCTATGTCTTTTAACATGCTTCATTAGTTCTTTTTTTTTTTTTTTCTTGTCACCCAGGCTGGAGTGCAGTGGCACAATCACAGTTCACTGCAACCTCCACCTCTCTGGTTCAAAGAATTCTCATGCCTCAGCCTCCTGAGTAGCTGGGACCACAGGCACACACCACCACATGCCCAGTTAATTTTTGTTTTTGTAGAGACAGGGTTTCGTCATGTTGCCCAGGCTGGTCTCAAACTCCTGGACTCAAGCCGTCTGCCTGCCTTGGCATCCCAAATTGCTGGGATTACAAGTGTGAGCCACTGCACCCGGCCTTATTAGTTCTTGATAACCTTTGCTTTCTTGTTCAGATGTTCGAGGCTCATCTTGCATATTCCCTGCCCCAGACTTGGAACTGGTCATACCTTGAAAAAATCTTGATTCCTTTCAGTGTGGAAGGCATTAGGCCACTACAATCAGAGTATAGAAAGTGCTTATTAATAGTAATTGAATGTTATTGCTTCTCAGATTTTTCAGTAAACAAAGCTTAGAAATACTTATTTTAAAACTTTTTAAAAAATGAGTTATTACTTAGAATATGTACATCCCCATCTACCTGTACCACAGCTTACTTTGCTGTTAAAATCACACAACCTCAAATTAGTGTTTAAGATTCAGTTCTTTTTCTTTTAGCTTGTACATGATCTTTTAAAAACCAGTGTTTTTCTTGTTCTTCCTTGTCATTTCCTTTGTAAAAATAGTTTTAAAAATTAATGTTTATTTGTTCCAGATAGTTGGTATTAAAAGAAACTTTTATCAAAACCCCAAGTGTATACTTGAAAATATATTTATACTTAGTCAAAAGGGGTACTTTTTTTCTTCTTCTTTTTCTTTTCTTTTTTTTTTTTTTTTCCACACAGGATCTCATTCTGTCAGTCAGGCTGGAGTACAGTGGCATGATCATGGCTCACTGCAGCCTCGACTTCCTGGGCTCAAGCAGTTCTCCCACCTCAGCCTCCCGAGTAGCTGAGACTACAGGCACGCGCCACCAATCTTGGCTAATTTTTGATGTTAGGAGGTTTTTTGTTTTGTTTTGGTTTTGGTTTTGGTTTTGGTTTTTTTGAGACAAGAGTCTCACTCTGTTGCCCAGGCTGGAATGCAGTGGCACGATCTTGGCTCATTGCAACCTCCACCTCCTAGGTTCAAGCGATTCTTCTGCCTCAGCTTCTCCGAGTAGCTGGGATTACAGGTGCCCACCACCATGCCCGGCTAATTTTTGTATTTTTAGTAGAGACGTGTTTCACCATCTTGGCCAGGCTGGTCTCGAACTTCTGACCTTGTGATTTGCCCACCTCAGCCTCCCAAAGTGCTGGGATTACAGGCGTGAGCCACTGCGCCTGGTCCTGATGTGAGGAGTTTTTTAATAGAGAGGTAGGGTTATTTTGTTGTGATTTTTAAAATTGTTATTTGGTTTTGTGACTCTTAGGCTTGTATCTTAAGTTAAAATTTCCTTTTCAGCCTGTCTTGCAACTGTTATATATAGAGATGAGGCTGCATCAGCAAACAAACATTTTCTTTTCTGATTTTTTTCTTTGGCGGTCGGCAATTTTGTAGTACATTACGGAGTATCCATTTACCCAACTGGGCCATCTTGGTCAGTGGTTTAGTAGCTTAATGGTCTGAGTGATAAAGATATCACCTAGGAGAGCTGCCTGTGAGCCAAACTGATTTGATTCTACCCTGTCTTACCTATTTCCTTGTAGACTGATCTTAGGCAAGTTCCTTAACTTCTCTAAGCCTCAGTTATCTTGAAAATGTGAGTAATAATAGTGCTTGCTCGGCACTTAGTAAGCTCTCCATGGTACTCTTGCAATCGTTGAAGGGATGCTTTTCTTTCACATTTTTTGACAATAACTACCACCACCACCATCACCAGCACCACCACCACCACCACCACCGTCACTACTACTAGTAATAATAACAACAGCTACCATTATATTAACTGCCAGTAATGCCTGCCATTGTAACACGTGCTTCACATACAACTTTAACTACAAGTCAGACTATATATTCTGAAATCAATGCTTTAATTGTACAAAGTATTTGAGAGTTAAGGGAAAATTTTATCACTGAGGAGGGCATTTCTCTCTCTCTCTGCTGTATACTTTTTAAAAATTTTTTTGAGACAGAGTTTTGTTCTTGTTGCCCAGGCTGGAGTGCAGTGGCGTGATCTCAGTTCACTGCAACCTCTACTCCAGGGTTCAAGTGATTCTCCTGCCTCAATCTCCCTAGTACCTGGGATTACAGGTGCCTGCTACCATGCCTGGCTGTTTTTTGTGTTTGTAGTAGAGACGGGGTTTTGCAATGTTGGCCAGGCTGGTCTCACGCTCCTGACCTCAGGTGATCTGCCCACCTTGGCCTCCCAAAGTGCTGGGATTACAGGTCGGAGCCACTGCACCCGACCTCTCTGCTATGTACTTAATAAATACTATAGAAGTACAGTCTTAACAATAGAGTAATTATTGACTATGAAACATTTCACAAAAAGGAAATGAAAACATACAGATTAAGGAGTACTGTCCCTCAGAGTGCATTCCTACTCTTTTCCATTTTCAAAAGGCAAAAAAGGATTGAGGAGAGGCGTGGAAGCATTAGCGGGCAGCTGTTTCTCAAGCTACTCTTTTTTTTTTAAATTTTTATTTCCAACCTCTCTAGCCCCCCTTCCTAAAGTCACCGGAGATAGAGGCTACCTGTTTTACCCACATCCCCATTCTGCAATTTTTCTTTCTGTGGAAAAAGGGAAAAGGATAGAGCAGCAAGGCTGCAAGCCACAATGTTGTGGTGGTTTGTAGTTGGTCCCGTCTGCATTGTGAGCGATGAATTAGCGATGCAGAAAGACTTGCTCATATTTTTTACTGTCCTTTTCTTAGACATTTTCTCAAAGTCACAGAAGTGCTTGTTTGTATCTCAGAGGTCTGTAGCGCTATGACAAAATATTTAATATAGTTTGTCCTTTTGTAATTTTACAATAAAAAATATGGAGAAGCAACGTAATGGAGTCTTATAAACTTGATGTCAGCCAGATACATACAATACAATACAAGTATATAGTGGAAACCACAAGGTGACTTTCTGTCTTTTTTTTTTTTATTTTTATTTTTTGAGACGGAGTCTCGCTCTGTCACTCAGGCTGGAGTGCAGTGGTGGGATCTCCGCTCACTGCAAGCTCCGCCTCCCGGATTCACACCATTCTCCTGCCTCAGCCTCCCGAGTAGCTGGGACTACAGGCGCCCGCCACCTCGCCCGGCTAATTTTTTTTTTCCATTTTTAGTAGAGATGGGATTTCACCTTGTTAGCCAGGATGGTCTCGATCTCCTGACCTCGTGATCTGCCCACCTGGGCCTCCTAAAGTGTTGGGATTACAGGCGTGAGCCACCGCGCCCGGCCCTTTTTTTTTTTTTCATATTTATGTCTCACAATCTACAGAAGTGACGTGAGCTTTTTGGGCCCCTCATTTCCTTGTTTTTGCTTTTTTTTTTTTTTTCTCCTAAAAATAGGCCATGTGCAGTGGCTCACGCCTGTAACCCCAGCACTTTGGGAAGCTGGGGTGGTGGGTGGATCACCTGGGGTCAGGAGTTTGAGACCAGCCTGACCAACATGGTGAAACCCTGTCTCTACTAAAAATACAAACATTAGCCATGCGTGGTGGCAGGCACCTGCAATCCCAGCTACTCGGGAGGCTGAGGCAGGAGAATCACTTGAACCGGGGAGGTAGAGGTTGCAGTGAGCCGAGATCGCACTCTTGCACTCCAGCCTGGGCAATGAGAATATAACTCCGTCTCAAGAAAAAATAGAGATAAGGTATCATTATGTTGCTGATCTCAAACTTCTGGTCTCAAGCAATCCTACCTCAGCCCCCCAAAATGATGGGATTACAGGCACAAGCCACCATGCCTGTCTAGAAGTCGCCTTTCTTTTTGCATTTGATCTAATGACTAGTTTCGAAAAGTATCTATCTTCTGCCTGAAGTCAAATTTATTCACATTGACTTCCAGTCAGGTGTTAAACCATCTCAGGCATGAGGGCTCTTTGAGATTTAGAGGAAACAAGATGAAGATAACTTGTTGGAGTGGTAATAGATTAAGAGGCAGCAATATTTCCAGACATTTGGTGCTCTAGAAAAAGGCTGAAAGTTCACTTTTGAAGTTGTTTCATTGTTCACAGATAAGCAGTCCCATGTTAACTCTGTGCTAGTTCCTGGTCCTTTTCTCTCTTTAGCAAAGAAGAAAGGTGAAATGAAATGGTTGTTGGATTTCGACTTAGATGCATAAACTAGTGGCACAGCCTATTTCTCCTCCAACCTCCACCCTGTTTTGATCACGTGTGGTGCTGCTGAAAAGTAAATTACTTTTGAGCTTTAAAAATTTTTAATGTTGCCAGGCGCTGTGGCTCACACCTGTAATCCCAGCACTTTGGGAGGCTGAGGCGGGCGGATCACAAGGTCAGGAGTTGGAGACCATCCTGGCCAACATAGTGAAACCCCGTCTCTACTAAAAATACAAAAAAAAATTTGCTGGGCGTGGTGGCGGGCGCCTGTAGTCCCAGCTACTCGGGAGGCTGAGGCAGGAGAATGGCGGGAACCCGGGAGGCAGAGCTTTCAGTGAGCGGAGATCATGCACTTACTCCAGCCTAGGTGACAAAGCAAGACTCTGTCTCAAAAAAAAAAAAAAAAGATTTTAATGTTTGTGTTGTATTGGTGGGGAGTCTTAGGAGCCTGGTCTAAAACTTGGTGTTTCAGGAACATTTCAGTTGACAGACTTTGTTGATTTTCTTCTATTTCTTCATCTTTTAATTGGGTATTTTATATACATATGCAACTTGTAATTGGGTATTGTACATTTTGAGTATAAGCTTTTTGTTAAAAAGAAACCTGATAATTTAAATTCATGGCATTTTGGTTTTATTACCTATATGAGAAAAGTTGCCAAAATAGGACACCGGCTTTTTCTCCAAATCATAGTAATCTCTAATAAAACTTTGACAAACCCAGCCACTCTGATGGAAATCACTACATACTACTCACTGCCACCAGGAATCATATCAGAAGTCTTGTTTGCTATGTAAAAGTAGCTCAGGGGCACCGACATCTTCCACAGAGCTTTAGTGTGTGAGTCTGGGAAACTTGAGATAGAGTCGTGGATTCCCATGCATCACCTCTTCTGGGCTCATGAGTGGGCACACTGGGTGTTGGCACCCTTTCCTGATGAACACAGATGCATCCTCAGGGTTCTTCTCAACCAGTCCACCAGGGACTGTCTCCAGGGAGTTAATCAGAGTTGGCATTCCAGATAAATTTTAAATTCTATCCCTCTCTTTGATAGGGGGGGCCTGAGATATTCTCAAAATTACCTGTCTTGAAATGAGATTTATCCAAGGTGAGGCTGTACAGTAAGAGTGCAGGCTTTGTCATCACATGGCTGGATCCTGAGTCCTGGCTCTATCCCTTACTAGTTGAATGGTAGTGAACTGGCCACTTCGTGTCTTCAGGTTTTGGTTTTTGATTTTGTTTTTTAATCTGTGAAGTGGAAAGAAGTCATACCTTCTTCAGAATACTGAGGATTAAATATAGCCATTTTTATAAAGTGCTTAGTAGACTATCTAGCCCAATAGTTCTCAGACTGTTAGTATTAGTACCCATTTATACAGTTAAAGATTATTGACCAGGTGTGGTGGCTCACACCTGTAATCGCAGCACTTTGGCTGAGGGGGGTGGATCACGAGGTCAGGAGTTCAAGACCAGCCTGGCCGAGATGGTGAAACCCTGTCTCTACTAAAAATACAGTAATTAGCCAGGCACAGTGGCAGGCGCCTGTAATCCCAGCTACTCAGGAGGCTGAGGCAGGAGAATTGCTTGAACCCAGGTGACAGAGATTGCAGTAAACTGAGATTGCACCACTGTACTCCAGACGAGGTGACAGAGTGAGACTCCATCTCAAAAAAAAAAGAAAAAAAAAAAGATTATTGAGGACCCCATAGTTTTTATTAAAAATTAAAACTGAAAATTTTTACAAATATATATTACTTTTAGAAATTATAATAAAACCCCACTATATATGAACAGAGATAGCATATTTTATGAAAAATAATTGTATTTGCCAAAGACAAGTTAGTGAGTAGCTTATGTGCTTCCGCATTCAACCAGTTGCAATATCACACATCCTGCAGATTCTGGAAAACTCCACGTACCTATATGAGTGAATCAGAGTGAAAAAGACAAATAATATCCAAGTAATAGTTTGATGATATGCTCAGGAATGGACAGCTGACCCATTTCTAGCCAGAGATTCAAGGAAAAGTTTGCTGGGAAGTGGCATTCCATTCCAAATAAAAAGACCAAGGTTTCTAAAAAGAAGGCCTTTTGCCCTTTTGATTATTTGGAATGTAGACATGATGTCTTGGTTTGTCACAGCTATTTGGGGACAAGATCGAGAGTAAAAGTCAACACATTCAGGGTGATGGAGCAGAATGACAGGAAGAGCTCTGTTCTTGAGAGCACTGTTGAACAGCCGAACCAGCTCCTACAAGTCTTACCTACCAGTTCTGAACAAAAAAAAAATTTGTTTAAATAGTTTGAAATAGTTTTGGCTCGGTGTGGTGGCTCATGCCTGTAATCCCAGCACTTTGGGAAGCCCAGGCAGGTGGATCACTTGAAGTCAGGAGTTCAAGACTAGCCTGGCCAACATGGGGAAACTGCATCTCTACTAAAAATACGAAAATTAGCCTGGTGTGCTGCCGTGTGCCTGTAGTCCCAACTACTTGGGAGGCTGAGGAGAGTTGCTTGAACCTGGGAGGCGGAGGTTGCAGTGAGACAAGACTGTGCCACTGCACTCCAGCCTGGGTAATAGAGTGAGAGACACTGTGTCTCAAAAAAAATTTTTTTTAAAATAGTTTTGACTTTATGGACCATTGAAAGGGTAGGGTCTTGCCCCCCCACCCCACCCCAGGACCCTTTGAGTATCATTAATCTAGCCACTAATTAGCACCCAGTAAATTGTTGTTGTTGTTATTGTTATAAATGGAATTTTTTTTTTTTTTTTTTTTTTGAGACAGTTTCGCTCTTGTCGCCCAGGCTGGAGTGCAGTGGCACAATCTTGGCTCACTGCAACCTCCGCCTCTTGGGTTCAAGTGATTCTCCTGTCTCAGCTTCCTGAGTAGCTGGGACTACAGGCACATGCCACCATGCCTGGCTAATTTTTGTATTTTTAGTGGAGACGGGGTTTCACCATGTTAGCCAGACTGGTCTCAATCTCCTGACCTCATGATCCACCTGCTGCGGCCTCCCAAAGTGCTGGGATTACAGGTGTGAGCCACTATGCCCAGCCTATACATGGAAATTTTTGTAACCAGCAAGTACTGTAGTACTATATAAATATTAGTGATGAGAAGTAAAGGTCATGGCTTCAAAGCTTTTTGCTATATACTTTCGTGAAGCGTCCCAAATAAGATTGTACTTCAGATGAAGCAAAAGAAACCACAGAGTTTTTCAAATACTAGTAATACATAAATGAATTATTCGAGTTGAAAAGGCTCAAGTCTTGCTTTCAGAAATTTAATTAAATATATAACCATAAAGCTTTCATTTTTTTTTCCAGAAGAGAGGCTTTTTCCCCCATCTAGAGTAATAGATCGTTGTAAAGAAAAAATTCATTACTTACTCTGAAACCACCGATAGAGTTTCTAGGGAGTTATAGTAGCCTCCTATAAAGGTGTCATGGCCACACTGTTAACCAGGTTGGGATTCATGATTGACAGGTCAGTCTTGATTTACTGGTTGGAGAGCCTTGACTTAAGCATTTATTACTGTTATAGATACAAAATCCCTTAAAGGGGCTTTTTGAGTTGGGTTTGGGCTGTGAAGACAAAAAGCACATGTGATATGATAACAAGTAACTTACACAAGCTGTCTTAAGATATCTGGGTAGTTCATATATTTCACACCTTAACAAGATATATGGACATAGTTTATGTTAGCTCTACCTGCGCTTTGAGACATAGAACCTCTAATTATATAGATTTTATCCTTTCTTCTTTTTGTTGGGGATGGGTAGGTGTAGATCATGGGGAATTCGTATGCTGGGCAACTGAAATCTGCTCGATTTGAGGAAGCTCTCCACAACTCCATAGAGGCCTCACTCAGATGTAGTAGTGTGGTACCACGGCCAATTTTTTCCCAGCTGTACCTGGACCCTGACCAGCATCCTTTCTCGTCTGCAGGTAAGTTTCTCAATCATATGTACTTCTGGATTCTTTCTTTTTTTTTTTTTCTTTTTTTTTAGATGGAGTCTCCATCTGTCGCCCAGGCTGGAGTGCAGTGGCGTGATCTTGGCTCACTGCAACCTCCGCCTCCTGGGTTCAAGCGATTCTCCTGCCTCAGCCTCCTGAGTAGCTGGGACTACAGGCACACGCCACCAGGCCTGGCTAATTTTTTTGTATTTTTATTAGAGACAGGGTTTCACCATGGTGGTCAGGCTGGTCTTGAACTCCTGACCTTGTAATCTGCCCACCTCAGCCTTCCAAAGTGCTGGGATTACAGGTGTGAGCCACCGCGCCCGGTCACTGGACTCCTTTTTTAAAAAGTGAGATTCTTGTTTTAGAAGTGGGGATTCCAAATCTTGGGACCTCTGAGATAAATTAGCTAAATGTTAGAAAATGCTAGACTTCTTTTCTTCAATTATGTCTTTCAGAACTGTGCATTTTTCCATAAGTATCTTTTTGTTAAATCTGCTATGATTTATTTGTTTATCCAGATGTCAAACCCAAGGTGGAGGATCTGGACAAAGATTTGGTAAACCGCTACACTCAAAATGGAAGTCTGGATTTTTCTAACAATCTAACAGTTAATGAAATGGAAGACGATGAAGACGATGAAGAAATGTCTGATTCAAACAGTCCACCAATTCCCTATTCACAAAAACCTGCCCCAGAAGGATCTTGCACTACAGATGGTGGGTTTCAGTTTTGTTTTCTTTTTGCTATTTTCTCTCTAATATTGTCTGACATATTTCTAATTATTACATGCGGTGCTCAAGGCTGGAAACTAGTAATTATGGCATGGAGAGGAATGAGAAATGATTATGCTCTCATTCACATTATCTCCTGTGACTTCACAACAGATGTCTGTAAGAAAGACAAGTATTATCATCTCATCTTATAGATAAAGAGACTGAAATTCACAGTTGTTGACTTCCCTGAGATGGTCTGTTTAGAATTGCCTTTGCAATTCTTGACCTGCCTTTGCAAAGCCAGGTCAAGGCTTTTCCAGTATTCCAAGTACTTTCTACAAGAATGCTACTATTTTAGGACATTTTTTAGTGTTCCCTCTTCATACTTCTTTCTATTCCACCCCTGCCCTGCAGACAATCAGAGAGATATTAGATATTTCATATTTACTTTTTACATTTATTTTAAACACTCATCCAATACAGAGGATTAAAATATTTTATACATATTATAAATGTAAAAATTTATAGAGGATTAAAATGTGTATATTTTGATAATCCCTTTTTATTTATTAGGGTCAACCTCCTCTTCCACCAAGCCTTCACACTTTGTAAGAAAATCCTAGTATAAAGCATTTCCAGTATTTCATGGTTTTGGTGATATCATAACTTAAATTACACTCTCTTCCCTCCCTTTAATAGTTTACTGTGCTATTTTCTGATCATCCCAGCCTAATTAATTCGTGAATAATACTTTGTCCAGATTAGCCAGAGTATTGTTCTTCTACCCAGAATGACTTGGACCTAGGATGATTTCAGTGCATGAACATTTTGGAGTGGGGAAAATGGAAGGAGAAGAAAAGGGATATAATTTCAGAACATTCCTCTTACAAAGCTTAAAGTGCAAATAATTAGAGAAAAACTAGAGGTTCAAATATGGAAACCCAGAAAGCCCTGCTTGGGAGTTCTATTTTCTCTTGACTTTTTTTTTTTTTTTTTTTTTTTTTTGACAATGTGATAAATAGTAAAGGAGTCAAAAACCCCTACCTAAGAGATGAGGAAACCTGAGTAACTCTCCTGGGAGCTTCTACGTGCCCAATTCACTAAAGATGGCCCCTAGCGATTAGTACTACGGCCCTGCCTGTAGCACATTGTTCCTTATGAATTTGTTTATGATTGCTCAAACTTAATATAATATATATGGATTTATTCATTATTGACACAATACAGGCTTTTAAGCCTGTGAAGGTGTAGGAGGTGACTAGCATTATGTTTCTTCTTACTTGCTTTACATCTATCTTCATACCTTTTATTTAATTGAGCTGTCAACTCGTTTATCAGGTAACAAACTGGAAAGTGAAATAGTGCTTAAAACGTTGTTGGATTCCCATTGAGAATCTTGTTATGTGTGAGAGTTACATAGAGTAAAATCTTTAGAGGATAATTTTCAAATATCTAATTTTATACCAAAAAATGGGAGAGAGGTTTCCACTTTTCCTATGCCCTAGGTATGTTTTTAGTTTGCCTTGTGGGGTATCTGGCACTGGTGTTATTTATAAGCAGGTATGGAGAGCTGTTTACTACCCACCAAGGTATAATAAACTCAGTGATCTAGAGATAGCCAGTATTTCTTAAACTTTAGAACATGAAAATATGAGAGTATATGGGAAGGGTAATATTATTTTAAAGATAAAGGAGGTGCAATTTTTTTTTTAACCGTCTCACTCAAGTTCAAGATTTAGATTCCAAGACGATTCAAAAACACTAGTCCTACACTTAGATTCCTATATCAGCTACTTTTGGTTCTTGTGATTAATGTCCAGTTTTTTCCCCTTTTAATTCACCTTGGGGGAAGGCATAGATAGCCTTTTTTTTTTTTTTTGAGACGGAGTCTCACTCTGTGGCCCAGGGTGGAGTGCAGTGGCGCGACCTCAGCTCACCGCAGCCTCCACCTCCCGGGTTCAAGCAGTTCTCTGCCTCAGCCTCCCAAGTTCCTGGGATAACAGGTGTCCACCAACATGCCCGGCTAATTTTTGTATTTTTAGTAGAGACGGGGTTTCACCATCTTGACCAGGCTGGTCTTGAGCTTGTGACCTCATGATCCACCCTCCTCGGCTCCCAAAGTGTTGTGATTACAGGTGTGAGCCACTGTGCCCGGCCAGTAGCTTTTTTTTTTTTTTTTTTTTTTTTTTTTTTTTTTTTTTGACGGAGTCTTGCTCTGTTGCCCAGGCTGGAGTGCAGTGGTGTGATCTCAGCTCACTGCAAGCTCCACCTCCCGGGTTCACGCCATTCTGCTGCCTCAGCCTCCCGAGTAGCTGGGACTGCAGGCGTCCACCACCATGCCTGGTTACTTTTTTATGTATTTTTAGTACAGACAGGGTTTCACTGTGTTAGTCAGGATGGTCTTGATCTCCTGACCTCGTGATCCGCCTGCCTCGGCCTGCCAAAGTGCTGGGATTACAGGTGTGAGCCACCACGCCTGGCCAGTAACTCTTTCAATTGGACTCATTTTAAGATAGTTCTAAGAGCCCTCTTACTCAAAGGGAGAACAGTTCTGAAATTTCTGAAATTTTCCTTACGAAAATGGCAATGAAATAGGGCAATATACTGCCTGGACTTATTTAAGCATACCACCTTCCCTTCATGGGAAATCCTCTATTTACTTAAGGCTCAAAGAAAGGTAAAGCTATTTTTAGAGGCAATTTAGATAAGCAAATAGTTAACACCTGATGGGCTGCTGGGGTTTACCATTCAGATGTAAATTTTGGTTGCTAATTTCTTATGTAAATTATTGGAATAGTGTAGGTTCCTACCCTGCTGGGAGGCAGTTGATTGTCCAGAGTTAAGGACAACCAAATTTTAGGCCTCCAAATACTGCTTTGATTACTTTAGCTTGTGTTTATAGCTGTTTCTGTAAACTTTTCCCTGCCCCCTTTTAGTTTACTCTGTAACCTTCAAGTTGGAGATAATTGGAGAATGCAAATCTGTTTCTGTGAAGTGAAATCTTCGGCTGTTTTCTTAAAGAAATGCAGATGAAGTTTATAAAGAAGACCTGTCTACTATTATTCCTTTTTAAAAAAATTAAAATCATTTGCTCTGCAAGAGGCTTGGTTTTAGAGCAACATTTCAGTGTTGTCTTCAGAGAGTGAAATTATTTCAGGGGCAGATTTGTCCCTGAAATATTTGTATGCCCGTTATCACTAACTTATGTTTCTTTGCTTGTAGACTATAAACAGGCTTAGATTCTTCCTTAGGATACTCTTAACCAGATCTTCTCGTAGCCTCTAAAAGAAAGATCACATCAGTCCCTCAGAATTATCTTCTCGCAGCCTCTAAAAGAAAGATCACATCAGTCCCTCAGAATTATTTAGATGTAATTCAGAATTACCCTGTTGTGGAGTCCTAAGGTTTTGTTTTTCATTTAGTTTAAGGTTTTAATTGAGATTTAGTATTTGATGTTTATTAGACTAGTAATCAGACATATTTCTAGTAGTGGGAAAATAGAACTACCTGTCACACTGGATATTGGGAAAATAGAACTACTTGTCACACTGGATATTGGGAAATAGAACTACCTGTCACACTGGATATTGGGATCCTATAAGTCTTGAGATAGAATATTTCATAGATTTTGTTTTTAGCTCTCCACTCTTTTTTGCAGACGTATGCAGCTTATTTTCCATCTGAAAAAGCTAAATTCAATATTGCTCTTTGCATAATGTTTTTACTGTCATAGGGATCCCTGATGCTATATTTTGTATATCATTAGCTGATCTGAATCCAGGCAATGAGGATTTGGAGGAAACAGTAAATAGATATATACTTTACAGCAATAGACCAGATCCTTGGCAGGCAAACTTATTCTTAGAATAACTACAGACTGAATTCATAAACTTTTGCTTGACTTAATGAGCATTTTTGACCTTGAGTTGATTTCTTCTGGACCCTGTTTTCTAGACTCAGCCCTGCTGTGCCTTTCTTTCCTAGTCTCTTCTTAATTAAATTGCCTGTATGGCTTGTGTTGGCAAATAGCTACATGGTAAAAGATAAAATAGGACTATTTTATTTTATTTTTGAAGAACAGCTTTAAATTTGTGAAAATTAAGAAAATAGTAGTTTCTATATATCCCCACACAGTTTGCCCTATTATTAGTATGTTAGTATAGTACGTTTGCTACAATTAATGAACCAATATTGATACTTTTTTATTAATTTTAATAACAACTAAAGTGCACAGTTTATTTGAGTTCCTTGGTTTTTTCCTAATATTCTTTTCCTGTTTCAGTGTCCCATCCAGGATATGGCATCAGATTTAATTGCTATGTCTCCTTAGGTGCCTTTTGACTATGACAGTTTCTCAGACTTTCCTTGTTTTTGATGACCTTGACCATTTGGGGAGTAGGCATATTTGTAGGAGACCCCCCTGTTGGAATTAATTTGATGTTTTTCTCCTTATTAGATTGGGGTTATGGGATCTGGGGAGGAAGATCACAGGGGTCAATTTTTATCATATTCCTTAAATTTTTATCATATTCTTTCAAGGGTACATACTATCAACATGATTTATCACTATTGCTGTTGACTTTGGTCACCTGGCTGAGGGGCTGAAGGAGTGTTATCTCCACTCTCCTTCCGCTGCATACTGTGGAAGGAATCCCCAGATCACACTTAAGGAGCAGGGAGTTACACTCCACATCCTTGAGGGCAGACTATGTAAATTATTTGAAATTCTACTGCGTGGGAATTCATCTCTTCTCTCCCATTTATTGATGGGTTCATTCATTTATTTATGTCATTATGGCCATAAATGCCTACATTTATTTTATGTTTATAATCTAATACTAACTTATTTTGTTGCTCAAATTGTTCAGTTTTGGACATTGGGAGCTCTCAGTTGGTTCTCATGCCACTTTTACAAACACCTATCATGGTGTAGGTTTTTTTCTCCCCCCCCCCCCCCCCATCAAATAGGACATTTTCTCTTTTCATTGGCACAGGTACCTCTTGACTTTTTTTTTTTTTTTTAGGTGAAGGAGGCTAGAAACACACCTCTCATAGAATACAGTAATTGTTTAATAATTATTGCTTTTCACCTCTAGGTGTCCTCATATCATAAGTGGGAAAACCCTTAAAGATTGGAAAACTATTTGTGTGGATTGTGTAGTTTTCATTTTGCCACAGAAATTGCTTGAAATAATCTCTCTTCCCTAGAAAATCCTACTTTTTTCAGGCCTTCTCCACACTAACTGTGCCTTCTCTACTCTATCCCTCTTTAGCCCAGAAGCAAAATTGTAACTTTTCCCTCTTAGTCTCCCTTTTGCAATGTATTGCTTGAGAAATCTCAACAGAAATATCAGTCTGTGAGCATGGATTACTTTTGCAGCTTGTCAAAACTTTAATTTTAAGGACTCATTAGCAAGGATGAAATAGGTGAATGCCGACACAGTCAGTGGCCGGCAGGGGCTGGTGTATCAAATGATACTCGGAAATCAATCTCAAAAGGCCACAGGGAAGGCAAGTGATAGGATCCAGCAAAAGTAGATAAGGAAGAAGTTATAGGAGAGTTCTCCATCAGACTAGAGGAGGGCGAAACAGTATACAGTCATGTGCCAAATAATACCATTTCGGTCAATGACTGACTGCATATACGACGTTGGTTGGTTCCAAAGCTGAAAAATGTCTGTTGCCTGGTGACATTGTAGCTATTGTAAAGTAGTGCAGTGCATTACTCATGTGTTTGTGGTGTTGCTGATGTAAAGAAACCTACTGCACTGCCAGTCATATAAAAGTATAGCACATGCAATTAGGTATACCACATGATATTAAGTAATAAATGACTGTTATTTCAGAGTGTACTCCTTCTACTTATTTAAAAAAAAAAAAAGTTTACTGTAAAATAGCCTCAGGCAGGTCCTTCAGGAGGTATTCTGGAAGATGGCATTATTATCATAGGAGATGACCCTCCAAGCATGTTATTGTCCTGAAGACCTTCCAGTGGGACAAGATACGGAGGTGGAAGACACTGATCCTGACGATTCTGACCCTGTGTAGGCCTAGGCTAATGTGTGTGTTTGTGCCTCAGTTTTTAACAAAAAAGTTTTTTTTGTTATTGTTTTTTGTTTTGTTTTGTTTTGTTTTTGAGACGGAGTCTCGCTCTGTCGCCAGACTGGAGTGCAGTGGCGCAATCTCAGCTCACTGCGATCTCTGCCTCCTGGGTTCAAGTGATTCTCCTGCCTCAGCCTCCTGAGTAGCTGGGACTACAGGCGCCCACCACCATGCCCAGCTAATTTTTGTAATTTTAGTAGAGCTGGGGTTTCACCATGTTGGCCAGGATGGTCTCGATCTCTTGACCTTGTGGTCCCCCCACCTTGGCCTCCCAAAGTGCTGGGATTACAGGCGTGAGCCACTATGCCTGGCCAACAAAAAAGTTTAAAAAGTTTAAAAAAAAAATTAATACAAAAAACCCTTATAGAATAATGATACAAGAAAGAAAATGTTTTTATACAGCTATACAATGTGTTTGTGTTTTAAGTGTTACTATGAATCAAAAGATTTTTAGAAGTTAAAAAGGTTATAAAGTTAAGTTACAGTAAGCTAAGGTTAATTTATTATTGAAGAAAAAAAATTTTAGTAAATTTTGTGTAGCCTAAGGGTACAGTGTTTATAAAGTGTAATGTCCTAGGCCTTCACATTCACTCACTCACTGACTCACCCAGAGCAACTTCCAGTCCTGCAAGCTGTTTTAAGTGCCTTGTACAGGTGTGTTATTTTTTAATCTTTTATATCATATTTTCGCTGTGCCTTTTCTATGTTTACATATGTTTAGATACACAAATACTTAACCATTGTGTTACAACTGCCAATAGTACTCAGTACAATAGGATGCTATCCAGGTTTGTAGCCTAGGGGCAATAGGCTATACCATCTAGCCTACATATGTGGTAGGCTCTACCATCTGGGTGTGTGGAAGTACACGCTATGATGTTCACACAACAAAATCGCCTCTTAGAATGCATCCATGTGGTTAAGTGATGAATGACTGTATATGAGTCAGGGAGGTGTTAATGAGGTCGAAGGAGCAGTTAATTTGGAGTTAAGAGACCTGGGTTCTCTATCTACTGTTTCTGGTGGCTATTTGGCCTTGGGCCACTTTCTTAGTCTCTTGGGGCCCTTCTTTCATTTACATATCAAAGAGGTTAGAACAGATCTGTGTTCCTCAATCTTTGACTCACAAATGTCTCCTATAATAGTGTGTAATATTTTGAATGCAGATATTTAAAAACTAATTCTGTCATTACACAGCATGTGATAAGGACTTGATTTTAAATAGTATTTATTTTAGATTGGTTTGTTTATTTATTTATTATTTATTTATTTATTTTGAGACAGAGTTTCACTCTTGTTGCCCAGGCTGGAGTGTAATGGTGCAAATCTCGGCTCACTGCCTCCTGGGTTCAAGCAGTTCTCCTGCCTCAGCCTCCCGAGTGGCTGGGACTACAGGTCCATGCCACCACGCCCAACTAATGTTTGTATTTTTAGTAGAGACAGGGTTTTGCCATGTTGGCCAGGCTGGACTCAAACTCCTGACCTCAGGTGATCCACTCACCTCAGCTTCCCAAAGTGTTGGGATTACAGGCGTGAGCCACTGCACCCTGCCTACCTAGGTCAGTTTATTAATATACTGTTTGATATTCATGCTGTACAAGAAAGATTATCTACATTTGCTATTCAATAATTACTGATTAACTTACTTTAAATTCGTTGTGTAAGAAAAAGCATGTTTTGTTGACAAATTTAAAAATAAACTATAGGCCGGGCGCGGTGGCTCAAGCCTGTAATCCCAGCACTTTGGGAGGCCGAGACAGGCGGATCACGAGGTCAGGAGATCAAGACCGTCCTGGCTAACACGGTGAAACCCCGTCTCTACTAAAAAATACAAAAGACTAGCCGGGCGAGGTGGCGGACGCCTGCAGTCCCAGCTACTCGGGAGGCTGAGGCAGGAGAATGGCGTAAATATGGGAGGCGGAGCTTGCAGTGAGCTGAGATCCGGCCACTGCACTCCGGCCCTGGCGACAGAGCGAGACTCTGTCTCAAAAAAAAAAAACCAAAAACAAACAAACAAAAAATATAAACTATTATATTTGTTTTGGAGGAGGATGAGAGGAGCTAAATGTATTTAAATGTTTTACAGCATTAAAAAAAGTCAAAATCTACTTTTAATGCCTAAATGTTGGAAATTCTACATTTTACGGTTAAAGGGTATAGTAGTTTATAATTTTTGCATTTTTGTTCTATGTGATGGAAAAGTTGTAGGCTGCTGCTTGTAGGTAACTGCTGATAGAGTTGAAAGAGGCAGCGTTTTCTTCCTCATGTATTAAAAGCCAAATTGGATTATAATCGCTAAATTTTTACCTTTTTAACATTTGTTTTTTGATGTCCTGGAAAAACATATTGCTTCATTTTATACAATCTTTTAATTTGTTGAGTGAGTGTGGTGAATGAATTTAACTTTTGTATCTACCAAAGAGCTTTTAAAAGTACAGTTTCCCTGAAAATATGCTCCCCCAAAAAGCAAATTTAGGCACATTTATAAAATTTCTCTTTTTGTGTTATTAACACAGAAAGTTTCCTGAGCTTCCCATCTTTAACCAACAGCCTGTTATGTGTATAAGTTAAGGAATATGTCAGTACATATGACTGAAAATGAAAACAATCTGAACTTGTCAAAACCACACAATGATATGGGGTTTGACTGAGTGAATTGTGAGCTCACTCAGCTGGTTTCCATTAACCCTACATGTGTTAGATGAAAGGCCCTTAGAACATTCTATTTTAAAAGTAGGATACTTACACTAATTATTTATTCATTTTTAGAAATTGATAATGATGTCTATTTAAATTTCACTTACTATTCCCAAGTATCTTGGAACATTTTTTATGAATCCGTGGGAATTCACCACTTATATTGAGAAATGCTTTATTAGATGATCTTGAGGTTCCATATAATATAATTTGCAAATTGATACAGACTTGTGGTTCCATCTGGTATACTTTTTCTAATACAGAGTGAGTCAACATTGTAGAAAGATTGTATTACTACTTCTCAGTGACAGAGATAGCTCCCCAAGCATCCTGCTTTCCATTAATAGGCCAATCATGAACTAGGTTTATGTCTGTAAACCTAGGTTTACTGTCTATATGCAAATTAGTAACTTATTTGATTAAAATAAATTAGCGTTCCTTTTGGTACTTTAATATGACTCCTAGGCCGGGCGCGGTGGCTCAAGCCTGTAATCTCAGCACTTTGGGAGGCCGAGACGGGCGGATCACGAGGTCAGGAGATCGAGACCATCCTGGCTAACACGGTGAAACCCCATCTCTACTAAAAAAATATAAAAAACTAGCTGGGCGAGGTGGTGGGCGCCTATAGTCCCAGCTACTCGGGAGGCTGAGGCAGGAGAATGGCGTGAACCCGGGAGGCGGAGCTTGCAGTGAGCTGAGATCCGGCCACTGCACTCCAGCCTGGGCGACAGAGCGAGACTCCGTATCAAAAAAAAAAAAATATATATGACTCCTAGATTTAGTATTTTAGAATTTGATGAAAAAGTCTGTGTTCACCCGTCATAGTTTTAGCACTGTATTGTAATTGTTCTTAGCTTCTCTTTTGCCAAGTTAAATAGTATGCTTTTTGTCTGTTTTCACTGTGGTGGACTTCCTCTCTCTTACATCCTGAGCATTACAGAACTCTTTGTGTAACCTTGGACAAGTTTCCTAACCTTTATGAGCCTCAGTTTCTCCATCTATGAAAAGGAGATAGTACCAGTCTTGAGTGTTGAGAGGACTGAATAAGATAATCTATATAGTATTTAGCACTGTGCCTGGCTATGGCGAGTGCTCCGTAAGTTTTAGCTGCCATCATCATCGTCATCATCAATTCCCAACTTCCAATCCTGTGAGCCTGTTCCTTAATAGAGGTGGGTGGGCACAGCAATTTTTTTTTCCTATGGGTTCCATGTATCAAATAGGCTTCAAAAAATGTTTGTAAACTAAGTAATATGACCCACATATTTAATGACTCTTTTCCAGATAAATATAAATGATATTTTGAACAAATGCAGATTCATTTAAAATTGCTAAAGAATTCGTAAGTTTTTGTATTTTTTCTTAATTCATGAATTTTTAGAGTTAAATTGACTTTTAGAGCTTAAATTCACTTTTGTTAATGTTAAAAAGGGTTCTATAAGCTTGAAATGATTGAGCCCTGTAGTCTTGATAATTTTATTCTTTCTTCTGCTGTCTTTTCCCAATTCTATTAGGCTTGTTTTTGATGACCCAAACTATACGGTAAATTTAATGTGCCTCACCACTTCATCTTTTCCTTTCAATTTTAATTTTAATTTTTTTTTCTTTAAAAAAAAATTTAGACAGGGTCTTGCTGTGTTGCCCAGGCTGGAGTACAATGGCACAATCCTGGCTTCACTGCAACCTCTGCCTCCCTGGGTCAAGGGATGCTCCCATCTTAACTGCCCAGGTAGCTGGGATTACAAGTGTTCACCACCAGGCCCGACTAATTTTTGTATTTTTTTTGTAGAGATGAGGTTTTACCATGTTGCCCAGACTGGTTTTGAACTCCTGGACCCAAGCGATCTGCCCTCCTGGGCCTCCGAGAGTGCTGGGATTACAGGCGTGAGCCACTGCACCTGGCCTCATCCAATGTTTTGATGGTGTTTTCTTTTTTATTTCTCATGCCAGTAACTGATGGCATTCAATGATTTTTGACACTTGGTTAAAATCATAACATGAATTGATCTAGCATGGTTTTTCCCTATTTTGTATTGGGCAATGATAATGGTGCTTTCCTAGGGTTTGTGTATGGAAAGGTAGGTGTCCTCCTTGCTTCGAAATAGCATTTTCAGAAAATGGAAACAGGAAAATAGCATTTCCTGTTCTTGAGAGCAAGTTTCACGCTGTTGCCCAGACTGGAGTGCAATGATGCGATCTTGGCTCACTGCAACCTCTGCCTCCCTGGTTCAAGTGATTCTCCTGCCTCGGCCTCCCAAGTAACTGGGATTACATGCATGTGCCACCATGCCCAGCTAATTTTTTTGTTGTTGTTGTTGTTTGTTTATTTTTTGAGACAGAGTCTCACTCTGTCGCCCAGGCTGGAGTGCAGTGGCACGATCTGGGCTCACTGCAAGCTCTGTCTCTACAGGTGCCCGCCACCACAACTGGCTAATTTTTTGTATTTTTAGTAGAGATGGGGTTTTACCGTGTTAGCCAAGATGGCCTCGATCTCCTGACCTCATGATCCGCCCGCTTCTGCCTCACAAAGTGCTGGGATTACAGGTGTGAGCCACCGCGCCTGGCCTTTTTTTTTTTTTTTTTTTTTTTTTTTTTTTGTATTTTTAATAGAGACAGGGTTTTACCATGTTGACCAGGCTGGTCTTGAACCCCAACCTCAAGTGATCCGCCCACCTCAGCCTCCCAAAGTGCTGGGATTACAGGTGTGAGCCACTGCACCTGGCCTGAAATAGCATTTATTATACTTTCATTCAGCCTCTCTTGGTTGCAAATGACAGAAACCCAACTGAAAATGGCTTAGGTAAAATGAAGACATGACTGAAAGAGTTCCAAAGAAAAGGTTTCATGGTCAAACCTTGGGAAAGGCAGATACAGCAGGCTCAGGGATTCAGACACCTCCAGAAAAATCTTTCAGCCTCCTGCCCATGGTGACGGAGTTCCCTCCCAGGTCAAGGAACAGGGCTGGCACTAAGCAGACTGAGCCATGCTCTCCTTGGCTCCATGTTCAGATTTTCTAGGGAACAGGCTTTGATGGGCCCTGTTTATATCATACGTCTACCCTTGGACCAATCAACTATGGCCAGAAAGTTGGGCTATCAAAGTGGCCCAGCTGGATCAGGTCCTAGCTCCACATCAGTATGAAGTGTCACAACTCCCTGAGGAAGTCACATGATTAGAGTACAGACAGAATCATTCCCCAGAAAATTTGTAGCAGAACTGTAGCTGTTCCCTGTAACACTGTCTGTGATTCTTGGTTCCTTATACATTCTTCCAGTTAACTGCAATGTGAGTTCTTGGAGGAAGACATATTTTGTTCAATCCTGTATCTCCTGGTCTCGGACAGCATTTGTTGTAAATGTTTGTTTTATAAATGATGAACAGATGAATTCATAGAATACATTATGATATACAAAGTGGTTATGTAAGATTTTGTCGCAACTTGTCATATCATAGCATGGTAAAAAGTGAAATGTTGTAACAGTTTTGGCCCATTCATCTAGGAGCCACAAAATTCTGAACTTCAGTCTCTTCTTCTGTGAAATAAAGAGTATCTATTCTGACTCTATCCCCATCTAGAGAAGTGAATTTGCATTGGAAGTAAAATAACCCTATTACATGCACATACAAACTGCATGGTTTTCAAAGTTTGTTGTGTATTTATCATTGCCTCACTCGTGGACCAGACTCACGCCTGTAATCCCAGCACTTTGGGAGGGCAAGGTGGGTGGATCACGAGGTCAGGAGTTCGAAACCAGTCTAGCCAACATGGTGAAACTCCATCTCTACTAAAATACAAAAAAAAAAAAGATTAGCTGGGTGTGGTGGTGCGTGCCTGTAATCTCAGCTACTTGGGAGGGTGAGGCAGGAGAATCGCTTGAACCTGGGAGGCAGAGGTTGCAGTGAGCTGAGATCCCACCATTGTACTCCAGCCTGGGCAGCAGGGCGAGACTCTGTCTCAAAAAAAAAAAAAGAAAAAGAAAAAGAAAAAGAAAATATGAAGTCGTCACTTTGGAGTGAAGCAGAGGGAAATATTTCCTTTCAGTGTCTTTTCAGCTTTGTTCAGAAGGCCACACTTGATAGATTTGTCTTCTGGTTGGAGTAAAGGGATATAGGGACTTTAATTTAGTGTTTAATAGTGATTCCCACAAGTAAATCTACTCTCCAAATGAGTGATAAGAAGATATAATCTCACTAAACATTTCACTGTGTCCTTTTTTTAAAAACTGGTTTTTAGGTTTTTGTCAAGCAGGAAAGGATTTGCGTTTGGTATCACTGTGTATGGAACAAATTGACATCCCAGCAGGATTCCTCCTGGTGGGGGCCAAGTCTCCCAATCTGCCTGAACACATCCTAGTTTGTGCTGTGGACAAGCGATTTCTACCGGATGATCATGGAAAAAATGCACTTTTAGGTGAGTATTTCATGCTTATAAAATTCTTTCCAATATGAGGGAGTTAAAATACACATTTATTTAAAACAACTGCAGAAATTTTAAAAATATACCAGAGGATTATTTGGGGATTATATAGTTTAGTTCAATTATGATACATTTTTTTCTTTTAGTAACTTTTTTTTTTTTTGAGATGGAGTCTTGCTCCATCGCCCAGGCTGAGTGCAGTGATGCAGTCCAGGCTCACTACAACCTCTGCCTCCCAGATTCAAGTGATTCTCCTGCCTCAGCCTCCCGAGTAGCGGGGACTATAGGCGCATGCCACCACACTCAGCTAATTTTTGTATTTTTGGTAGAGACGAGGCTTCACCATATTGGCCAGAGTGGTCTCAAATCCCTGACCTCGTGATCTGCCTGTCTTGGCCTCCCAAAGTGCTGGGATTACAGGCAGTAACTTCTTAAACATTTATTTTTCTTCCTTCCTTCCTTCTTTCCTTCCTTCCTTCCTTCCTTCCTTCCTTCCTTCCTTCCTTCCCTCCCTCCCTCCCTCCCTCCCTCCCTCCCTTCCTTCCTTCCTTTTCTTCTTTCTTTCTTTCTTTTTTTCTGTCTTTCTTTTTTTTTTTTTCAGAGTTTTGCTCTTGTCACCCTGGCTAGAGTACAGTGGCACAATCTCAGCTCACTGCAATCTCTGCTTCCTGAGTTGAAGCGATCCTCCTGCCTCAGCCTCCTGAGTAGCTAGGATTACAGGTGCCCACCATCATGCCCAGCTACTTTTTGTATTTTTAGTAGAGCCAGGGTTTCACCATGTTGGCCAGGCTGGTCTCAAACTCCTGACCTCAGATGATCTGCCTGCCTTGGCCTCCCAAAGTGCTGGGATTACAAGCATGAGCCACCACGCCCAGCCTTTTCATTTTTATTAATTCTCAAAACACTTAGCTTAATTAAATGAATTAAATTTTGACCAGACATTTTTAAAAAGCATGCAATTTATCAAAAATTAATATTTTATAAAGAAAAGAGAATTCACTCTCTATAGTCATTGATATCAAGTCAGCTCTGATACTGGACCTGATATCAAGTCAACTCTCAATTATTCATCTGTGGATTATTCACTTTGTGAGTTATTTGTTATTTTTCCATACCACACATTATTTCTATCTATACTTGTGTGATGTGAATCTCACTTTATATTTAACATTAGTTCACCCAAAATAACTAGGACTATATATCTTTATATTTCTATCTATGTGATATAAAATGTAAATGACTTTATCTAAGAATTATTTTACTTTGTGATATTAGTGTCTGGGCTTTCTCACAACATAGCCTCCCTATATCATAAATAACAGACTTGATTTATGTTATTTTAAATAATTAAAAAGATAGCACATGAGATTTGTTGCTTTTTTACTGCTGCATTTCTCTACTGTTGTTTTTGTTTCTCAGAATTCGTCTTACTATAGATGAAAATCATGTTTTAGGCACAAATATCAGTGAAAAGGAAAAAGAATAGAGCAGTGAATTCAAATATTGTATTGATCATGATGTGTATTTATTTTTGTAGTTTGATACATTCTTCCTAGTTATATAGTGTCATCAGAAAGTCTAGCAATACACTGATCAATAAGTGAGCCTGCACACGCTTTATAGAAGTTCCTTAAATTATAGTTTAAGACTTCTCATGGTTCATAGGAAAAGAAATGGTAGTTTTCATTTTTCATAAGGCTCTCATAAAAAAAGAACATTTTCGGCCGGGCACAGTGGCTCACGCCTGTAATCCCAGCATTCTGGGAGGCCGAGGCGGGTGGATCACAAGGTCAGGAGATAGAGACCATCCTGGCTAACACAGTGAAACCCTGTCTTTACTAAAAATACAAAAAAAAAAAAAAAAACCAGGCGTGGTGGTGGGTGCCTGTAATCCCAGCTACTAGGGAGGCTGAGGCAGAATGGCGTGAACCCGGGAGGCGGAGCTTGCAATGAGCCGAGATCGCCCCACTGCACTCCAGCCTGGGCGAGACTCCATCTCAAAAAAAAAAAAAAAAAATTTTTCACTTTTTTTTGTTTAGTGAAATTGAGCAGATGGTTTAATATAGAAGTCTAATGATAAATCTAATATGCTGGACTAAATTAGCAAAGACGATCCAACTACTCGTTTTTTTTATTAAGCAGTATGTATTCAAAATATACTGTATGACAGAAATCACACGAGGCTCTCACGTAGGGACACAACAGTTATAAGACTCAGTCCTATTCCATACAGAGCTTACTACCTAGTAGGCTGTAGTAGAACAACTTCAGAAAACTTTTTAGCATTTGAAAAGCATTATCGTCTCATCTGATGAAACAGTTCAGGTGTGGCTCTGACTGTAGACAATGAAAATCTCTCATAATGCATTTTTTGTTCAATGATTCTTTGTGACTAGAAAATCCTCTTAGAGTATGTCATAGAAAAGACACAGAAACACCATCAGAATAATAGACTTCATAATCTTTAGAAATTAGGAGTGAGACCAAAGACCATATGCTTTGGAATCAGAACTGTGTTCAGATTCCAGATTTGCCACTTAGTACTTTAAGAACTTCAGCAAGTATTTTAAGAACTTAAAGTTTTAGATTGCTCGTGCATATAATGGGGTCATTAACACCTACCTTGCAGGGTCATAAAGATCAAATGAGATGATGTCCTTAAAGCACCCACCAAGCACAGTGCTTGGGAGATAGTATTTACTCTTCAAATGGAAATTATTTTACTATTGTGTTTATTAAATACTCTTACAGACTTGGAACCTTACTTATTTTCTCTAGCCTTGCAAGTGGACATAATTTTTTACTGACCACTTCTCCATGTAAAAGTGCAGTGCAACAGCAAAATGGCAGAAGGTTTTTCTTAAATAAGCACATTGTTGGGATTTTTACATGTTTGATACTCTATTGTCCAAAAACTAATATTCATCCAACATTTCTTAAAGTGGATGATTTTCATATGCATTAAAATATAGTGGAAAAATGTTTAAGCTTCTGCTATTCTAGAACCCCTGCGGATTCAAATATCAATTTGCCTAAATTTTTATATAAACTATGCAGATTCCAAAGACTATGGGGGAATTGATTTCAAAATATATTGATCCAGTTGGTAGTACATGTGTCCCAAATCTGCCATGCAATTGGAAGACTTGATTGCCAGAAAAACTAAAAGGTAATTTGGCTGAGAGTGGTGTTATTTTTTGTTTTCAATGACAACAAGAACTTCAGGCAGATAAAATCTCCCTTGAAGGAAGGCTAATGCCGAAGCCACACAGAGTTTTTAAAATGGACTGTAGGATTCTAATTCTTTTATGTTGTTAACTTATCATTAATGTGAAGATTCTCTCCTTTGCAGATTATTCTGACCCATGGCTTTTCTTCCTCTTCACACTTGCTTTTCACCTCAGAATAGACAGAGGAAGAGATCAAACTTAACCTCGGTAGTTTGTGAATTCTAATTCTCACACTAATGTTTTCTAAACCACTTGGACCTATCAGTTGAGCCTCATGTTTTGGCACTGTTCTTGATTATTTTGGCTGAAAGGTTCTTGTAGCTTTTTTCTGTGTTTTGGGTGTGGCATATCTACTTTACAGGTCAGGCAGTTTTCCAGGAGGGTGCGACGGTCAAACCAGAATGTAGTTTCCACGAAGGCAGAGACTTTGTCTGCTTTGTTTCGTGCTAAAAAACCTGGTGCCTGCAACAGTGTCTAGCACATAATACGGTATTTGTTGGATGGATGGATGGATGGATGGATGGATGGATGGATGGATGGATGGATGGGTGGGTGGATGGATAGATGGATGGATGGATGACTTTGGTGACCTAGGCAGCTACTGGCAACCTTTTTTTGCGGGGGGAAGGGCTACTTTTTTAAGGTATTGGACAAATAGATGCTCTCAAATACAATCCATCTCTGAATATATTTTAAGTCATTTATAAAATTATATTGTTTACATGTCTATAAAGTGGCAGTAATAAGTTATTAATTCTATGTAATGGACCAGAGGTTATGAATATCTCTTCTTCACCACTGTTTCCCCAGTGTTTAGCAAAATGCCTAGCATATGGGTAGATGCTCAATATATAGTTGTTGACTGAATAATAATAAATTGGACGTCCCATTTATAAATGCTTTGAATTGATGGTTAGCATTCTGAGATTAGGATATTGTGAGATATTCTATCATTAATCCTTGTGGCTTTTCTCTTCTCTATTTATATATCTTTGTTAATTATTAATATTTATCAGGTTAGCTCGGAGGTCTGCAAAGAGTGTATCACTTCATCAGTGAATTTGTTTTCAGTTATTTACATATAGAAATATTGCCTTTATACAATATGGAATGCCCTTTCTTATTACAACGTTTTTGTGCTTTTCATCTATGTCACAGTAAATGTGTTATGTCCTCATCAGACACAAGAAGAAGAACTCACTCTTACTGTCTGTTTTTAGTCTGTGTATTAAGGGGGACTGAAAAGTTAATTTTCAATTAAAAAAGGCATGGCAAAAAAAAAAAAAAAAAAAGGCATGGCTTTTCATCTTCCCAGTTTTCTCTGTTTTCTTCTTTTTTCCGTGTCCCCTGTTCTAACCAGGTCACCAACATTTTTGTTTTGTTTAATTTGTCTGAGTGAGGAATTGTTTGGATATTAGATCTAAAGGAATAATAAGCTAGTATGAATAAAGAAGTGTTAGAAAAGGAGAAATGGGAATCTCGTGGTACTCCTGTCGGAAAGTATAGCTAGATCTCACAGAAACTAGAAGCTGATAGAGCCCTGAATTTGCACATCTGGCCCGTGCTCTGCTCTCCTCTTGGCAGATCAGCTTCCTCTTCATGGTTCTTGGTTCCCATACCCTAGCTTACATGTGGCTGACATAACCCTAATTTGGATTCCAATTCTGTAAAACCTTACAAATCCAGGGTCCAGTACCACCTGCCTGACTTTTTGTATTTATTTTGAAATTCCAGGAGAGAGATTCTGACTGTCCCAGACTGGGTCAGATGGTGGGCCACAAGCTCACCAGCTGTGACCATGGAGGCAAGTCTGAGTGGTAGAGAGGGCAGAGAACCAGGTTATCTAAGGAAGGAGTATGTGGGGAAAAAATAATAGACCTTCTAGAACCAAGCTTTTTATTATATTATGTGCTCTATTTCCTTAACCATTATCTACTGTATTTATCAACCCTATTTCCTTAACCTTTTAGAGGCTAACCTTTCCTTTCCTTTTAGAGCAGCATTTAAATTATTTCCAGTCTTTCACTGTTACAAAATAACTCTGCTAAAGAAATGTGTACCTGTTTTTTTTCCCTCTGAATTAGTTCCTTGAGATTGAGACATTTTTGGGTCAAAGAATGTGAACGTTTCTATGCTGTTTTAAAGTATTGTATCAACTTACAAGGCCATTAGTAACATTGGTTTTCCTCACTTCAGGGTTTTCTGGAAATTGTATCGGCTGTGGAGAAAGAGGATTTCGATATTTCACGGAATTTTCCAACCACATTAACTTGAAGCTCACCACTCAGCCAAAGAAGCAGAAGCACTTAAAGTACTACCTAGTCAGAAGCTCCCAGGGTGTACTGTCTAAGGGACCTCTTATCTGCTGGAAAGGTAGTCAATTTCCAGGAAGAAAAGGGGAGGGAATGGAGATTTTAGAGTGGTGACAAGTGACCCATACAAGATTCGGAGTTCAGGTGGGATACAGATAAACATCTCAAGTTCAGAAGGATATCCAAAAATTTAAAGCCTTCTGGTGTGTTATTTGACTTGCCCCTTACATTTTTAACAGAGACAATTCAAGTGTAGGAAAGTGCATGTCTCTGTATTTGTCTCTTGGGAAGGGGGTACAGCTCTCAAGGGGAAAAATGGACTCTTTCTAGCTCTTCCGTCATTTAGAGAGGACCTCAGAGTGACAGCTCCTTGGTTAGATGCCCTTTTGACTCTATTTAATTTCTTTGGAGATTTTCGAACATCCGTATTTTTTTTCTGTTTTAACTAGAGCTAAACATACTTAGAATAAACATTTATGTTCTCTTCATAATACCTGGGAAAACATACTATTAAGTTGGCAAAGTGTTATTTCTTATAAATTAGGAAGAACTTAACTTATTTATAGAAATGAATCCAGTTGAAACTTCACATCTTCATGTGCTTGATAGGAATTGACAGAAGTTCTCTTCACTGTGCTAAAGAAAAGAAGTATTTAATTGTTATTCTATTGATCAGTTTCTTAGATGCTGAGATTTTTTTCTCCATATAATAACTATCTTTTTTTTTTTTTTGAGATGGAGTCTCGCTCTGTCACCCAGGCTGGAGTGCAGTGGCACAATCTCGGCTCACTGCAAGCTCCACCTCCCAGGTTCATGCCATTCTACTGCATCAGCCTGCCAAGTAGCTGGGACTACAGACGCCTGCCACCACGCCCAGCTAATTTTTTGTATTTTTAGTAGAGATGGGGTTTCACCATGTTAGCCAGGATAGTCTCGATCTCCTGACCTTGTGATCCGCCCACCTCGGCCTCCCAAAGTGCTGGGATTACAGGCGTGAGCCACCGCGCCCAGCCTATAATAACTCTGTGTGTGTATGTATGTGTGTGTGTGTGTGTGTGTGTGTATATATATATATATATATTTTTTTTTTTTTTTTTTTTTTTTTTTTGAGACAGCATCTCCTTCTCTTGCCCAGGCTGTAGTGCAGCAGTGAGATCTTGGTTCATTGCAACCTTTACCTCCCAGGTTCAAGCGATTCTCCTGCTTCAGCCTCCTGAGTAGCTGGAATTGCAGGCGTGTGACACCACACCCGGCTAATTTTTGTATTTTTAGTAGAGACGGGGTTTCACCATGTTGGTCAGGCTGGTCTGAAACTCCTGACCTCGTGATCTGCACGCCTTGGCATCCCCAAGTGCTGGGATTACAGGTGTGAGCCACCATGCCCGGCCTATAATAACTATTTTTAATGTTTCTATTTGTTGTCTATACAATATTTTTTCCCGACTATGAAAAACAGCATAATATTCCAAATTACAACTGCAGGTTTGTTTCTGAGTCCTTCACCTTAATTTCTCTTAGTTACCTTTGAAGTAGCATTATATAGTTCTTTAGGAAATGGGTAGTACATATTGCAAGACAGGTATCATCAGAACTTAAAGCTTGTGACCGCTGAATCATAAGCTGGTGAATAAGTCTTTGTCCTATTAAATGATTTTTCTCAGAAAAATCATTTTGAATGTCATGAATCCTAATGAAAGGGTAAAAGTAGGATAGGTATCACCTCCCTCCCTTTTAATTTCCTTCTTTAGCCTTGTTTTGGTTGCATAAAATATTTTTACCTTCTTAGTTAGTACTCAATGGCAATTCATCTTTTCTTCCTTCCTTTCTTCCTTCCTTCCTTCCTTTTCCTTTTCTTTTTTCTTCCTTCCTTCCTTCATTCCTTCCCCTTTCCCTTTTTCTTCCTTTCTTCCTTTCCTTTCCTTTCCTTCCTTTCCCTTTCCTTTTTCCTTTTCCTTTCCTTTGCTTTCTTTCCCTTCCCCCTTTCCCCCTTTCCCCCTTTCCCCCTTTCCCCCTTTCCCCCTTTCCCCCTTTCTCTCCCTCTCCTTTCCCCTCCCCTCCCCTCCCCTCCCCTCCCCTCTCCTCTCTTTCCTTTCTTTTCTTCTTACACAATCTCACTCTGTTGCCCAGGCTGGACTGCGGTGGCTCACTGCAACCTCTCCCACCCCAGGCTCAAGTGATCTTCCTGCCTCAGCCTCCCAAGGAGCTGAGACTACAGACACACACCACCGTACCTGGCTAATTTTTGTATTTTTTGTAGGGACAGGGTTTCGCCACGTTGCCCAGACTGGTCTCGAACTCTTGAGTTCAAGTGATCCACCCACTTTGGCCTCTCAAAGTGGTAGCGTTACATGCATGAGCCACCATGCCTGGCCTCATTTTTCTAATAAAGAATAACATTTGTGAGAGAAGCCTCACGTTTATAATAGTTGCTATTTTGGAGCTGAAATTATATTTATTTGTATATTTTATATATACACACATATAATATCAATATACATGTGTGCATATATTACATATTGGAGATATGCTCTTAGGCCAGAATACAGTACTCCTCATAGAAGTAATAGCATAGAAGGTTATAGAAAACTGCTTCCAGTCATTGTATGTATCTGATAAACTTGGAGACACTCTAAAGGACCCTCTGTAATTAACTTTGTCGTATAAAATTATTTATATTCCTTTTTCACATGCTACTTTTTGAGACTAATAGGGTAAAATGGAAGCTAACAGTCCCACAGGCTGTGATAGTATTTACTGTCTACCTGAATCAGTACAAAGCACTAATAAAATATCATCCCAGAGGCCCATTAATACTGGCTTACTTAAAATGAAGCTTGGCATAGCATGATCAGTAACCACTTTGAATATTGGCTGTCTCCTTTAATAAGAACTGAGAATAATATTAATTTGAGCATTTAAAATTTTTCTCTACTGCCTATACATTTTTCTTTGCTTCTGTTTTTGGACCTAAATTAAGGTTGAGAAGAGAATGTTATAGGCAGCCTAGACAGACCATAGGTTACTGTTCTACACTTAAACCAATCCCAGGTAGGGTGTTAACTGGTATTGAAAGGCCTATTAGGTTTTCATAAATTATTAATGTTTTAGCCTCTGTCTTACCCATAAAACTAGCATGACTATATTGGTTATGAGTATATTTCCTCTGGGAACTAGTATTTAGGGAACAAAGGTCCAATTTCTTTGCAACCATTTGTTTGTCTTCCAAACAAAAGCGTTGTATTCACTAGTTTAAACATTCTGTTGGAGTCAGGATGGGGAAGGGGATCTCTAATTAGAGAAGTGGCTGCCACTTAAGGAGCAGCAATTTAATTTAGAGATTTTATGGATTGTATCCCCATCACCTGTTTTAACAGAACATTGGTCACTTCATACAGTGTAATTTTTACTCTTTTCCAGAATGTAGAAGCCGACAATCCTCTGCTTCTTGCCACTCTATTAAACCAAGCTCTTCAGTGTCATCAACTGTGACCCCAGAAAATGGGACAACTAATGGATACAAATCAGGATTCACTCAGACAGGTATGGGGTATTTTTCTTTTGGCATTTCAAGCATCACATGTATATTTAATGAGGCTTTTTAAAGTATATATTTACTGCTGGCTGGTTTGAATAGAGAGATTTCAAAATAAAGGTATTACTTGAGTTACTATTAGAATTAGAACTCAGCCTTGAGATGGGTTAATCCGTGAATGACCAGAACCCAAGTCCTCACAGTCCTGACAGTGGTAGGAAATTTAGCTGAAGCCTAGGACCTTATTCTAGGGGGAGACTGACAGTAGGCAATAAGTGGAAATCCAGACACGAGGGAAGTCTGCATCATAGCCATCCAGTGGCAAGTACTGGAGACACAGTCATGAAGACTGGAGTTCTAGGGTAGGGCTCTAGCTAAGCCCACAGAACATCATAGGGAGTAGTGCACCAACTGGGATACAAAACAAGGTCCCAAGCTAGGATTGTGGATCACAACGGATGAACCCAGGATCTAGTTTCTAGTGGTACAAAAGAGGCACTGGTTATGAGTAACTAGATAAAATCTTAGTGCCTGAAACTAGGTCACAATATCAGGACAGGATCAGCAGAATGACTGATCGTACTGAGCAGATAAGCTACTAGTCTGAGGCTTCTAAAAATTCCTCCAGCATAGAGCACCGGCCCAGGCCCTGAGGCCAAGATAAAATTCCAGGTGGAACTTCATGGTTCCAGGTGGCCAAAGGGCTGGAGGGCTTTACCTGAAGAGATCACTGCAGATAGTATTTGAGAAAATTACTCAGAACCAGCCTTGGTTATATCTTAGGCAAGAAGGAAAGTATTTTAAAAGACTTTGTGAATTTTTTTTCAGTTCTCTTGTTTTTTGTGGAGTACAATTTACTCGTCTGATACACAAACTTCATAGCATATGTACTTTGCCAGTGTTAACCACAAATTGAGAAGAAGGTGGTCTCCATTTGCTACATAGCATACCTCTTTCAAATTAATGTGAAATTGTGATGAGCTGGTCAATTGTTTCTACTTATTTTCAAGATAGAAGTGATTATTGGAATATATTAGCAGCAGCAGTGATAATAAGGCTAACTTTCTTTGGGACATTTCCTGCTATGTGCCTGTACTAAGCTAAGCCCACCTCTTCCTGGATTGTAAAAAGTTTGGCTTTTAAATTGCGTGGGAGATTTAGATAGAGGCTCTGATCTGAGCGAATAGACCACTTCTGTTTAGAATAAATAAGAGAACATAGTGTCACTACGTATTCAAGAAAGAAACAAGGTAGCATTTGGCTCTGGCCATTGACAGAATAGCCTTCATTACATTAATGACACGCCTGCATGTCTCTCTTAGAACATCATTTTTGTAATTTGATTGATCCCGTAGTATACGTTATGCTGTGAAATATAATTTTTAAAACCACAGTATTAAAAGCTAAGATTTACTTCATTACAACAAAAACGTATCAAGTGTTTATTTTGTTTTAAGAACCTTATCAGATGCTATAAGGCAGGGTTTCAGTACTCGACTGATGTCTGCAATGACTTAAAAAACATTCATGGCTGGGCATGGTGGTTCACACCTGTAATCCCAGCACTTTGAGAGGCTGGGGTGGGTGGATCGCTTGAGGTCAGGAATTCGAGACCAGTCTGGCCAACATGGCGAAACCCCGTCTCTATCAAATTACAAAAATTAGCCAGGCATGGTGGCATGCGCCTGTAATTCTAGCTACTTGGGAGGCTGAGGCACGAGAATTGCTTGTACATAACCACGAGGTGGAAGTTGCAGTGAGCTGAGATTGTACCATTGCATTCCAGCCTGGATGAGACTCTGTCTCAAAAGAAAAAAAATTAATATAAGGGATTAAAGAACAATAAAACAGGGCCAGGCACAGTGGCTCATGCCTATAATCCCAGCACTTTGGTAGGTAGGCCTAGGCGTGTGGATCCCTTGAGCTCAGGAGTTCGATATCAGCCTGGGCAACATAGCGAAACCATGTCTCTACTAAAAATACAAAAATTAGCCGGGTGCTGTTGCAGTGAGTTGAGATACTGCCACAGCACTCTGGCCTGGGCAACAGGGCCAGACCCTGTCTGAAAAAAAACAAAAGAAAAAGAACAATAAAACATGTAACCTTTCCTAAGAGGGAGAGATAGGTATGTAAATAAGCAGTTGTACCTGAAAATAATAAGATATTAAAATATTAATAAGAAGTAATACAATTTTATTATACCAGAAAATATACTTTGTAAACAAATTTTGCTTTGAAAGAGGAAATCAAGATTCAGGCTTTAGCAAACACTCCCCCAGTTGCCATCATGAAACACAGGCCAAGAGCAAGGGGAAGGCACTGACTGACTCACCGTGAACACAGTGGCCAAGTTTTAATGCTCACATTCTTTTGTGTCCCTGTGAGGATGTAAGTGGTAATTTGACCATGAAAATTAGTTATTAACAATTTCAGATGCAACTTAGAAAATTTAATAAAAGAAAGTGCCTTTATAAGTGATGCTTTGTATCTAAAATTTTGTATTAATGAATTATGTTTATAGACTCTTCAATAATTTCTTTCTTCTGACACTTGAACATAATCGACTGTAGAAATTTCATGTTGGCATTATGATACCATCACAAATATTAGCATGTGCAGCACCTCCTTAACTGATTGATTGAGGTTCACCTTTCTATAGGAGATTGTTTTCTCCCTAATCTTAATTTGCAGTCAGTGACTATCTGTAATCAACAGTTTTTAGCCTCAAGTATGGGTACACACATTGTATAGTATTTGAAGAAGAGTTTAATGCACTATTTGCATGCTTTTGTCTTGAGTTCTACCTGCTAAGCTATATATATTCTATTCTGGCTGGGTTATGACTTATTGCTTGCATATTTTCTCTTAACATTTTCTTCCCTTTTTTTGATATAGAGTCTCACTGTGATGCCCAGGCTGGAGTGCAATGGCACTATCTCGGCTCATTGCAATCTCCACCTCCCGGGTTCAAGCGATTCTCCTGCCTTAGCCTCCTGAGTAGCTGGGATTACAGTTGTGTGCTACCACGCCCGGCTAATTTTTGTATTTTTAGTAGAGATGGGGTTTCATCATATTGGCCAGGCTGTTCTCAACTCCTGACCTCGTGATCTGCCCGCCTTGGCCTCCCAAAGTGCTGGGATTACAGGCATGAACCACCACACCTGGCCTTCTCTTAACATTTTCATGTAATTGCTAATTCAAATTTTGGCCACCAAACTCAGTGAAATATTTTATCATTTTTACTGAAGGGGGCTATATTTTTATCTACCTGCATTATAAACGTGAAATACACATATATGATGTTTAATTGGGATAAAAGTTTAGGAATAGATGAAAAACGCATTTGTCTAACTCAGGATCTTGAAAATTTCCAAGTTTTTTTTTTTTTTTTTTTTTTTTTTTTTTTTTTGAGACGGAGTCTTGCTCTGTCGCCCGGGCTGGAGTGCAGTGGCCGGATCTCAGCTCACTGCAAGCTCCGCCTCCCGGGTTCACACCATTCTCCTGCCTCAGCCTCCCAAGTAGCGGGAACTACAGGCGCCCGCCACCTCGCCCGGCTAGTTTTTTGTGTTTTTAGTAGAGACGGGGTTTCACCGTGTTAGCCAGGATGGTCTCGATCTCCTGACCTCGTGATCCGCCCGTCTCGGCCTCCCAAAGTGCTGGGATTACAGGCTTGAGCCACCGCGCCCGGCCCAAGTTTTTTTATAAAGGCTTTATTGTTTTAATTCTTGCAGTTAAGTCTGTGAGTCATTTTGAGTTAATTTTTGTGTAGTGTGAAATGAGAGTTTAAATTCGTATTTTCATGTGTGGATATCCAGTTGTACCAGCACCATTTGTTGAGCAGACCGTTTTCTCCTCAGTGAATTGCATTTGTCAGATGACTCTAAATATGAGGATTTGTTTCTGGAAAAATTGATAAAATGGGCCTCATAAAAACTGAAATCTTTTACACTTCAAAAGTCAATTGACTCTAAATACAAGGATTTGTTTTTGGAAAAATTGATAAAATGGACCTCATCAAAATTCAAAACTTTTACACTTCAAAATTTTAAGGGTAAAGAAAATATGGTATATATACACAATGGAATTCTATTTAGTTGTAAAAAAAGAATGAAATCCTGTCATTTGAAGGAACATGGATGGGACCGGAGGTCATTATGATAAATAAGCCAGGCACAGAAAAACACATAACACGTGTTCTCACACGTGGGAGCTAAAAACAGTTGATTTCATGAAGACAGAGAGTAGAATGATGGTTACCAGAGGCTGCACAGGGTGAGGAGATGGGGATGAAGAGAGGTTGGCTAATGTGTACAAACATAAAGTTAGATAGAAAAAATAAGTTCTAGTGTTGGATAGCAGAGCAGCATGACTATAGTAGTAACCAATAATATATATTTTTAAATAGCATGAAGAGAAGATTTGAATGTTCCCAGTACACACAAAAAAAGATAAATGTTTGAGGTGATGGATATCCTACTTACCCTGATTTGATCATTACATATTGTATGCATGTATCAAAATATTACCTGTACCCCATTAATATATCCAGTTATTATCTGTCAATAAAAAGACATCATTAAGAAATGAAAAGACAAACAACAGAGTGGTAAAAATATTAGCAAAACACAAATATAATAAAGTATTAATACCCAGAATTTACAAAAGCTCTTACACAGCTTAATAATAAGATGACAATGCAACTGAAATATGGGCAAAGGATTTGGAATAGACATTTCTTCAAATAATATATACAAATGGCTAATAAGCACATGAAAAGATACTCAATATCATTAGTCAGGGAAATGCAAATCAAAACCATAATGAGGGCCAGGTGCAGTGACTCACGCCTGTAATCCCAGCACTTTGGGAGGCCGAGGCAGGCAGATCACCTGAGGTCAGGAGTTTGAGACCAGCCTGGCCAACATGGTGAAACCCCATCTCTAGTAAAAATACAAAATTAGCCAATTGTGGTGGCGTGTGCCTGTAATTCCAGCTACTCAGGAGGCTGAGGCAGGAGAATCACTTGAACCCGGGAGGTGGAGGTTGCAGTGAGCCGAGATTGCACCATTGCACTCCAGCCTGGGCAAAAAGAGAGAAACTCCATCTCAAAAAAAAAAAAAAAAAAAAAATAGTAATGAGATACTACTTCACATCCTCTAGAATGGCTATCAGAAAAAAGACAGTAACAAGTGTCTGTGCGTGTGGAGAAGTGGGAACGATTATACACCACTGATAGGAATGCATTGGTAAAATGTGGCAACCATTTTGGAATACAGTTTGGCAGTTTCCCAAAAAGTTGAACATAAAACTACCATGCAACCCAGCAATTCCACTCCCAGATATCTACCCAAGAGAAATTAAAGTATATGTTCTCATAAAAACTTGCATGCAAATGTTCATAACATCATTATTCGTTATAATAAAAAACTAGCACCAACTAAATGTTGATTAACTTGTGAATGGCTAGACAAAAATGTAATGTATCCATATAATGGAATACCATCCAGCAATAACAAGAAACTGTCGAGACAAGCTGCATCATGGATGAATCTCAAAAATATGATATTAAGTGAAAGGAACCAGCTGAAAGAGACCACTTATTGTATGGTTCTATGTATGTGAAATGTGCAGACAAAGCAAATTTATAGAGGAAGGAAAGAAGATTAGTGCTTGCCTGGAGCAGGGAGTGGGAATGGAGATGAACAGAAAATAGGGTATGAGCATTCTTATTAAGGGGATGAAAATGTTCTAACGCTGATTTATGGTGATGGTTACACAACTTGGTAAGGTTACTAAAAATCATTGAATTGTATACTTGAAATGGGCAAATTTTATTTTATTTTATTTATTTTTTTTTTTTTTTTGAGACGGAGTCTCGCTCTGTCACCCAGGCTGGAGTGCAGTGGCGCGATCTCAGCTCACTGCAAGCTCCGCCTCCTGGTTTTACGCCATTCTCCTGCCTCAGCCTCCCGAGTAGCTGGGACTACAAGCGCCCGCCACCTCGCCCAGCTAGTTTTTTGTATTTTTTAGTAGAGACGGGGTTTCACCGTGTTAGCCAGGATGGTCTCGATCTCCTGACCTCGTGATCCGCCCGTCTCGGCCTCCCAAAGTGCTGGGATTACAGGCTTGAGCCACCGCGCCCGGCCGAAATGGGCAAATTTTATACATAAAGTATACCTCAATTAAGCTATAAAAATAGATTAAAAAGCTGCTCTGAGAAAATTCATAATCCTTCGGGGTGGCACTGTTTCTCTTTCAGTTTAATACAATCTAATTTATTGAATATCTACACTGGGGTGAGCACTTTTTCAGAGCAGATGGTAAACAGCGCAGGGCTGGGAGTCAGAGTCCTGCTATTAAGATACTGTACCTGGCATATATTGGCTGACAATTGGGATAAGCCAATCAATTTTTCTGTGCTTCAGTTGCCTTTTCTTATTTGCAAAAACTGAAATTAACAACACCTGTTTTGCAACTTTGTGAGGAATGACTTAGCCTTGCTACCACACTTCTGCTCGTGTGACACTGTTCCCTGTTATAATGAGTTGCGAACCTTCTATATTCTCTTATACGCTAGAAGCTTTATGTTCTTTTTGTTTATCTCTGTATCACCTGGTACCAGACAAATACCTGAAAATAAATGTTATTTGAATTCTGTTTTTATTTAAATTAGATACTAGCATTTGGGGATTATTAATTTAGTCTTTCTTTATTAAGAGTACTGGTATGTACTGTTTTCTAAATGAAGATAATATGCTCATCCACCATTAGAAGAACACATGTTTTATCCCCTAGCTTGTAGGGAAGCATAGGGGTGAGCCTCCTAAGCTCTGCCCCTGTCACTCCTAGTATGGCTTTTAGGAAGATTCTATGAAGCAGGGCCACTTTATGATTTTCTTGGGCCCTAGGTATCTTTGCCTATGTGGGCTCTTCCTCTGTAGAAAAACATGTAAAATTATATTTTATAACTGTCGATATAAGGTGAATATATTATCATTACATATAAAGTCCGGCTCGGCAGCTCCTGCCTGTAATCCAGCACTTGGGGAGGCCGAGGTGGGCAGGTCGCTTGAGCCCCAAAGTTCAACACCAGCCTGGACACCGTGGCAAAATCCTGTCTCTACAAAAAATATAAAAATTAGCCAGGTGTGGTGGCAAACATCTGTAGTCCCAGCTACTGGAAAGGCTGAGGCAGGAGAATTGCTTGAGCCCGGGAGGCAGCAGTTGCAGTGAGCCAAGATTGTGCCCCTGCACTCCAGCCTGAGCAACAGAAAAAAAAAAAAAAAGAAAAAGAAAAAAAGACAAAGTGTTGATCATAAAGGAAAAGACTGATATTTTGCTACATTAAAATTATAACTTCTAACTATTAGGAATCACCATAGAGTAAAAGGACAAGTCATAAATTGGGAGATGATATGTGTAATACATAAAACTAACAAAGAACTAGTATCCAGAACATATAAAGAATACTTATGGGCCAGGCATATGGCTCATGCCTGTAATCTTCACTCTTTGGGAGGCTGAGGCTGGAGGATCACTTGAACCCAGGAGGTTGAGGCTGCAGTGAGCTATGGTCTTGCCACTGCACTCCAGCCTGGGCAACAGAGCTAGGCTCTACCTTAAAAAATAAATAAAAAAAGAATACTTATGAATTAATAAGAAAAATATGTCAGTAGAAACAGTGAGCAGAACTTCAACAGGCGCTTCACAAAAGAGAATATCCAAGTGGGCAATAAATACATGAAAAGATGATAACCACTTTGGTAATCAGGAAAATTAGATTAATAATATGAGATACTATATTCAGATCCCAAATTGGCAGTGAATTTAAGTGTGACAAATGGTTGATGTTGGCAAGGATTTCTTTTTTTTTTTTTTTTTTTTTTTTGAGACGGAGTCTCGCTCTGTCGCCCAGGCTGGAGTGTAGTGGCACAATCTCAGCTCACTGCAAGCTCCGCCTCCCGGGTTCACGCCATTCTCCTGCCTCAGCCTCCCGAGTAACTGGGACTACAGGCACCCACCACCTCGCCCAGCTAGTTTGTGGGGTTTCACTGTGTTAGCCAGGATGGTCTGTATCTTCTGAACTCGTGATCCGCCCACCTCGGCCTCCCAAAGTGCTGGAATTACAGGCGTGAGCCACCATGCCCGGCCAGATGTTGGCAAAGATTTCAAGCAATAAGAACTAATATACACTGCTGGTAGGAGTGTTAATTGATACCAAAATCTCTGTAAGTAAGTTGCAATACATAGTAAAGTAGAAAATGTGCATATTCTCTGATCTAGCTACTCCATTCTAAGGAAGGTTTTGTATATGTGCACCAAGAGCTATGTTCAAGATTGTTCATGGCAGGGTTCTTCACAGCCACCTTAAACAGGAAACAACTAAAGTGTTCATTAAAAATAGAATGGGTAAGTGAATTGTGAGATACTTGTATTTAGGGTCAGGTGAGGTGGCTCATGCCTGTAGTCCTGGCACTTTGGGAGGCTGAGGCTGCTGGATTGCTTGAGCTCAGGAGTTCAAGACTAGCCTTGTCTTGAACATAGTGAAATCTTGTCTCTACAAAAATACAAAAAAATAAAAATAAAAATTAGCAATGCGTGTTGACACACGCCTGTAGTCCCAGTTAGTTGGGGACCTGAGGCAGGAGGATCTCTCAAGCCCAGGAGGTCAAGGCCACAGTGAGCTGTGATCTCATCACTGCACTCCAGCCTGGGCAACAGTGACACCTTGTCTCAGAACAACAACAAATACATACATACATATATATATATGTGTGTGTGTGTGTATATATATATTATATATATATAATGAAATAGCATGTGATAATGAAAATAAACAGATGCCTACCCCTGGCACTACAGAGGAATCTTACAAAGATGATATTGAACAAAAAAGTCATTCACAAAAGACTCCGTCCAATATTATTTCATTTCTATTACATTAAAGAAAGGCAAAACTAAACTATTTGAGGAATGCATACAAAACACAGTGATTACCTCTGGGCAGAAGGAGGGAGCTGGGATGGGGAAGAGCACACAGGAGGCTACCAGCGGCTGACAGTATTTTGTTTTGTATTTTTTCTTTGACTTGGATGGTGGTTTGACAGATATTTACCTTGTGGTTATTCCTTAAGCTATAAATAAATGTTTTATGCACTCTTCTGTATTATGATACATCTCAATGAGAACAAAAGGGTGGATTTACCACCCCCGCCCCACCCGCCACCAAACTACATACATGTACTAATGTATGTAGTCTTCATACTTTGATAGCAAGTAGTATCATAGGGATGTTATGGTGTAATAATAATGTTTGGGTCTTTTGAGTTTTTCTATTTCCCACTGTGGTGACTGCACAGTGGGATTGTTGCTGTCATAGTAATCTCTCATAGCTGACCTTACTGTCTAAGAAGCAAGTGGGCAGGAACAACCCTAAATGGAACTCTGTAAGTGTCCAACACTTTTCCTTCCCCGTCCTCCACCATGGCTTCCTTTCCTTTGCCTTCCAAGAGTTTAGAGCTCTCATACTGCCCTCTGTGTGTCCAGAATATTTTGTGATCTGCCACCCCCTAACCTAGGCCTTCCCTGCTCACACAGCCTATCACTTTGTTTCCATTTCCCCCCGGACTCCTCCTCTGTCCCTGTTGATGGCTGTTTAAGAAGCAGATTGTATGGGAGTGTATCATTCAACTGTCCCTAAGATGTGGCCGTGTCTGTCTTCTTCCGCTTTGTGTCCTCCTTTGGGCACTTACCTTCCCCCTTCCCTCTCTAGGTGCATCAAAAGTTCCTCCAGCATGATTTTCCAAATTTAGTTTCTTATGACTACTCAATTAATGCTTTTATGAAACAGTCTCTTTTTTTTCCAAATATGGTGGGAACGCTTTGGCAAATTTGCCTGCTTCTAGCCAGATACTGAGAACACGCAGGCTTTTCCTTTACATGGTAAACTCCTTGAGGGTAGGGATTATTCCCCTACTGCATTCCCAGAGCCTAACATAGTACCTGGCATGCTGAAGAGGCTCAATAAATATTCAATGAGTTCATGGATGGGAGAGGAAGGAAAACAATGATTACTCCCCTCTGAGACAGGAGAGGAGGCTCAATAAATATTCGATGAGTTCATGGATGGGAGAGGAAGGAAAACAATGATTACTCCCCTCTGAGACAGGAGAGGAGGCTAAGGGTTATGCATATGCTTGTGAGACTTCTATTCCTGCTAAGAGAAAATGCAACCCTTTAGTAAGCATGAGGAAGAATATCCCACTTTGTGGAAATGAAGAAAGCCATAAGTAATAACAGGGAAGTCATTTTCACTTATTATACTAGCCAAAATATTTTATTTCAGTGATAAAATGCAGTGCTGGTAAAACTGACACTCTCAGCCAGGCTGGTAAAGGTGAACAGTGGTGTGACCTTTTAAGAAAGCAGCTTGGCAATATGTAACAAGAACATTTAAAATATTTACACCTTTGGCTATGATAATCCCACTTTAGAGGGCCTAACCAAGAAAATAACCAAAATGGAGGGTCAAGATATTCACTGCAGTTCCCTTTATATTAATTAAAAAGGAAAAGGAACCTTAGTGTAGAAACAATTGAGCAAATCAGGACATACACACATGATGAAGATGCTAAAAAAGATCATTATGAACTGTGCAGCCACATAGGAAATAATTCTGTTAAGCAATAAAAGTAAAATTGAAATAATTTTTTGTCATATCATGTAAAAAGATAATGTGGATAAAACATAGAAGGACATGTACTAAAAAAAACTGGTTTGTGGGAGAAATAAGATTTTAGCATGGTGGTTTCTATTTCTGAATTTTCTTTTGTGTTATAATTTTCATAAACATAAAAATTCTCAAGATTAATCCAAATGTATAGGTTAGTAGAAAATGTCTGCTTTTTACTGATCTCTCGTCAGCTCTTTGCACGTGTAGAAATAAAGGCCAATACCTAATGTAGGCAAGTTCAAGATACAGGTAGATGATAACATAACTAGAATTTGAACTCTCTGCTCACTACTGAACAATTATATTGGGCAGTTACTGGGTACTAGGAGATGAGGATACAAAGATGGTTTTGGGCTCTACCTAGAGTTCCGTAAAATGCTCACGTGTGTTAGATTTCAAGAGCAGAATCGGGGTAGTAGGAACAGGAAAACAAAGGGAGAACACCACGGTCATAGAATCAGTAGCAGATCAGCTCAACATTTGCTCCTGGCCCAAATGGAGAAAAGAGGCTTGATTTACCCTCCAACTACAACAACAAAATACAGACAAAAATACATTTAAAAATTTAAATACACCGTATATCAGGCAACAAAGAATAGTGATCCCTGAGAGATGGGAAACAATGTGAGTCTTATGATTGCCCTTGCTGTCTTCACAATTTCTAGACCATGATATAGGGAGAGGAAAGTGGGAGAACCCAGCAGACTCCTTAAGTCAAATAGAAGGAACTGAGAGGGGAGACCAGAGCAGCTAGAGTTCACAGGACCAAGTACCAGAGGGAAGAGAGCTGCACAAAGAAGAGGGAAACCCAAAGATGTGCAGAGGGTTCCTCAAATGTTCAACATAGTATCGGTACCTACATGTGAAGAAACTACTCAAAGCTGATTTTTAAAAAGTACCATTCAAGCCAAGCGTGGTGGATCACATCTGTAATCCCAGCACTTTAGGAGGCTGAGGTGAGAGGATTGCTTGAGCTCAGGAGTTTGAGGCCAGCCTGGGCAACCTGGTGAGACCATGCCTCTACAAAAAATAAGGAAATTAGTTAGGCATGGTGGCATGTGCCTGTAGCACTGGCTACTCTGGGGTCTGAAGCAGTAGGAATGCTTGTGGCTGCAGTGAGCTATGATTGAACCACTATATTCCAGCCTGGGCAACAGAATGAAACTCTGTCCCAAAGGAAGGAAGGGAAGGAGGGAGGGAAGGAAGAAAGGAAAGGAAGAGAGCGAGGGGAGGGAGAATGGGAAGGAAGGAGAAGGAAAAGAAAAGAAAGAGAGAAAGAGAAAGAACCATCCAAAAGGATTAGAGGAAACTGCCCAGCATTCACACAGGGCCAAGAAAAGCGGCTATTCCCACCAGCCACCAGCCAAACAGGAAAACCACATAAAATCTCATCAGGTATGAGATAGAGTACTTAGGAAGGTCTTGTCTCAGTAACAGATAATACATAGCCCTAGACTGAGCACTGCTCCAGTCCTGCCTAAAATATCATAAAAGCAAAACCCCAAAAGATCAAATTGTTTCCAGATAATTTAACTGTATCCCAAAACAAAGCTCAAGTATATTTATAGGAATATAAAAATACTCAGCACCCAACAAAATAAAATTAACAATGCCTGACATCCAGTGAAAGATTACCAGGGTGCAAAGAGGCAGGAAAATACAACCAATACCAAGGAGATTAATCAATGAAAACCAATGCAGAACTGACACGTTAGAGTCAGCAGAGAAAGACATCAAAACAATTATTATAACTATATTTCATATCTTCAGAAAGTTAAGTAGACATGGCAGATACAAAAAAGACCCAAATTAAACTTCAGTGCTTGAGAAGAAAAGTACACTGGGTGGGATTAACAACAGATGAGTCATTGAAAAAGAAAAGAATGTTGAAAGCACAGTAATGGAAACTATCTGCAGCAAAACTCAGAAACAAATAGAAGAAAATGAAACAAACATCAGTGAGCTGTGGGACAACTAGGAACAGCCTAATATACTAGTAATTGGAGGGTCTGAAGGTGTGGGAGACAAAATATATATTTGGAGAAATAATCGCCAAAAAGTTCCCAAACTTGATGAAGATTATAAACCCACAGATCCAAGATATTCAGTGAACCCCAAGTATAAGAGACAGAAAACTACACCAAAGCTTATCACTATAAATTGCTCAAGGCCGGGCACAGTGGCTCATGCCTGTAATCCCAGCACTTTGGGAGGCCGAGATGGGCAGATCACTTGAGGTCAGGAGATCGAGACCAGCCTGGACAACATGGTGAAACCCTGTCTTTACAAAAAAATACAAGAATTAGCCAGGCATGGTGCCGGGAATCTGTAATCCCAGCTACTTGGGAGTCTGAGGCAGGAGAATCACTGGGAGGCAGAGGTTGCAGTGAGCCAAGATTGTGCTACTGTGCTCCAGCCTGGGAGACACAGCAAGACTCCATTTCAAAATAAATAAATAATAAAAATATAAACAAATCATATCATTGCTCAAAAGCAATGATAAAAAGAAAAATCTTAAAAGCAACCAGAGAGAAAAGGCATGTAACGTACAGGGGAATGAAAATAAGCCTGACATCAGATTTCTCATGGGAAACAATATAAATGAGAAGACAGTAGAGCAGCATTTTTAAAGTTAACCTGGAATTCTATACCCAATAAAAATACCTTTCGGCTGGGTGCAGTGGCTCACGCCTGTAATCCTAGCACTTTGGGAGGCTGAGGTGGGTGGATCACTTGAGGTCAGGAGTTTGAGACCAGCCTGGCCAACATGGTGAAACCCCATTTCTACTAAAACTGCAAAAAAATTTACCAGGCATGGTGGTGTGAGCCTGTAGACACAGCTATTTGGGAAGCTGAGGCACGAGAATCACTTTAACCCAGGAGACGGAAGTTGCAGTGATCCAAGATCGCGCCACTGCGCTCCAGCCTAGGTGAAAGAGTGAGACTCCATCTCAAAAACAAAACAAAAAAATCTTTCAAAAATGAAGGTGAAATAAAGATACTTTCAGACATACAAAATATAGAATAGTTCACAACCAGCAGATTCACACTACAAGAAATGCTAAAGGAAGTCATTCAGATAGATAGACATGATAGCAGATGAAAATCTGAATCTTTACAAGGTGTTGAAAACCACTGAAAATAGTAACTGCATAGATAAATGTACATAATTTTTAAATTTAAATCTATTTAAAAGGCGATTGTTATACAAGTATAATAATATATTTTGGTTTTATAATAAATATAAAAGTAAATTATATGACAATAGTCTAAAGACCAGGAGGGGAAATATGGAAGCTGGGAAAACTGGCTAGCCATATGTAGAAAGCTGAAACTGGATCCCTTCATTATACCTTATACAAAAATTAATTCAAGATGGATTAAAGACTTAAATGTTAGACCTGAAACCATAAAAACCCTAGAAGAAAACCTAGGCAATACCATTCAGGGCATAGGCATGGGCAAGGACTTCATGTCTAAAACACCAAAAGCAATGGCAGCAAAAGCCAAAATTGACAAATGGGATCTAATTCAACTAAAGAGCTTCTGCACAGCAAAAGAAACTACCATCAGAGTGAATAGGCAACCTGCAGAATGGGAGAAAATTTTTGCAATCTACCCATCTGACAAAGGACTAATATCCAGAATCTACAGAGAACTTAAACAAATTTACAAGAAAAAATCAAACAACCCCATCAAAAAGTGGGTGAAGGATATGAACAGACACTTCTCAAAAGAAGACATTTATGCAGCCAACAGACACATGAAAAAATGCTCATCATCACTGGCCATCAGAGAAATGCAAATCAAAACCGCAATGAGATACCATCTCACACCAGTTAGAATGACAATCATTAAAAAGTCAGGAAACAACAGGTGTTGGAGAGGATATGGAGAAATAGGAACACTTTTACACTGTTGGTGGGAGTGTAAACTAGTTCAACCATTGTGGAAGACAGTGTGGTGATTCCTCAAGGATCTAGAACTAGAAATGCCATTTGACCCAGCCATCCCATTACTGGGTATATACCCAAAGGATTATAAATCATTCTGCTGTAAAGACACGTGCACACATATGTTCATTGTGGCACTATTCCCAATAGCAAAGACTTGGAACCAACCCAAATGTTCATCAATGATAGACTGGATTAAGAAAATGTGGCACATATACACCATGGAATTCTATGCAGCCATAAAAAAGGATAAGTTCATGTCCTTTGAAGGGACATGGATGAAGCTGGAAACCATCACTTTGAGCAAACTATCTTAAGGACAGAAAACCAAACACCACATGTTATCACTCATAGGTGGGAATTGAACAATGAGAACACTTGGACACAGGATAGGGAACATCATAGCAGGGCCTGTCATGGGGTGGGGGGAGTGGGGAAGGGATAGCATTAAGAGATATACCTAATGTAAATGACGAGTTAATGGGTGCAGCACACCAATATGGCACGTGTATACATATGTAACAAACCTGCAGGTTGTGCACATGTACCCTAGAACTTAAAGTATAATAATAATAATAATTTAAAAAAAGAAATAAACCCACACATACATAGACAACTGACTTTTTATTTTATTTTTCTGAGACAGAGTCTCATTCTGTTGCCCAGACTGGAGTGCTGTGGTGCAGTCTCTGCTCACTGCAACCTCTACCTCCCTTCAAGGGATTCTCCTGCCTCAGCTACCCAAGTAGATGGGACTACAGGCACATGCCACCACATGCAGCTAATTTTTGTATTTTTTGAAGAAATGGGGTTTCACCATTTTGACCAGGCTGGTCTCAAACTCCTGATCTCAAGTGATTCACCTGCGTTGGCTTCCCAATGTGCTGGGATTGCAGGCATGAGCCACTGTGCCCAGCCACAACTGACTTTTTAACAAAGGCACAAAGACAATGCAGTGAAGAAAGGATAGCCTTTTCAGCAAATGGTACTGGAACAGTTGAATATCCATATGCAAAAACATGAACTTTGATCTATGTCTCACACCACATACAAAAATTAAATAGGTCATAGATGTAAATGTTAAACCAAAAACTATGCAACTTATAGAAGAAAACATGGGAAAATACCTGTGACCTGGGTTAGGTAATGGTTTTTTGGATATAACACCAAAAGTGTAATCTGTAAAAGAACAGATTGATAAATTAGACTTCATTAAGAACTTCTCCTCCAGCTTGCAGTGAGCTGAGATCCGGCCACTGCACTCCAGCCTGGGTGACAGAGTGAGACTCCATCTCAAAAAAAAAAAAAAAAAGAACTTCTCCTCCTTCAAAGACACTGTTAAGGGAATGAAAAGACAAGCCACAGCCAGGTGCAGTGGCTCACGCCTGTAATGCCAGCACTTTGGGAGGCCGAGGCAGGCAGATCATGAGTTCAGGAGTTCGAGACCATCCTGGCCAACATAGTGAAACCCCATCTCTAATAAAAACAGAAAAAATTAGCCAGCCATGGTGGCAGGCACCTACAGTCCCAGCTACTCAGGAGGCTGAGGCAGGAGAATGGTGTGAACCCGGGAGGTGGAGTTGGTAGTGAGCTGAGATCGTGCCACTGTACTCTAGCCCAGGTGACAGTGCGAGACTCCGTCTCAAAAAAAGAAAAAAAAAAGAAAAGCCGCTGGATAGGAGAAAAATCTTTGCAAAGCATATAAAGGGATTGTTTCTAAAATAAAAACTTATAAAAATTGAAAAATAAGAAAATAAGCCAATTTTTAAAATGAGAAAAGTTATATGGATGGCAATTAAGCACCATTAAAAGATACTCACTGTCATTATTATTAGGGAAATGCAAATTTAAATAACAATGAGATACCAGTATACACCTATTAGTGTGGCTAAAATAAAAAGACTGACCACATCAAGCAATGGTGAGGATGTAGAGGTAGTAGAACTCTCATGCAGTGCTGAGAACGTAAAATTGTAAAGTCACCTTTGGAACAGTTTAACAGTTGCTTAAAAAGTTAAATATACACCAGCCATATGGTCTAGCCATTTTATTCCTAGGTATTTACCAAAGGGGAAAAAAAATAAAATCCATACAAACAGTTGTACACAATTGTTGATGGCAGCTTTCTTTGTTATGGCCCCAAACTGGAAACAACCCAAATGTCTATAACAGGTGAATTGATAAATAAATTGATATATCCAGACAGTAATGAACTATTGATACCCATGACAATGTGGATGAATCTCAAAATAAATCTGGTGAGTACAAAAAGCCAGACCAAAAAGAAACAACAAAAAAAGTGATACTGTACAATTCTATGTATAGAAATTCTAGGAAATGCAAAGTAATCTGTAGTGGCAGAAAACAGATCAGTGATTACTTGGGGATAGGAGCAAGGGAAGCATAGGAGGGAGGAATTACAAAGAGGTACAAGGAAACGTGGGGATGATAAATATGTTCATTATTTTTATTGTGATGATTTCATGTGTATACATATATGTAAAACTTACCAAATTGTGTACTTTAAGTATGTGCAGTTTATTGTCAGTTATCCCTCAACAAAGCTATTTTAAAAATCAACAGTATAAGGATGGATTAGGAAGATACCTGATTTAACATGAGTTTTGGAGGGGAAATATGTTATATTTTAATTAAATGCTAATTCAGTTGAATCAAAAGTAAAACATGACTGACGTAACTAATGCAGGCTCAGAGTGCAATAATAGAAATGTGGTGTCTACATTAGAAGGACATTAATTGCATGTGAATGTGAAAAGAGGTCCATTGTAGTTAACCCAGGAAAGAAGCAAATTATCGTCTACATTTTGTACTGGCATCAAGGGCAAAAAGAAAGCTCATAAAGACTTAAGCTCTTGGTCATCTGGAAAACCTTTAACAAGATTTAGCAAAGCATTTACTGAATATCTACTGTGTTCTAGGTTCTGTGCTAAACCTGTTCATTGCTGCTCTGAGGTTGTAGTGCCATTTTGAAGATCACGAAACAGACTGTAGGGAGGGTTAATACTTGGTGAAATAAGAGCTAGTGAGTGGCACAATGAAGATTCAAACTCTCTACTGGCTACAGAATTGGCTCCCTATGTTTTGGAAGATTTTTTCCCCCGGGGATTTTGGGCTAACAGAAAGTAGTTGAACTATTGTATAAAGAGGATAAGGAGATTATTTTGGTATTTTTTTCCATTTCATTTCTTTAGCCATAATGTGACAGTCATTGTCCCAGGAGCTGGGAATGCCCTCAAGGAGCTGTATGACCTAGTGGGAGAAACAAGAAGTTACAAACTACCACAACGTAGAGAGCAGAGCTGTGACTTGCTAAAGGAACTTCCCAAGTTTGTGAATCCTCCAGTGCTTACAAGTTCCTTCTTTAAGTGGATATGAAATCATTAGTAGAGAGGATGAGGCCTTGGTGAGATGTAGATGCTGAGCAATCAGCTACTTACTCACTAAGCACCAGCTTCTGCACCGTAGCCTCACAGCCCTGTGGTTCACATTCGTGTCTGAGCAAGGTGACAGGGGATCACATTTTGGATATTTGGGGCTACTCCCAAATAATCAAAGCTGTTCTGAAACATTGCTTGAACCAAGGAGGTTGAGGCTGCAGTGAGCCGTGATCACACCACTGCACTCCAGCCTGGGTAACAGTGAGACTCCATCTCAAAGAAAAAAGATTGGGAGGCTCGGGAGGCTGGGACATTTATTCTCACATCCTTATTTGTTTAGGATTGCCCTACAAGCATTATACTTTCTTGCACTTCTGGACTATACACAGGGCTGAGAGAACTTTGTGGCCTTGGAGAAGGCCCTGAGACAAGTAGCTAAAAGAAGCTAAATGTGAGCTTCAGGTAGGATGCTGTCCCCAGGAGTCTGAGCTCATGCAGAACTGTGCACTAGAGCCCCTACTGAACTCAAAGGTAGATCAAAGGGATGTGATGTAGGACAACGAAGAGTCTGCTTACTACAATCTTTTTCTCTTACTGGCCTCTGTTGGCAGTAATGCATAGTGTAATTATTTGTGATATTAGTCACAAATATTTTCCCTGGTTTATAATTTTGTTTATACATAGTATTTTTAAAGTAACAACTTTGGCCAGGTGCAGTGGCTCATGCCTGTAATCCCAGCACTTTGGGAAGCTGAGGCAGGCAAATCACTTGAGGCCAGGAGTTCGAGACCAGCCTGACCAACATGGCGAGACCCCGTCTCTACTAAAAATACAAAAATTAGCTGGACGTGGATGATACATGACTGTAATCCCAGCTTCCTGGGAGGCTGAGGCACGAGAATCACTTGAACCCAGGAGGCAGAGGTTACAGTGAACCAAGACTGTGCCACTGCACTCCAGCCTGGGTGACGGAGTGAGACTCTGTCTCAAAATAAAATAAAATAAAGTGACAGCTTTATTAAGATATAATTCATATATCATGCAATTCATCCATTAAAAGTATGTAATTCAATAAAAAACAAAAAGTGTACAATTCAGTGTTTTTAAGTATTATATTCACATAATTATGCAATCATCACCACAATAAATTTCAGAACATTTTCATCACTCCAAGGAAAAATACCCATATCCATTAACAGTCATTCCCTGTTTCATCCCTCTCCTCAGCCCCTGGCAACCACAAATCTATTTTCTATTTCTATGTATTTGTCTATTCGGGGCATCTCATATAATTGTTACACATGACCTTTTGTGACTAGCTTCTTTCATTTGGCATAATGTTTTCAAGGTTCATCCATATCGTAGTATGTATCAGTACTTCATTCCTTTTTACTGCTGAATAATATCCTACTGTATGGATAAACATATGATACAAATCAATTCCCAATTTTTCAATAGGTAAGTTGATACATATCAATTTTCAGTTTTTCAGTTGGGTTGTCTATTATTGATTTATAAGAGATTTTTAAAATATATATATTTGGGATACAAGGTCTTTATCAGATACATGATTTTCAAAGATTTTTCTTCCATTCTGTGGGTTGTCTTTCACTTTCTTGATAGTGTCCTTTGAAGCATAAACCTATGTTTATCCATACAATATACAATCTATGGATAAACGCCATTCATCAGTTGATGGGTATTTGGGTTATTTCCATTTTGGAGCTATTATGAACAATCCTGCTATGAACATTTGTGTGCAGGTTTTTGGCTGGATGTGTGTTTTCCCTACTGTCACATTTCAAACCTAGGAGTGGAATTGCTGGGTCATATGATAACTCTACGTATAATCATTTGAGAACTGTTTCCCAAAGTGGCAGCACCATTTTACATTTCCACCAGCAATGTGTGAGGATTCAGATTTCTCCATATCCTTACCAACACTTGTTCATGACTTTTTTTATGATAGTCACTCTTGTGGGTATGATGTCGTAGCTCATTGTGGTTTTGATTGGCATTTCTCCAATGGCTACTGATGGTGAGCATCTTTTCATGTGTTTATTGGCCATTTGTATATTTTCCTTGAAGAAGTATCTATACAAATCAATTTTTAATTTTTCAGTTTGGTTGACTCTTTATTATTGATTTATAAGAGTTTTAAAAATATGTTTGGAATATAAGTCCTATATCACATACGTGATTTTCAAAGATTTTCTCCCATTCTGTGGGTTGTCTTTTACTATCTTGATGGTGTCCTTTGAAACATTAAGTTTATTTATCTTGGTGAAGACTAATTTGTCTATATTTTCTGTTGTTGTTCGTGTTTTTGGTGTTACAGCTAAGAAACCATTGCCTAATCCATGGTCATGAAAATTACTCCTGTGTTTTCTTCTAAGAGTGTTATAGCTATTATCTATTAGCTATTACATTTAGATGTATAACTCATTAATTTTTTTTTTTTTTTTTTGAGGTGAAGTCTAGCTCTGTTGCCCAGGTTGGAGTGCAGTGGCTCAATCTTGGCTCACTGCAACCTCCACCTCCCAGCTTCAAGCGATTCTTCTGCCTCAGCCTCCTAAATAGCTGAGACTACAGGTGCCTGCCACCATGCCAGGCTAATTTTTTTGTATTTTTAGTACAGATCAGGTTTCACCATGTTGACCAGGCTGGTCTCAAACTCCTGGCCTCATGATCCGCCCGCCTCAGCCTCCCAAAGTGCTGGGATTACAGGCGTGAGCCACCGTGCCCGGCCTTAGGGTAATTCTTGTATGTGATATAAGGAAGAGGTTCAACTTCGTTCTTTTGCCTGTGGATATCCAGTTGTCACAAAACGATTTGTGAAGATGACTAAATTTTTTAACCTCTTGAATTTTCTTGGCACTCTTGTCAAATTTCATTTGCCCATAAAATGTAAGAGTTTATCTCTGGGCTCTCAGTGTTATTTCCTTGATCTGTATGTCTGTCCTTAATGCCAACACCACACTGCACAATTATGGTAGCTTTGTATGAAGTTCTGAAATGGGGACGTGTAAGTCCTCCAGCTTTGCTTTTCTTTTTCAAGATCATTGTGGCTATTATGGGTCCCTTGCATTTTTATTTGAATTTTAGGATTAGCTTGTCCATTTCTGTGAAGAAGCCAGCTGGAATTTTGGTGGGGCTCACTCTGAATCTTTACAATAGTTTGAGTAGTATTGCCATCTTAATATTAACCCTTCTGATCTGTGAACATGGGTGTCTTTCCATTTGTTTAGGTCTTCTTTAGTTTCTTTCAACAGTGTTTTGTGGCCAGATGTGGTGGCTCATACCTGTAATCCTTGCACTTTGGGAGGCTGAGGCAGGCTCATCTCTTGAGCTCAGGAGTTCAGGAGCAGCCTGGGCAAGATGGCAAAACCCCATCTCTACAAGAAATACAAAAAATTAGCCAGGTATGGTGGCATGTGCTTGTCATCCCAGCTACTTGAGAGGCTAAGGTGGGAGGATCACATGAGCCCAGGAACTTGAGGTTGTTGTGAGCCATGATCATGCCACTGCCCTCCAGCTTGGGCAATAGAGTGAGATCCTGCCTCAAAAACAAAAAACGAAAAACCCAACAGTGGTTTGTAGTTTTCATAGTATAAGTTTTACACTTCTTTTGTTCTATTTCTTCCTAAGTAGTTATTATTTCTGATGCTATTATAAAATGGAAGTTTTTCCTTAAGTACATTTTGAGGTTATTGTAATTACATAGGAATACAACTGATTTTTGAATACTGATCTTCTGTCCTGAAGCCTTAGTGAACTCATTTATCACCTCTAGTAGTTTTGTAGTGGCTTCCTTAGGATTTCCTATATACGGGATCATGTCATCTGCAAATAGATGTGTTTTACTTCTTCCTTCAAACCTGGATACATTTTATTTTCCTTCCTAAGTACCCTAGGTAGAACTTCTTGTACATATTAAATAGAAGTGGCAAGAGTGGACATCCTTATCTTGGCCCAGATCATAGTTTGATCTTTACCACTCAGTCTGATGGTAGCAGTGGGTTTTTTGCTGTTTTTATTTTGGGTTGTTGTCCTTTTGTTTTGTTTTGTTTTGTTTTTTGTCCTCTTGTGTTGAAACTGAAAGTAGTGGGTATTTTGTAGATGCTTTTTATCAAGTTTAGGAAGATCCCTTCTGTTTCTAGTTTGTTGAGTGTTTTTACCGTGAAAGAATGTTGGATTTTTTCAAATGCTTTACCTGTGTCTCTTGAGATGATCATGTGGTTTTTGTCCTTTATTCTATTAATATGGTGTATGGAATAACACGGATAGATTTTTGCATGTTAAGCCAACCTTGAATTTCAGCTGTAAATCTCACTTAGTCATAGCATATAATCTTTTTTTTTTTTTTTTTTGAGACGGAGTCTTGCTGTTGTTGGCCCAGGCTGGAGTGCAATGGCATGATCTCGGTTCACTGCAACCTCCACCTCCCAGGTTCCAGCAGTTGTCCTGCCTCAACCTCCCAAGTTGCTGAGATTACAGGTGCCTGCCACCACGGCTAACTAATTTTTGTATTTTTAGTAGAGATGGGGTTTCACCATGTTGGCCAGGCTGGTCTCAAACTCCTGACCTCAGGTGATCCACCAGCCTTGGCCTCCCAAAGTGCTGGGCTACAGGCATGAGCCACCACGCCTAGCTTGCTTGCTTGCTTGCTTCCTTCCTTCCTTCCTTCCTTCCTTCCTTCCTTCCTTCCTTCCTTCCTTCCTTCCTTCCTTCCTTCCTTCCTTCCTTCCTCTTCTCTCCTTCCTCTTCTCTCCTCTCCTCTTTTCTTCATTTCTTCTTTTCCTTTCTTCCTTTCTTTCTTCTTTTTCTTTTTGAGACGGGATCTTGTTCTGTCACCCAGGCTGGAGTGCAGTGGTGCGATCATAGCTCACTGTAGCTTCAAACTTCCTAGCTCAAGCAGTCCTCCCACTTCAGCCTCCTGTGTAACTGGGATTATAGGTGTAAACCATGGCACCCAGCTGTTTGATGTGTTTGTCTGGGTAATACTGGCCTTAAGAAGTTGAGTTGGGAAATGCTCCTCCTTCTTCTACTTTTTGAAAGAATTTGAGAAAGCAAGGTATTCTTTAAATATTGGTAGGATTCACTAAGGAAGACTTCTGAACTAGGCTTTTCTTTGTGGATAGTTGTGGGATTTATTTTTGGTTTTGTTTTTAACTAATTTAGTCTCTTTGCTTGTTATAGGTCTATTCAGATTTTTTCTCTCTCCTTGAGTCAATTTTGATCATTTCTGTCCTAAGAATTTGTCTATTTCAAATCTAATTACCTAATTAGATTTATCTAATTTGATGGCTATATTAGTTTGCGGGGACTGCCTTAACAAAATACTATACAATGGGTGGTTTAAACAATAGCAATTTATTTTCACACAGTCCTGGACACTGGAAGTCAAAGACTGAGGTGCTGGCAGGATTGGATTCTGCTGAGGCCTCTCTCCTTGACTTGCAGATGACCGTCTTCTTGCTGCGTCCTCACGTGGCCTTCCTCTGTGTATGGGCACATTCCTGATGTCTATTCTTCTTCTGAGGACGCCAGTCATTTCAGACTAGGCCCTTACCCATGACCTCATTTCATCATAATTACCCTCTTTAAAGCTGCTGTGTCCAAATACAGTCACAGTCTAAGGTTTTAGGAACTGGGGCCTTGACATGTGAATGGCGGGGAGCCAATTCAGTCTATAACAATGGCATACAATTGTTCATAGCATTTGTTTATAATGCTTTTTTTTTTCTTTAAGGTTGCCAGTGATGCCCCCTCTTTTATTCCTAATTTTAGTAATTTATATCTTCTCTCTTTTTTCATTGGTCAATCTGGCTAAAGATTTGTCAATTTTGTTGATTCACTCGAAAAACAAACTTTTGGTTTTGTTCATTTCCACAATTCTCTGTTCCTTTATTCCTTTCTGCTGTTGTCTTTATTCCTTTCTTTTTCTTTCTTTGGGTTTAGTGTGTACTTCTTTTTCTAGTTTCTTAAGGTGATTGATTTGGGATCACTTTTAAGGTGATTGATTTGGGATCATTCTTTTTTTTAATATAGGCATTTACAGCTATAAATTTCCTTCTAATTACTTTAGTGGCATCCCATAAGTTGTTGTATGTTGTGTTTAATTTTCATTTATTTTATTTATTTATTTATTTATTTATTTATTTATTTATTTATTTATTTTGAGATGGCGTCTTGTTCTGTCACCCAGTAGAGAGGGGGTTTCACCGTGTGAGCCAGGATGGTCTCGATCGCCTGACCTCGTGATCCGCCCACCTCGGGCTCCCAAACTCCTGGGATTACAGGCGTGAGCCACCGTGCCCGGCCTAGAATCTATTTTTTCTGAGAGTAGGATGGCCACTCCACCTCTCTCTGGCTACTATTTATGTTGTTATAAAAATTTGCCGGCCGGGCGCGGTGGCTCAAGCCTGTAATCCCAGCACTTTGGGAGGCCGAGACGGGCGGATCACGAGGTCAGGAGATCAAGACCATCCTGGCTAACACGGTGAAACCCCGTCTCTACTAAAAAATACAAAAAATTAGCCGGGCTTGGTGGTTGGCGGCTTTACTAATCCCAGCTACTCGGGAGGCTGAGGCAGGAGAATGGCATAAACCCGGGAGGCGGAGCTTGCAGTGAGCTGAGATCCGGCCACTGCACTCCAGCCTGGGCGACAGAGCGAGACTCCGTCTCAAAAGAATAAATAAATAAATAATAAATAAAATAAAATAGGCCAGGCGCGGTGGCTCACGCCTGTAATCCCAGCACTTTGGGAGGCCAAGGTGGGCGGATCACGAGGTCAGGAGATCGAGACCATCCTGGCGAACATGGTGAAACCCCGTCTCTACTAAAAATACAAAAAAATTAGCCGGGCGTGGTGGCGGGCGCCTGTAGTCCCAGCTACTCCAGAGGCTGAGGCAGGAGAATGGCGTGAACCCGGGAGGCGGAGCTTGCAGTGAGCTGAGATCGCGCCACTGCATTCCAGCCCGGAAGACAGAGCGAGACTCTGCCTCAAAAAAATAAAATAAAATAAAATAAAAAATAAATAAATAAAATAAAATAAAATAAAATTTTGCCATACAGAAATTATTTATTTTTTGTAACTGAATTTATTAGTCTTTTGTTTATGACTTCTGCATTTTGATTAATAGTTTGGCCTTTTCCATATCAAGGTGATAATTAATTTTTCCGTATTTTTTGTTATTTTTATATTTTCAGAGTCTAAGTTTATATCTTTGGTCCATTTGATTTTTTTTTTTTTTTTTTTTGACACCTGGTGTAAGATGCTGGTACAACTTTATTTTTTTCCTATATACATAATTGCCTCAATATAATTTACTGAATGGTTCTTTATTGCTGATTTGAGCTGCTACTTTTATCTTTTACTAAATTTTTATGTGTATTTCAATCTGTTACTGTCTCTTTTGTTCCATTGTTCTGCTTGTACCAAGACCATAGTGTTTTATTCATTGAAGTTTTATAATATATTTTATTATATAACAATTCTAGCCTCCCCTCATTTCTCTTATTTTTTAGAATGTTTCCAGCTAGTCTTGTCTAATTTTTATATCAGCATTACATTAGCTTGCCTCATTAAAACATTCAAGTAATTCTAATAATATCTAAAGCTGTAGGAATTTTCCTAGGATCACATTAGATTTATAAATTAACTTAGGTTGATGGGCATCTTTTTGACATTGAGTATTTCTGCTTGGAAGCATGTTATGTCTTCATATTTGTTCAGGTGTATTTTCATAAGTTTTTTTTTAATTTTAAATCTTAACAGTTTCTTTTCTTTTCTTTTTTTCTTATTTGCGACAGAGTCTCGCTCTGTCGACCTGGCTGGAGTGCAGTGGCACGATCTCGGCTCACTGCAACCTCCACCTCATGGGTTCAAGCAATTCTTCTGCCTCAGCCTCCTGAGTAGCTGGTATTACAGGTGTGTGCCGCCACGCCCAGCTAATTTTTATATTTTTAGTAGGGACAGGGTTTCACCATGTTGGCCAAGCTGGTCTTGAACTCCTGACCTCAGGTAATCTGCCTGCCTCGGCCTCCCAAAGTGTTGGGATTACAAGTGTGAGCCACCATGCCCAGCCGACGTTTTCAAACACATATAAAGATAGAATAATAAAGTAAACCACCACCATGACCTATCACCCAGCTTCAGTACTTATGAACACATAGTGATTGTTATTTAATCTGACTTCCTCCTTCACTATGTTAAGACAAATCCCAGATACTACGTCCAGAAATATTATAATGTTTTCTTCATGTAGTTGCATACGTTTCTTACTAAGCTTACTCCTAGGCATTTTAACTATGGATTGTTGTTTATATATATGAAGATTTATTTCTGTAGATTAACTTTATACCTTCTCATTTTTAGTACATTATTCGTACCAATTTGCATTCATTGTTTTCAGAATATAAGATGAATTATCACTCTTCAAATTAGGGATATGCTAAAATTATAGATATGAACTAGTACAGAAAGCTACTAATCTTCCAAACAATATGACTGTGGCCTGAAACATGAAGACAAATCTGTGTAATAGCATAGCAGACTTAACTTGGATTCTTGTCCTGTAAGGCTGTTAAGACATGAAAAATTGGGGTCATCTTCAGTTTCCTACAACTTTGTAATGCCGTGTGTGCACTGGGTTCTCCCAGCAGACCTTAAATCACTCACTGGTGGGTAAGTCAGGCCCTCAGAGAAGCACGTTAACTCTTCCAAGCCAGTGGGGGACGATTTCGTTCTTTTGAGTTCTGATGAGAAACAATGATTAGATGGATCAGGAATCATGTTGTGGGATGAATAATTTTCTAGATAATTTCTAATAGAGCACCATTAGTAAGTATCCTGTTCCTTAGAGCATGCTCTTCAGACTCTCAGAGAGGTTTGACACCTTCCTGTGTTAATCGATCTAGCTGTTCTGCTGGAGTAGTCAGGGATTTGGGGTCTCTACTCATTTAGAAAAACTCTGATTTGCTTGAGTCTTTCTCTCTTCCACAGCCTGTCTCTGAAATAGCATGTGGTTTTCTGGGCTTAATTATTTTCTTAATCCAAAAAGCTTTCTTTTGGATGTTCCTGGTGTTGCCATAAATTAATTCTAGTTTATTAAAAGAAAAAATAAAACTAAAGCAACTTTCAGAGAAAAATGCTTTCTCCTACATTTCAGTGAGTTAGTTTGCATGATGCTTTTAAAATAATAAACTCATCTAGCTAGAGATAAATACATCTCATTAAAATCTGGCTTTGAGGCTGGGCGTGGTGGCTCATGCCTGTAATCCCAGCACTTTGGGAGGCCAAGGCAGTTGGATCACTTGAGGTCAGTAGTTTGAGACCAGCCTGGCCAACATGGCAAAACCTCACCTCCACCAAAAAATACAAAAATTAGCTGGGCATGGTGGCGCGCACCTGTAGTCCCAGCTACTCAGGAGGCTGAGGCAGGAGAATCGCTTGAACACAGGAGGCAGAGGTTGCAGTGAGCAGAGGTCATGCGACCACGCTCCAGCCTGGGCAGCAGAGCGAGAATTCATCTATATATATATATAGCATATAGCATATGTATGTGTGTATATATACACACACACACATATATGGCTTTAAGGGGGACTGTGGAGACTAACTCCACAGTTAATTTTGACTAGGTTAAATGACTACTATTATTTAAGGTAGTAATACCTTACAAAGTTGTTCTAGGAATTAACTGAATTAATATATTTAAAGTGCTTAAAATAGCATGCATCACATAGTAACTTCTAGTGAGTGTTTGTTAAATAAGTAAAAAATAAAAAAACAGTATCCATAGAAATGGACTTTTTAAAACATCAGAATAGTTCAAGGAAAGGACTGAAATTCTATAATCTGCTTTTTCTCAACTCTTGTTGAATTAACTTCCTTCCTGCATATATAAATAGTTGCTAATTTAAACAAACTCTTTCATTTTAAAGATTCGCCGATTCTCAGTCCAGCTAATTCTGCAATCAATTTAAGTGGAGCTCAGGACCTGACCCGGAATAAGAATGTTGTGAAACCACTGGCTTTATCTTTGCAGGTTGTAGGGAAGACTTTTGCTGCAGGTGATGTTTTCCTCACTTATATTTCTTTGGTAAATACATAGTCCATAAAAGACTTGTGTGACATTTAATTGACAAATTGATAGAAGAAAACAGAAGCTGCCTGTCCCTGCCAGTTGAAGAGAGAACTGGGGCTGTCTGTAATAATGTACTAGTGTGCGAAGCTTTGTGTTCTCTACATTCCAGCCAGAAGAGTCAGGGAATGACACTTGGTACTTGGAAGTGACATAACAATTTGATTCCATTTAACAAACATTTCTTGGGCACCTGCTTTAACTAGGAACTGGGAATACAAAGATAAATAAGGTTCAATCCCTGACCCCCAGTTTCCTTGTAATCTAGTGGGGGAGACAGACCTCTCACAAGATATTTTCAGTGTACTGTAGCAAATATGGCAATGTACAGAAGAACACAGAACAAAGGGGTTTTTTTAGCCCAGCATTGTAGGAGTAATTAAGAATAAGTTCTCAGAGGAATCTGGTCTTTGACAATGAGGAGATCTTCACTGTACAAAGGAGTAGAGGAAAAGCAATTCAGATTCAGGGAACAGCAGAAACAATGGTTAAAAGGAAAAGAAGGGAAGAGGGGAAAGCAATATGATATATGCAAGAATTTCCAGCAATTTGGACTTGTTAGGACCATAAAATGTAAAACTCAAAAAGTGGCAAGAGGTGAGTAAGTGGTGGTTAAGGGAAAAGTTATAGGCAGCCAGGCTAAGAAACGTGGATTTCACTGTATACTTATAGACCAGAGGAATGGCATGGTTCGATTTGAACTTGAGCTAGATCATTTTGGCTGTAATGTGTAAGAAGAAGACGAGATAGGAAAACTAGTTGGAGATCATTTCAGTTGTCTCGGTGACAGATGATGAGGTCCTTGGCTAGAGTGATAATAGGTTGCAGAGGAGAGGACAAATTAGAGAACTACTCAGGAAGTGAAACCAGCAGGAATTAACTGATTAATGTGAACATCAAGGAGAAGAAGGGGTCTCAGTGGACATTCAACTTTCTGGGCTTATGTTGATGCCATCATCTGAGACAGGGATACAGAAGGAGGATCAGGTTCTCCAGTGGGAGATTGTGAGTTCAATTTTGGAAATGCTGAATTTGAGATTCCCATAAGACATCCACGTGGAGCTGTTCAACAGCCATTTAATTTATCACAGGGATAATTCAGGACTGAGGGTGTAGAGTAGAGCCACCAACATCTAGTTAAAGTCATCAGTGTAAATAGTATAAGCCAAAGAGAGATGTAGGCTGAGGCAAGCTGTGAACAAAAGATAGGATTCATCTGGGCACAGTGACTCACACCTGTAAACCCATCACTTTGGGAGGCGAAGGCAGGAGGATCATTTGAGGCTAAGAGTTCCAGACCAGCCCAGGTTACAAAGTGAGACCTGATCTCTACAAACGATAAAAAAAAAATTTAGCTGGGTGTGGTTGTGTGCACCTGTGGTCCCAGCTACTCAAGAGGCTGAGGCTGGAGGATGGCTTGAGCCTGGGAAGTCAAGGCTGCAGTGAGCCATGTTTATGCCACTGCACTTCAGCTTGGGTGACAGAGTGAGAATAAAAAAAAAAAAAAAAAAATCCTAAAAAAGTTCAGTGGTGGCTCTGTGTGTGTGTGTGTGTGTGTGTTTCTTTTTCTGAAACAGGGTATCTCTCTGCCACCCAGGCTGCAGTACACTTGTGCAATCTCAGTTCACTGCAGCCTCAACCTCCCAGGCTCAAGCAACCCTCCCGCCTCAGCCTCCCAAGTAGCTGGGACTATAGACACATGCCGCCGTGCCCAGCTAATGTTTGCTTTTTTTTTTTTTTTTTTTTTTTTTTTTTTTTTACAGATGAGGTTTCACTATGTTGTCTAGGCTAGTCTCGAACTCCTGGAGTCAAGTGATCAGCCAGCCTTGGTCACCCAAAGTGCTGGGATTACAGGCATGACCCATGGCACCCAGCCAAGTTTAGTGGTAAAAGAGAAGAAATTTTAAGAGAAGTAGAAGAAGAATGAGCATAAGGAGAGCCTGTCATTTTTGGAAACTTTTCTATTTTTCTTTCTTTTTTAATTATTGGTAGAGTCAGGGTCTCCACATGTTGCCCAAGCTGGTTTCAAACTCCAGGGCTCAAGTGATCCTACTCTTCCACCTCCCAAATTGCTGAGATTATAGGCGTGAGCCATGGTGCCTGGCCATTTTTGGAAATTTTTCAACAGTTAGGCATCATAATTTACACAGCCCACTTCTGTTCTTACTCAGGTCCAACATTTCTTGCAGGATCTACCTTCTGGTTGGATTACCAACTTTGAACAATGGAATCAAGTTTTTACAGCATTAAAAAAATCAATGAAGTAATAGATCAGTAATCATGGTTACTAAAACCATCAGATGAAGGCTGAACAACTTTATAATGCCAAGGATTATGCTGACAACTTTTGAACCTACTAATCAGTCTTAATATCACAAGAAGAGAGAAAACTGGCTTATGTGCCCCCTGATGGAAATACTGTATACCACAGTACTTATGAGATACTCTTGCCAAAAAAAAAAAAAACCTGAATTTGATCAAACCTCTATATCTAATAATTCGTTTATTAGAAATACAGCGGACAAGAGAATAAGTGACACCACAGGTATCTAATCAGCAAAATCTAGACAATGGAAAATTCTGCCAGGTTTTCAGCAAATTAATTGTAAGAAAGAAAAGGGAAGGGCATCTTGTAGATTAAAAGAGGTTTCAGGGACACAGTCACTAAATTCAGTATGTGCATCTTCTTTGAATTCCAATTTGAACAAGCCAGCTGTTTGAAAAAAGTATTTTTTTTACAGATAATTAAAAGATAGTTGGGGAAAATTTTGAATACTAATAGGATATTTTATGATAATGAGAAATTATTGGCTATATGCAGTGGCTCATGCCTGTAATTTCAGCACTTTCGGAGGCTGAGGCAGGTGGATCACTTCAACCCAGGAGTCCAAGACCAGCCTGGGAAACATGGCAAAACCCTGTCTGTACAAAAAAAAAAAAAAAAAATTAGCCAGGTGTGACGACACATGCCCACAGCCCCAGCTACTTGGCAGGCTGAGGTGGGAGGACTGCCTGAGCCCAGAAGTCCAGACTGCGGTGAGCTGTGATTGTACCACCGCACTCCAGCCTGGATGATGGAGTGAGACCCTGTTTCAAAGAAGAAGGAGAAAAGAAAGTATTAATCATTGTTAATTTTAAGGATAGTAATGATATTACAGTTATTTTTAAAAGAGTCTTTTTATTTTAGAAACAAATACATTAAGACCAGGCATGGTGGCTCACACCTGTAATCCCAACACTTTGGGAAACCAAGGTGGAAGGATTGCTTGATGCCGGGAGCTCGAGACCAGTCTGGACAACATAGCAAGACCCTGTCTCATAAAAAAAAAAAAAACAAAAAAAAACACAAAAAACCTTAAAAATTAGCCAGGTGTGATGGCACACTCCTGTAGTCCCAGCTATTTGAGAGGCTGAAGCAGGAGAATCATTCGAGCCTCGGAGTTCAAAGCTACATTGAGCTCTGAGCCTGCCACTGCACTCTAGCCTGGGTGACTGTGAGACCTTGTCTCAAAAACAAAAAAAAAATCACACCTGTAATCCCAACACTTTGGGAGGCCGAGGCGGGCAGATCATGAGGTCAGGAGATCAAGACCATCCTGGCTAACACGGTGAAAACCCATCTCTACTAAAAAAGATACAAAAAATTAGTCGGGTGTGGTGGCAGGCACCAGTAGTCCCAGCTACTTGGGAGGCTGAGGCAGGAGAGTGGCATGAACCCGGGAGGCGGAGCTTGCAGTGAGCCGAGATCGCACCACTGCACTCTAGTCTGGGTGACACAGTGAGACTCCGTCTCAAAAAAAAAAAAAAAGAAAGAAGCACACAGAAGTATTTATGTACAAAATGATAGGGGTTTGCTTCAAAATAATTCACAGCATGCTTGTGCGTATGTAGGAGGGTAGAGGTAAGGGTGGAGAAAGCAAGATGGGCTGTGTTGGTAAATGTTGAAATTGGATGGTGGGTATGTAAATGTTCATTATCCTATTCTCTCTACTTTTCTGTATGTTTGAAACTTTCCATGATGCAAAGTTAACATATATATATAAGAATTTTTTTCCCTTCCTTCCACCCATCATCTCCAAAGACTTCACTGAAAGTGATTCCAGAAGATCTCCTGGGGTCCTAGGAAACTGTTTCTAAGTGACATTTAATTTTAATGAAGCTCTTCCTCTGACAGTTGCAGTTGGTTTTATATAACTGGACTGGGTCCTATCCATGAGGTTTCTTGGAATCCTAGAGTGTGAGGTCTATCAGATGGTTCCAGCATCCCAGAAAGCAGTGCCCTGCCCAGCCTCTGTTCTGAGCACTCCTCTCCTTGTGTTCTACAGATGCTGCTAATGGAAACAGTAGCCATGGAGGGAAGGGCAGTGCATCCAGCTCCACTCCAGCCCACACAGGGAATTACTCTTTGTCACCAAGACCTAGCTATGCATCAGGAGACCAAGGTACCATACCTGTCATAGAGTTTTGTAATAATGCACTTACCTGGGGTTAGAAGTGCTCCAGATTTTGTAATGAATTATCTGGCAACATGCTCTGGAGTTTTTTCTCAGCTCGTCATACAGTGTTTTGAAAGTTTGTAATTGGTGTGAACAGTAATGAGTAAATATCTTGGGATTCTATATGGATGACCTAACTGGGAAATAATGTTGAAACAAATGTTTAAGGAAGTGTCTTGAAAAACCATGGGTTTAGCTGACAAAAGTACAGGATTCGAAGTTGTCTGTTGTGTGATCCTGGACAAATCTGAGCCTTCCTTTCTCCTTTTACAAAATGGGTATAACAATAATATTTGCCCTACAACACCACAAGGTTGCGGGTAGAATCAAATGAAATAAGCTACATAAACTTGGGAATTGTAAAACAACATACAGATGTTAAGTGGCTATTATTGTAATGTTAGGTTACTGATGTGGCTTTTTTTTTTTTTTAACTTTACCTCTAAAGGAGTGATTTAGACTTTCTGAGTGTAATCAAATTAAAGGTTCTGTGTTACTCTGGCATTGTTTCCTTTCATCCACATGGCTGAGAACAAGACGATCTCTTTTTTTGTTTTTTTGTTTGTCTTCAGCTACCATGTTCATTTCTGGGCCACCAAAGAAACGACACCGGGGATGGTATCCTGGGTCACCTCTCCCCCAACCTGGCTTAGTTGTACCTGTCCCTACAGTTCGTCCTCTTTCAAGAACGGGTAAGATTTTAACATAAGATGGATCGTAAGTGTGTTTTTAATTCACAGAGATATCTTCTTCCATTCTTTCCCTGAACTCTTGAAGATGAGTTATGTGAGGAAATTGGTAGTAGCTAATGTTTTGTCACGATCGTATTTGCCTTCCCTACACGCACAAGATCATTACAACTGATCTGAATTCAACCTTTGACTTAGTTTTAACCCATAGCATTGAAAAGCCATTCATTATATGGGACACAATGCTACCAACCCACCATCATAGGGCATATGTGGACTTGTTTTGCTAGTAGTGGTGTTAGATTTTCCCTGCTGTTAGCTGGTTCTTTATGTGACCCATGCTTATTATTTCTGACCTGGATGGTTCAGTCTGTGGCTAGAAACCTGAAAAACCAAAACCAACTGGCTCTCTTTCAGAATATCTAACTGTAGCCATTTGGTGTCCACAGTTCAAACATTTGTCTATCTTGCTGAACAAACCACAGACGATTGTAAATAAACTGGTTCTAAGACATAAATGAGTCATTTAAATGTTTGTTTAAATAAATAGTTTTAAAGACTACATAGACATCTTATATACACAAATAATTATGCCAATCTATCCCTATGGTTGCCTGTAGGAAGCACTGGTTAATGATGAATTCATCCTTCTTCACACTTTTCTACACCTTTCAAAATGTATGTAATGAACAGATATATGCCTTTGATAATCTCGGGGGAAAAAAAGCTAAAATACCAAACAGGATCCAAAATATTGCATATGGAAAAAACAACTGGAAGGAAAGTCACCAAAATGCTAAATAGTAGTTATAGCCACATAATATGATTATGGTTAATTTTTTTCTCCTTTTGTTTTTTTCACTTATCACTTTACGTAATCAACCTAATGAAAAACACAACAAACAGTCAGATTTCTAATACTTCTCTATTAAAAGTATTAAAACTGCATTGCTTTCTATTGTATTTCATTTAGTTTTCACATGTCATCTTTCTTGTCAAACTTTTTTTTTTTCCAGAGCCCCTTTTATCTGCCCCAGTTCCACAGACCCCACTAACTGGAATTTTACAACCCAGGCCCATTCCTGCAGGGGAAACTGTAATTGTTCCTGAAAACCTGCTGAGTAACTCAGGAGTTAGACCAGTAATTCTGATAGGTAAGGCAATGGAATTCCAAGTTGCCTGTGTCTGCTGGAATCTAGGAGTGTTTTTCCATTTCATTGTGTTTTTTCATATATTCATGAAGATATTCATCCATCTATTGATTCTTTCAGCTTTTATTGGCCTGCTCTTTCATGCTATATTAGGAGCTGAGGATAAGGCAAAGTCTTTCTGCCCTCAAGGAGCACTGTTTATTGGGGGAGTCTCACCTCCCATGGGCCACTAGGGTTGGTAAATAAGCATTACAACCATTGTAGGCTTATAGGCGATACCATTGTAGCACACTGTGACGTGGAAGCTCCTTAGAGATTCACAACCGAGAGCAACCAGAACTCAGAGCTCTGAGAGAGGGCTTACTTACCTCTGCCTGGAGGGGTCCGAGAAGACTTCCCAGAGGTCTTGGTTAAGCTGGGTCCTGAAGGTTGGTCAAAGTGGACAAGGTCGGGGAGGGGACATTCCAGTCAAAGGGAGCCAAACCGCAAAGAAATAAAACAAGCCAAGCCAGCTGACAGACCCTACTCAAGAGAACCAAGAGGCCCCACAGTTGCAGGTCTGAACCTTAGTATCTTTGAGGAGGCTGAGTCCTTCCAGGTGGTCTACAAGTGGAGGTATAGACATATAGGGGTCCCTACATTCCAGGACTAACTTAGTGCTTTTCATACCCATGTCAGGAGTCTCCTTGGTTTAGGGCTGCCCTAGGCCAGAAGGAGACTGCTTGCTCTACCTTTAGGACAAAATAGATAGGGTGTTTAAGGTCCCCACATCTTTAGGATGTGTTTACATGCAGTGTTATTTGCTTTTTGGGTTGGCCTGAGCCTGCCTAATTGGATGGTTTTGCTTCGAGTCATGTCCTTTACCTGGTTACTCTGTCTGCTAATCCTGGTTCTGTAGGTACTGAGGGGATCCCAGTTGCTTAAATGCTGTATGAATTAGGAAGCTCTTTTTGAACATTAACATAGTGCCACTAAGCTTTGAAAAGATGCATAGAACATGGGGACCCTTTGGTCCTTTGGTGCCTGCCTTTTAGAAAGTCTCACAGAGGGACTATCCTTGCCATCAACCACCAAAACAGGGCATATTTGGACACATTTTTTCCTATCTATTTCTAAAACAATTTGAGACTGTTTACTGACATTTAGGAAGACAACCTCACAAAAATAGCTAAGATAACAAAGGAACAGGGATCTCCAAGTGCCTGAAACTAGTAGAATCTTGCTGTTAACCAATAAATTTAGTTTACTTTTTTTTTAAAGAAAATCTCAGTAATATCTCCAGGTGGATAATGTCAGAAAGGAAAAGAAAGGGGAAAGGAAAGGGCAGAGGAAAAGGGAAAGGAAAGGGGAAAGGAAAGGAAATCTCAGAAAGTGAAACATGTATTGTTTGTTTCTGTTTTTGTTTTTTGTTGTTTTATGAGACAGAGTCTCACTCTATCATTCAGGCTGGCGTGCAGTGGCACAGTCTGCTCACTGCATGCTCTGCCTCCTGGGTTCAAGTGATTCTTCTGCCTCCTGAGTAGCTGAAATTACAAGCGTGCACCACCACGCTCAGCTTATTTTTGTATTTTTGGTAGAGACAGGGTTTCATCATATTGGCCAGGCTGGTCTCAAACTCCTGATCTCAAGCAATCTGCCTGCCTTGGGCCTCCCAAAGTGCTGGGATTACAGGCGGGAGCCACACCGCACCTGGCCGGTTTTTTTGTTTTTGAGATGGAGTCTCGCTCTGTCACTCAGGCTGGAGTGCAGTGGCGCGATCTCAGCTCACTGCAACCTCTGCCTCCTGGGTTCAAGCGATTCTCCTGCCTCAGCCTCCCATGTAGTTGCGTGCCACCGTGCCTGGCTAATTTTTGTACTTTTAGTAGAAGCTGGGTTTCGCCTCTACTAAAGGCAAAAATGTTGGCCAGGCTGGTCTTGAACTCCTGAACTCAGGTGATCCTCCCGCCTCGGCCTTCCAAAGTGCTGGGATTACAGGCGTGAGCCACTGCGCCCAGCCGTATTGTCATTTCTTGTTTTCTGATTTCTTATCTGAAAATAAACTTGATCAGGGACTTTATCAGAAATATTTTATCATTGCAGTTTTACAGAGGATACAGACATGTTTTGCAAACTCATCAATCTTCCGGCAAAATATTAACATGTCCCTTCCATGAGAAACAGAGATAATATGAGTACAGTTGTCCCTTAGTATCCCTGGGGGATTGATTCCAGGCCCCCTCCCATATCAAATTGAATATCCTCAAGTCCCTCATATAAAATGGCACAGTAATTGCATATAACCTATGCACATCCTCCCATATACATTAAACCACCTCTCCATTGCTTGTAATACTTATTACAGTGCCTACACATCACGTCATTCACGTGAATTCAGCGTGCTACTCAGCCCACACACAGCAAGTTCAAGTTTCACTTCTTGGAACTTTGTGGAATTTTTTCCCCCTGACTCTTTCAGTCCACGGTTGATTGAACGTGGAACCCACAGATACAGAGGGCCAACTGTATTTTGTTTCCTGTTCATTTAATTTAATGTAAGGATAGAATGTGAAGCATCCAAGTGAATTCCTTAGGATTGATATATTTGAGTGATTTGTTTGATAGCTATCTCAGAGGGCAGGGAATTTTGTTAAGCATCTTTGATCCTAGTTGAGCAAGCGTACCTGGTTGGACCATAAAAAGAAATGTTGAACTGCACTGACCTGCTTCTATTGGGACAGGCTATGGCACTTTACCCTATTTCTATGGAAATGTTGGTGACATTGTTGTGAGTCCTCTGCTGGTGAATTGCTACAAGATTCCACAGCTGGAAAACAAAGATTTGGAACAATTAGGGTTGACTGGCAGCCAATTTCTGAGTGTGGAAAACATGATTCTTCTGACGATACAGTATCTTGTGCGGCTGGGTAAGTCATTTTCCATAATCATTTGCTAGTGACTACTTTTGAGGTTTTTTTGTGATGTACTTTTTCTTTCTTTCTCACGTTTATCCTCCTAGCTCTTATTTTTCTTCTTTCACTTCTAATGTTTTTTCCCTTCATCCGCATTCTCTGTAACTTTTCCCTTTCCTCTCCTTCATTTCTTTTCTACTCCTTTCCTTTCCTCTTTGCTTCTTTGGGTCCTAGAGGAGATGAATTGCACCACCTAGTGTCCAGTCTCATGATGCTCCAAAGGTCTCCAAAGTAGTTAAGGTAGGCAAAACCTTAAAGGGTTGTACCTTGAGCACCCCTTTCCTGGGGAGCTTGGCTAGGCCTCCTTCCTGAAAGTGCACCTACCATCTGGAATGCAAACACAACCATTGCCTTAAACAATTATTTTCCAGTTTTCCATTTAGCCTTTTTATCTTGTTTATCCACTGGCCCTACACCCATTTTCTTTTTTCTCCAGCTACACCCCTTTGATAGAGTCCCATCATGCTTTCCATCATTGAGGTCATAACTGTGGACCTCCCTGGAAGGTCTCTAAGTTATAGGGTAAGGGGGATATGTAGGTCATGAACCCTTCACTTCCTCTATCTGATATATCCTCCTAAGCCCCAAAGTGGGTGTATGCGGGTGCCCTGACAATACTAGAGTGGCTCAGCAGCATTTACATCGAAATGTCCTTTATTTTGCAAATGGCAGTAGGCCATCTAATTATACACTCACTCTAGGACTTCAAGCCACTGATTTACTTAGAAAAATATTTGAGATGTGGCCGGGTGCAGTGGCTCATGCCCATAATCCCAGCACTTTGGGAGGCCGAGGTGGGCGGATCACCTGAGGTGGGGAGTTCGAGACCAGCCTGACCAACATGGAGAAACCCCATCTCTACTGAAAATACAAAATTAGCCGGGTGTGGTGGCGCATGTCTGTAATCCCAGCTACACAGGAGGCTGAGGCAGGAGAATTGCTTGAACCCGGGAGGCGGAGGTTGCAGTGAGCTGAGAGCACGCCATTGCACTCCAGCCTGGTCAACAAGAGTGAAACTCCGTCTCAAAAAAAAAAAAAAGAAAGAAAAAAAAAATATTTGAGATGTAAAATTAAACGTAAAAATATTTGTATGCACTCGTGAAATTTTTTAATTTTGGAAAATAAAAATACTTCAGTGTTAGGAGATAATAAAAACACTGGACTAAATAACTTTAAAAGAAAAAAAAAGCTTTATTAGGGCATATGCAGTCTTTGGTGCATTAGCAATTTTGACTAGAACTCTTTGTGCCCTGAGAGGCTGACTTGACGTGGGCTCTGCTTTGACATGGCCTTTTGAAATTTACAAGGCACCAATTTCCCATGAGAGCTACTTTCATGATAAACCTAGGACTTGCTAATGATGCTTATTGAAAGGTAATACAATTATAAAACTCACCTGGGTCCACAGCTCATTTGATGACATAATTTTAATTGCTACATACTGAAATTAGATTGTAGACTGTGTTCTAAGATCCAAAGCCAACTTCTAAATGCACCCAGAATTAGTAAAACCAGGCTTCATAGAGTGATATTATAGCCAACCAAGCAAATCACTCTAGCACTCTTTTTCAGTTTTGTTTGTTTGTTTGTTTGTTTTGAGACCGAGTCTCACTCTGTTTCCCAGACTGGAGTGCAGTGGTGCGATCTCGACTCACTGCAACCACCACCTCCCATGTTCAAGCAATTCTCATGCCTCAGCCTCCCAAGTAGCTGGGACTACAGGCATAAGCCACCATGCCCTGCTAATTTTTGTATTTTTAGTAGAGACAGGGTTTCACCATGTTGGCCAGGCTGGTCTCAAACTCCTGACCTCAGGTGATCCACCTGCCTTGGCCCCCCAAAGTGCTGAGATTATAGGCGTGAGTCACCACGCCTGACCTCTTTTTCAATCTTAATAGCAATTTTTAAAATCAGAGTCTAATTTAATTAAATGAACCAAGTGGTCAAAATAAGATATCTTTCCTTAAAGTACTAAACGCTGTTATCTATCATTAAAAAAAAAAAAAGAAAAGAAAAGAAAAAGAGAGAAAGAAAGAAAGAAACAATTTCAATTTAATTACACAGATTCTTCTCTGCCCTGCAGGATCAATTCCCTCCAGAATTTGACTTCCAGTCAATTAGCCTCTCAATATACATGAATAGCTATTTCTCTTTAAAAATCTAAAGCTTTGTACATTGAGACTTCTCTATACCTCAACAACTGTTCTGGTGTCCTTCATTTATTTATCATTTATTTATTATTTATTTATTATTTATTTATTTATTTATTTATTTTTTGCCTCTGGAGGTTTCAAGAAGGCAATCAAGAATAGTTTTACATATGCCATAGATTATAGACATTAACAAAATAAATCTAAACTTCTAAAAGAATAATTTTAATACTTCAGCAGCTCAGTTACTTAGAGGTAACAGAAGAAAAGCAAGATTCTTCAGAAGGAACGTACCTCTTCACTACAGTCACTTTTTAAAAATCTTAGTCATTTCACAATCTGAAAATCTTTGAAGTTGATAATGAAATCAGCAAATCCAAAGATTCTTGGAAGCCTCTGAGTCTATTTAAACCTTGACTTTTCTCATTAAGTTAGTTCTGTCTGAAAAGTCGTTAAAACTGATACCTCGACTAACCTAAGTTATTGGAGATCAGCACTTGAAAGAAAAGATTACTGTTATCAAGCTTGCAAAAGTGGATAAAAGACACCTGCAATGCAATTGTAAAGGCTGAGGCTGAGGCACTGGGTGTGGTGGCTCACATTTGTAATCCCATCACCTTGGGAGACTGACACTGAAGGATCCCTTGAGCCCAGGAGTTTAAAGCTGCAGTGAGCTGTGATTGTGCCACTACACTGCAGCCTGGCAGAGAGACTGAGACCTTGTCTCTAATTAAAAAAATAAAAATAATTTTTTAAAAGGCTGAGGATGAAAAAGTGATAGTTGATTTTTGGAAGCAAGACATTTTACTCTAAGAAGTCTCTTACCTCATTTAAACTTTAATACCTTTTCCCCCACTGCTTGATTCCTAATGGTACATCAGTCAAAACTCTATAAAAGCGAGCTTTAAGGCAACAAGGGATGTTGTGAATATGTTTAGTAATGTTATTTTCCCAGAATGTCTTTGTACTTTGAATTAATTATGCTTCCTGATAGAATATGTTACTCAGTCCTGGAGTCAGTCTTATGGACTATTAACCAAGTCCCTGAGCTTTCAGGTTGTTAATGAAAGACAGTAGGGAATTGGAGACAGCCAGGGCCACCTGCTTTTCAGCTGTCGTGTTCTGGTGGAAGAAAGCTTTAAATAGATGACCACCTTCTATCCACTTTGAGCTCACCGAAAAGTGTGTACCTAGTGACAATTACCATGATGCCAATTTGATAAAGCTGAATGAAGATCAGACGTCTTGGTGGCTCCTGGAGATTTTTTTTTTTAAAGCATCCCTCCACATTCCCAGCAAGTTTTCTGAGAAGGACAGTAGAGGCCAGACATGATGGCTCACGCCTGTAATCCCAACACTTTGGGAGGCTGAGTAGGGTGGATACCTGAGGTCAGGAGTTTGAGAGCAGCCTGACCAACATGGCGAAATCCCATCTCTATCAAAAATACAAAACTTAGCCGTGCATGTTGGCGCGTGCCTGTAATCCCAGATATTCCAGAGGCTGAGACAGGAGAATTGCTTGAGTCCAGGAGGTGGAGGTTGCAGTAAGCCAAGATCACACCACTGTACTCCAGCCTGGGTGACAAAGGGAAGCTGTCTTTAAAAAAAAAAAGCACAGAAGAAACACAGATATAATGTATACATTACCATTTTCTTGCCCTGTTTCCATTATAGAGGAGAAAAATCTATTTATGAGAATTCCACTCTCCTACCTCTCCCTGGCCTCCACCCAATCCTGGAAAAGCTGTTTTCTCAATTAAAATGGTTTGTTTTTATAATGTGTAAGATTTTTATTTAATTTTCTGTGTCTGAAAAGCATTACTAAACACCTACTTTTCTTACTTTCCCAGAAAAGATGGGAAGGGCCAGAGAAACCACTTAGATCCCTATTAGAGGATGGAATGGATCTGACTCACTTGTGGTGCCTCCTTCTCATGCAGAAGTCCGTCCAGTCCATCACCCCCTTGTTCTTCCATAAGGGGCTTTTAGCAATGGGTTCTGGGGCTGTTGCTTGGTCTCAGATCACAGACACTGAGGTGTCTGAGCTGGTTTATGAGAGCCTGAGTTTCAAATCTTGGGTTCACAAAGCAAAATAAATGATTGAATAGAGGGAGTGACTATATTCTCACTGCTTTCAATTTAAACTAAATGTTGAAATCTTAGTTCATTTGTGTCAGTTGGATACCAAACATTGACTTGCTTATTTTGTTCTAAAGACGTTGAGTTTCTAAAGAGTAAGAAACAAAATCCCCCGGATTCCAGGGGCCACAGGTCAGCAGTATAAGTTTAGCCCCAACTGGTTGGAGAAAAGGGCCAAATGGCATATTTAACAGTCCAGAATGCTGGGGAATAACTAGATCATGAAAGCGTTCTCTATCTGGGAAAAGTGTGAGGCTGCCTTCAATATAACTTGGGAGTGAAACATAATTAAACTTCATTTCCTGATGCACAGTATTCTCAAATTTAGGCTTAGAGGCAATACATTAAAATGTTTTCCAAAATGCCTATGAATAAAATGAGAACTGAATGAAACTTAAAATTGGTTATATATACCAATAGGTTGGCTTTTTTCTTTTCTTTTTTTTTTTTTTTTTTGAGACAGAGTCTCGCTCTGTCGCCCAGGCTGGAGTGCAGTGGCACGAACTCGGCTCACTGCAATCTCCACCTCCAGGGTTCATGCTGTTCTCCTGCCTCCGCCTCCCGAGTAGCTGGGACTACAGGCGCCTGCCTCTGCGCCCAGCTAATTTTTTGTGTTAGTAGAGACGGGGTTTCACTGTATTAGCCAGGATGGTCTCAATCTGCTGACCTCATGATCCGCCCGCCTCGGCCTCCCAAGGAGCTGGGATTACAGGTGTGAGCCACTGTGCCCACCAGGCTTCTTTTTTCATTAGTCGTTAACAATTTCCATAATGCTAAGCTTAATAGGTCAAGAAATATGCCACGTGCAAGGACCAGCTCCGAGGGCATACCGTGGAATTAATGGTTTCGCTTAGTACATCCTCTTTTAAAAAGATCAGGAATACAGAAAAACAGAAGCCTGGTTTTTCACAAAAATTGAGGCAAAAGAAAAATAATTTCACAACAGGAAGTGATTAGTAGGACTCTACTTGTCACCACCCCAAGAAAAAGAGGTTATTTTCTAGTTGGAGTATGTATGATGGGCTGAGAAGTACTGCAGGATAGCACATGGGTGTATGTCTCTCTTCTACCTATGATTCTTTAAATTCCAGCTGTAATTCTCTTCTATATAGGTCCTGATCAGGTACCTCTCAGGGAAGAATTTGAGCAAATTATGCTGAAAGCTATGCAAGAATTTACTCTGAGAGAAAGAGCCCTGCAGATAGGTGCTCAGTGTGTCCCTGTGTCACCAGGACAACTCCCCTGGCTTGCTAGATTAATTGCCAGCGTATCTCAAGACTTGGTTCATGTGATTGTGACCCAGAACTCTTTGGCGGAGGGCATTTCAGAGACCTTAAGGACTCTCAGTGAAATGAGACACTATCAAAGGCTACCAGATTATGTGGTGGCAATTTGTGCATCGAAAATCAGAGGAAATGAATTTTGTGTGGTAGTGTTAGGTGAGTAACTTTTTTGTTTTTTATTTGTTTAATCCATTCGACCATTTGTCCATTTAAAAATGTGTGTTGTGTGTTTCAGGCATCCACATAGTCAACCTCTGATTAATTGCTGGAGCTTGGGCTCATCCTCCTAATTTTAACTTTCCCTTTCCTTCTCAGATCAGGTTTTGTGTGGCCCTCAGTTTGGCTGGTGCCCCTGTCAGCTGGTTGTGGGAGCATTATTTCAAAGCTCTCCCTAGTAACAGATACCCCTGTCTCATGTAACTGCTGTCCTTTAAAGATTTTGGAAATGTTACTACTCTAGCATGTGATAAAGCCAGTGCCACAGGTGGCCTAAGCCAATTAATCGAATTTGCCAGAAAAGTAGCTCATATATTCCCCTTCTCACTGAAGAGTCTATTTAATATTGTAACATCAACTCTAAGGGAAAGATTCAGAAAGTTGGTACACTACAAAACTGGGTGGTGGGAGGGGATTTTTGTTTGTTTGTTTTGCACTGTGCAAATTTTCTATCAGGCACCCTCCTGGGTAGCCATTTGGACTACATTTTGCTTCTCTCCTCTCTGTAGTGAATGGCTCTCACCGCTTTTGAGCAAAGAAGCTAAGAAAGTCCCCTCACTTTGACAAAACCTGTCTGCCCATTTTTCTGTGCTACATGTATTTCCAGAAAGCTTCATCAGTGTGATACATTAATATTTTTTCATTTTTGTTAAAAGCATGTTTATATTTTTAAGGCAAATATTCACTATAACCATGCAAGCACAATTTTTATGAGGTTTTTCGTACTCTTCCCTAGTCTGTTTTTCCCACATGTTCTCAGCCCCTGGACATCTGCCCAATTGGCCAGCCCTGGGGCAGCTGTGGTGTTACCCACAGCCCCTGGTTGGGGACAGGGACCTTCCTTAGTCATTAAACACAAACATGTGCATATTTTCAGTTACAAACATAAGGTACATCATTTTTTTTTTTCCTTGATCATCTGCATTATAAACATTTCTGTTTCTGTCTAGAGTCAGAATTGATATTTCAAGTGCTGTATAATTGTCCACACCTTTTGGTGTGTCATAATTTTCTCAACCTAAGTCCCTATGGTGACATCCTTTGATTGTTTCCAGTTGTTGCCATTATAAGTAATGTTCCAGCAACATTTGTTCTGTTGATGAGTTTTCTCTTCTCCCCTCCATCCTGCAGGTCAGCACCAGTCCCGAGCTCTGGCAGAGAGCATGCTCACCACAAGTGAGTTTTTGAAAGAAATTAGTTATGAGCTTATCACAGGAAAGGTCAGTTTCCTGGCATCACATTTCAAAACCACATCATTAGGTGAGTGGTTGTAAGATCTGGCAACACTGCCAGCCCCTAGTTGTGTGATTTTCTGAATTTAAATCTTAGCTTGTCAAGATGAGTGTGGAGCTCAAGCTGGCCAGCTGATCTTTCATTTGAAATGGTTTATCTTAAGTATTTTGTCACTGACACCACAGGAAGCAGTAAGGGGGTCTAGAGGAAGGCACATTGGTACCAGATTCAAAAGTCTCAGCTCAGCCACAACCTCATTGAGTGACCTTGGGAGAGTTTCTCTCTCCCTGGAACTCAGTTTGTTCATTTATTCCTTCCTTCCCTTTCTTTCCTTCCCTCCTCCTTCCCTCCCTCCTTTTCCTTTTTTTTTTTTTTTTTTTTTTTTTTTTTTTGACAGTGTCTCACTCTATCGCCCAGGCTGGAGTGTAGTAGCATGATCATAGCTCACTGCTTGACACCACCCCGCTTCACAGGCTCAAGCGATCAGCCTCCCAAGCAGCTGGAACTACAGGCATGTACCACCATGCCTGGCTAATTTTTTAATTTTTTGTAGAGACTGGGTCTCCCTTTGTTGCCCAGACTGGACTCCAGCCCCTGGCCTCAAGTGATCCTCCTGTGCCTTCTAAAGTGCTGGGATTACAGGCATGAGCCACTGCGCCCAGCCTAGAACTCAGTTTTCTAATCCCATTCTGCCTGCTTTTGAGTATTAGGGAGGTTGAGATACAACATGTGAAAGCATGTAAATTATAAGCACTATATCAATGAGAGTAGTTCTTGCTATAGAGACGCCAGTATACTATAAAGATGGCCAAGTGTAAATGCTGATATGCATTTCTGGCTGACCAACAAATCTACTGAGAACAGCCTGACTGCCCAACTCAGGCAGTTAATAAAAACAAAACAAACATATCCTTCCTCGTAACCTTCTTATCTCTACTTTATTTTGTAATAGGCGATGACCTAGACAAGCTGCTGGAAAAAATGCAACAAAGAAGAGGAGACAGTGTGGTTACCCCTTTCAATGGAGACCTGAATGAATGTGTGTCACCCCAGGAGGCTGCTGCTATGATTCCCACACAAAACCTGGGTAATGTCATCTCAGACCGAAAGACAGAAGTCAGTCCTTAGGACAGACATTGTAAAAACTAAGTCATTCTAAGAGTTTTGAGGATTCTTCAAGTCATAGACCACAACAGCCTTTTCCTGATTGTCTACATGATAAACCTGGTTCAAATTAAAAATGCTTTCCCATGTGGCCTGGATCAAAGGCCTTGTTCCTAGTAAAAGTCTTCTGGAATGAAAATCCAAGTCAAAGACTTTATCTTAAGCACTCTGTCTTTTTTTTCTGAAAGATTCCAGGACATTGGCCCATTTTCCTCCACCAGCTGTGCCCAGAGGACTTCAAGAAACTGTCTGAAAGAGTCAGACTACAGGCAGTGCAGGGCCCCTAGCTCCTGCTCCTTCACTTACTCTCTGACTTGTAAAACACACACATTATCTCAGGGATAGTGAGGGTTTCTTGGCAGATAGAACAGCACTACCAACATGTCATCTGCCCTACAACAAGCTTCAGGGCCTCAGAGCGGGAGTGTCAGGGATGAGGAGTCTGATCGTTAGACTGGATTCATTTGGGTTCAGATTCCTTCCCCAGTTCACTGATTGACAGGGATGACATAGGACAGAACAGAAAAAAGAACAGGAGAAAGGATAGATAGGAGACAGACCCTTATAAGCTGCTGCTGACAGCCACTTGGCCCCCACTTGATAGGAATGTATCATTTATATATTAGGATTGTCTCAGGCAATAAAAGTAGCATGGTTTGGCAGTCAGCTCTGTTGTAAAAACAAATGCAAATACAGGCAATAAAATGTTTTGACTTCTCAATGGTATTTGGTAATAAAGTGATCATCCAGATGGTCTAAAATGTGTTTATGTTAACTGTTTTGAATTATTAACACATTTAGAATTTAAACATTCTCAGAGGACTTACAGATTCCCAAGTACATTCTTGGTTCCCTGTTTAAAAAATCTTGTTTAAAGATGTTTTCGAAATGACAGCCTAGCTGTATTAAAAGACAAATTTTGATTAGTAGTCTGTGGTACAAAGACTATTTGGGCTTCTATTTAAAGTTGCATGTTTGGGCTTTTCCATTGGGTTCTCTAAACCACTAGGGAGACCGTCCGTATAAATCTCCACTTGCTGTCAGTGTCCATGGTAACTGGGCTATGTTGACAGGCTGTCTTTGCCTCAGCTGCATTTGATTTTAGAAAACATTAATTAGCACAGGTTAATTAGGCCCTGTTGCAGTTAAACTGGCACATGTGTTCCTGATAATAACCAGCGCTTTAAAGAAGCATTGGATGTTGCCTGCTCGCGCGTTTAGCTGACTAAACTTGTTTCATTGTGTGTGTGGATGTGCATGCATGTATAAGAAAGATTGACTGCTTGATTATACTTGCAATAAAAAGCTACTGACCTGCTTAGAGTATCTGGGAAATGTTTTTGTAATACGTCACCTGCTGAGTGGCCAGCTGGCTATGTCATGAGTCAGGTGTCTTCAGATAGTCCAGGCATCAGCACTGGAGCTGGCCACAACCACCTAGATCTGCCAGGTCACAGCACTGGCAAAGTGGAGTTGAGTGGGAAGAAAGGTGAAGGTCGTGTCTCCATGACCCACGTTATGTAGTCCCTGGGAAGGGAATTTCTGACCATGTTGCAACTGACTTGCTGAAGAGGAAATGTTTACTGTAATGCCATCCAGAAAAGCTCAGGGGGACTCGGCATTATGTTCATTATGGCACCTCCTCTTTCCTTGGACTGGGTCGGGTCTGGGACACTGGCCTGTGCTGATATGTCTAAAGAAAACCGGAAATGTTCCGCTTTTCAGAGATGAGCGCTGGCTCCAGCTGCGAGAGTGTAGTCTGTCTCCTCCACTTCTGGGTTGGAATAAGGGTATTGAATTAGGCATTTGTGAGATAATCAATCAATTTTAAAATAATACATTTGCAAAACTGCCACGTCCACTCCTGAGCACATCCTCTCATCCGCGTTTCAGGAAAAATAGGCAAATCTATTAAAACTCAATAGAGAGTGCAAATAGCAGGTGAGAATTCTTAGTGAGAGTGTATTACATTACTGTCTGTGTGGTATGTGTCCTCATAGAGATTCACAGTGGCCATTATGGAAGTAAATTAACCTTGTTCTTATGACTTCTTTTTAAATTTTAGATTTAGATAACGAAACCTTCCAAATTTATCAACCGCAGCTAACAGTTGCCAGAAAACTCTTATCCCAGGTGTGCGCTATCGCGGACAGTGGCAGCCAGAGCCTGGACCTCGGTCACTTCAGCAAAGTAGACTTCATCATCATTGTCCCCAGATCGGAGGTGTTGGTTCAGCAAACTCTTCAACGGATTCGACAATCAGGTAAGAGTGAACTTTCAAAGAGGAGCCCACTTAGATCCAGCTTCAGATCCCGTTGCCTCTTTTGCTTAATCCAAACTTTCATAGGATGCTTAAAACCTTCTTCAGTAATAAAAATCATAAAAGCACTTTGTTATTTTGGGTTTATCTGAAGTTTTCCCTCAAAGTACTCTGTCCTTGTTCCCTCAAGGTCAAGGGTAAATGGCTGTGCATGTTTGCCAGATACCGTTAAGTTCATGATGTAATCTGTGGGACTAGAATCTGGTCATTTATTGATGAAGAGAAATTTTCTCAAGGCAAGGATGGCCCTGCATGAGTTGATGGTGTCTGTGCCACCTGAGCTCCTCCCACATGCAGGCCTCATTTGCATAGGTGGATTCTTGGCCATTTAGCACGTCACCAGCACATCTGCAACCTGGAAACCAGAACACCATCCCCCATGTCATCTATGACATTCTTTAAGAAAAAAAGGTTAGCGTTACTCCTAATAACTTTAAGTATAAAGAAAAAAATATTTTTCCCAGAAAAGGTGGAGAGCAAAAATTTTACAAGTCTTAAAAAAAAAAAATGTTACAAGTCTGTGGTAAATAATAACCGTTTTCAAAAATAAAATTTGATTAGAATTACAAGAAGTTATAAGGAATTTAGAAACTTGGGACAGCTGTAAAATGCTTGCCTTTGTAAACTAGGTTTGAAAAGGAAATTATAAATGTCAAGTTGCTTCTGATTACCTTAGCTGAGGAACACACACACACACACACACACACACACCCTCACAAGCAGATTTTAGATCTGGAAGATGACTGTTTTTGCCAGAGTAAAGAATTTTACTTTCGGCCGGGGGCAGTGGCTCACGCCTGTTATCCCAGCACTTTGGGAGGCTGAGTTGGGTGGATCATTTGAGGTCAGGAGTTCAAGACCAGCCTGGCCAACATAGTGAAACCCCATCTCTACTAAAACTACAAAAATTAGCCAGGTGGTAGTGGCACATGCCTGTTATCCCAGCTACTTGGGAGGCTGAGGCAGGAGACTCACTTGAACCCAGGAGGCGGAGGTTGTGGTGAACCGAGACACTGCAATCCAGTCTGAGTGACAGAGTGAGACCCTGTCCCCCCTGCCAAAAAAAAAAATGATTTTACTTTCAATATATTTAAAAACAGATAGGAAGCAGAAAAATCCAGAAGCGCTTAAAATGTGGTTTATATGTTCATACCTGTCATTCTGTGCCTCTCAAATTTTATCCTACATACAGATCATCCGGGGATGTTGCTAAAATGCAGATTCCACTTCAGTGGGTCTGGATTGTGCTCCGGATTCTGCATTTGTTTTTTTTTTTTTTCCTTTTTTTCTTTTTCTTTTGAGACATAGTCTCACTCTGTTGCCCAGGCAGGAGTGCAGTGGTACGATCCTGGCTCACTGCAACCTCCACCTCCTGGGTTCAGGCAATTCTCCTGCCTCAGCCTCTTCTAAGTAGCTGGGATTACAGGTGTGTGCCACCGCTCCCAGTTTTTGTATTTTTAGTAGAGACAGGGTTTCACTATATTGGCCAGGCTGGTCTCGAACTCTTGACCTCAAGTGACACACCAGCCTCAGCCTCCCAAAGTGCTGGGATTCCAGGCGGGAGCCACCACACCCAGCCTGGATTCTGCGTTTCGAACAAGCTTCTAGGGATGCCAGTGTCAGAAGGCCACACTTTGAGTAGCATGGCTCGATAAGAAATCTTGCTTGATTGTACTTTTAAAAATAACTAAAAGAGTATTGTAATTGGATTGTTTGTAACACAAAGGATAAATGCTTCAGGGGATGGATACCCCATTTACCCTGATGTGATTATTACACATTCCATGCGTGTATCAAATTTTCTCATATACTCCATGAATATATACTCCTATTGTGTACCCACAAAATTTAAAATTAAAAGTTTTGAAAGAAGGCCTCATGTTCCAGAGGTCAAATGAGCTGACTGACAGTACATTTTTCCCTGTTTCTATCTCTTTAACCCCTCTTGGTGGCTGTGACTGACATGTGAAGTTTTGTCCATGTCCTCTGGAGGCCCAAGTGCCTGGTTGACAGTGCAGTCTTCTTTTTAGACTCTCAGTTTTGGAATGACAAGTTACAAAATGACTTGTTGGAAATATCGACCTGTAGGTGATGAGCTGGAAAAGGTCAAATGCCTTCTCTCACAGCTCTCCCAAAAACCACAGTGAGTTTTATCTCTTAGCTACTGGCTTGTTTCTGCATTTATTTTTCCTGCCCCTTCTCCAGTATGGGGAGTGGATGGGTGTCGGTCACACCAAGCAGTAGCCAGATTTTTTGTTATTTTTTTTCTTTCATAACATGGAGGAAGGGCCTTGTCTTTTAGGTAGTTTACTTTTACCAGTTGCCATCTGTGGCCTCCCTGAGTTTGTGATCTGATATCCCAAATTGTGCTTGAGCAAACACATCACGGCAGCTGTTTGAAGTGACGAAATCATCTAGCAGAGCCTTTTCCTGAAATAACCTTTCAGTGACCTGCACTTTCACCTTTCCTAATAAATGCAAGCTCCTAAATAAAGCCTTGCATTTTTGACAGATGAAGAAATTGTACAGGTTCTTTGCTTTCTCTTCTCAATGCCCTCAGATTTTTCTAAAGTGAGTATTTTAAGATTGTCACCTCTCAAAAAGGTACCAGAATTTGACCAATTATTTGACCAAAGAATTTGACCAAAGAAGTATTTGTTTTGATATTTAAATACCTTCATATTCTTGGAACACATACAAATTGATAGAAGAGAAAGGACTAGAAGCATGTTAAAATGTATGGAGGAGAAATTGTTCCGGGTAGAATAAGTAGCAGGAGATTATCCATAAAATAACTCTTTAAAATCATAGGTATTAAAACAGAAAGTTTTTGAGAAATCATCTGACTTAGTTTCCTCATATGTCATCATGTGAATTGAGAAGAGCCTAGTTTGCCTGAGGCCACAGAAGGTAGTACCTTAAGAGCAGGGACAGTTTGTTTTTGTTTTTTGTTTTTTGGTTTTTGTTTTGTTTTTTCTTTATTTGAGACCAAGTTTCACTCTTGTTGCCCAGGCTGGAGTGCAATGGCGCCATCTTGGCTTACCGCAACCTCCACCTCCCGGGTTCAAGCGATTCTCCTGCCTCAGCCTCCCGAGTAGCTGGGATTACAGGCATGCGCCACCATGCCCGGCTAATTTTTTTGTATTTTTAGTAGAGATGGGGTTTCTCCATGTTGGTCAGGCTGGTCTCTAACTTCCAACCTCAGGTGATCCGCCCGCCTCGGCCTCCCAAAGTGCTGGGATTACAGGTGTGAGCCACCGCGCCCGGCCCAAGGACACTTTTTTTATTTTTGCAGGCCTAGTGCCTCATTTCATGCCTCTCTTGGGCCTGGCACCAGCAGGTGCTCAACTGATGTTTGAATGGAGGGCTAGAAGGAGAAAGAGATGGGCAAAAGGAGAAACAGTGCCCAAGGTCTCTGTGTCCTGGTTGCATTTGCCTCCTTTACTAAAGAAAGCGTTCCAGCAGAGCCTGCCAGGAAAAGCACCCAGGCAGGGAAGAGCTGCCAAGTATGCAGAAAGGGCACATCCTTGGCAGTGCCTGCATGGCTGAAAGTAAAAGGATGAAAATAGAAACCATCACGTTGTTGCAGACCCAGCACTAAAGTGAAGCATTTGAAACCTCAGCTCACATTCAGATGAAGAAATGAAGGAAAGAGGGGAGGGAGGAGGAAAAAGGAAAACAAAACAAAATATCATAGAATCTGAAGGTTTAAAAAAAAAATGAAGTGGGTTTAACATCTTTTAAGTTTGCCTAATGTTGGCTTGTAACTGCTGGAGTGATCTGTGGAGAAGGAGCATTTTTATACTATAGGAAATCCTTTTGTTTTAGTGTGATTTTTTTAGAACTCTGAAGTTGTAGCATGATTCTTCTAATTCAGAGGACCCCATATTCTGTGAATGAGAATACTTAGCGTACTGGTGCCATCCAAATGCAAGCCCATTTCAGTTCAAGGTGGGAGGGAGAAGTACAGGAAGTGACTGACCGTTTTTCACCTCCCTGCTTATAAAATGGTGTTGGTGAGAGCCCCAGCAAATGGGAACGGGTCTGGAGGTATCCAGGCAAGGAAGTGTTATCCTGTCAGGGGAATGACACAAATCTGACACTTTAACACATGTATGATTATAAAAAAACTAGAGAGACGTATTTGTCTGCTGATATATAGATTACTCTATTCAAATGGACATAAGACAGTTTTAAGGAAGCAGTAGACATTGCAGGGGAAGTGAAGAGAGAGGAAGGCATTCCCACTTTCTTTCCTTTTCCTTTTCCTTTCTTTCTTTCTTCTTCTTCTTTTTTTTTTTTTTTTTTTTTTTTTTTTTTTTTTTTTTTTGAGAAGGAGTTTCGCTCTTGTTGCCCGGGGCAGTGGCACAATCTCGGCTCACTGCAACCTCTGCCTTTCGGTTTCAAGTGATTCTCCTGCCTCAGCCTTCCAAGTAACTGGGATTACAGGTGCCCGCCACCACACCCAGCTAATTTTTGTACTTTTAGTAGAGGCAGGGTTTCACTGTGTTGGCCAGTCTGGTCTTGAACTCCTGACCTCAAGGGGATCCACCCACCTCGGCCTCCCAAAGTGCTGGGATTACAGGAGTGAGCCACTGTGCGTGGCCAGCATTGTCAGTTTCTAAAAACAGACTTTATTGTGGCAGAGCTTTCTTCTCTAAGATATCAATTAAAATAAGAAAATACATTTTCTTATTTTTTTAAATAACAAAAAAATTTTTAATAAAAAAATAAAGACATATTTTTTTGGTCTCACCAGCCTTATGCTCCCTTGTTGGTCACTTAAAATTTCAACAGAAAAAAAATATAGTATTTTTTGTTCAGTGACTAAGACACAGGGAACAGGTGCCCTGGAAGAATGTACTGGGAAACTACTCTGTCCTGAGGTAGAGAAAAAACAAGAGATTGCTCTGTGCAAGCATAACCCAGCACATGCATTGCTATCCGAGGGATGGCCTAGCCAGTACCCAACTCTCAGTACCTTCCGTTCTCACCCTCAGGCACATTTGCCCCCTGCTTCACCATAGCCACAGCCACTGCCCCTTCGTCATGCCCTGGACTCTGCCTAATCCTGGAAATCCTGGAATCACCCATTCAGATGTTCCCAATTTCAGGCCACACTCTCCTTTGCGGCATATTCAACATCTTATCACTGTGTGGGAAAGAATCGATCTTTCCAGTTGATGCCATGCTAAATTCTTGTTTGTTTTTTTTGCTGTTTGTTTTTTATTTTGAGACTGAGTTTTGCTCTTGTGGCCTAGGCTGGAGTACAATGGCGCAATCTTGGCTTACTGCAAACTCCACCTCCCAGGTTCAAGTGATTCTCCTGCCTCAGCCTCCCGAGTAGCTGAGATTACAGGCATGTGCTACCACTCCCAGCTAATTTTTTTTTCTCGAGACAGAGTTTCACTTTTGTTGCCCAGGCTCGAGTGCAATGGCACAGTCTTGGCTCACTGCAACCTCTGCCTCCCAGGTTCAAACGATTCTTCTGCCTCAGCCTCCTGAGTAGCTGGGATTACAGGCATGCACCACCAAGCCTGGCCAATTTTTTTGTATGTTTAGTATAGACGTGGTTTCACCATGTTGGTCAGGCTGGTCTCGAACTCCTGACCTCAGGTGACCCACCCACCTTGGCCTCCCAAAGTGCTGGGATTACAGGTGTGAGCCACCACTCCCGGCCTAATTTTTGTATTTTTAATGGAGATGGGGTTTCACCATGTTGGTCAGGCTGGTCTTGAACTCCTGACCTCAGGTGATCCACCCACCTCGGCCTCCCAAAGTGCTGGGATTACAGGCATGAGCCACCACACACAGCCCTTTTTTGGTTCCTTAGTTGGTTCTCTCTCTCATTCTCCACAGTGGCTATCATGGACTCCATTTCACTCCTCAAACCCCAGACTTCATCCCTCATCCTTCTCTCTTAGCAAATGACCATGCTACACCCAAAGAAAAAAAAAACAAAAACTTTAGATAAAAACTTGGCTTTAGGCCCAGCATGGTAGCTCATGCCTATAATCCCAGCACTTTGGGAGGCTGAGTCAGGTGGATCACCTGAGGTCAGGAGTTCAAGACCAGCTGGGCCAACATAGTGAAACCCTGTCTTTACTAAAAATTCAAAAATTAGCTGGGTGTGGGGGTGCGTACCTGTAATCCCAGCTATTTGGGAGGCTGAGGCATGAGAATCACTTGAACCTGGGAGTTGGAGGTTGCAGTGAACTGAGATCACACCACTGCACTCCACCAACCTAGGTGACACAGTGAGACTCCGTCTCAAAAACAACAACAACAACAACAACAACTTCCTGCCTGGGAATCTAGAAACCTGTGTAGACACCTGTCTTTTCCCCTTCCCTGCTGATCAGTGGAGGAGCTGCCCTGCTCTGTTTCAGCCTGACCCACACACCTCACCCCAGATATAGTTTCCACCTTTGAGGGACCTCACGCTATTGCTTTTCTTCTCTCTCATTGCTTCAACTTTTTTCTCTCTGGGGTCTCATTCCATCAGTGTCAACCTGCTCCACTCTCCCAAAGACAAACCAAGACTCTGTTAGTCTCACCTGGCTCTCCAGCTCCCCTCCTCCTCCCAAGTGCCAAACCAAGAGGGCAGTCCATCGTTACCTCCATCTCCCAGTCACTCCCCGACGCTTGGCAAACTGGCTTCCACCCTCACAGCACCCTTGCCAGTATCACCGACCTTTTTGGTCCTTATCTGAGCTTTTGGCAACACTGGAGACCTCCATTCCTTTCGTTAGATTCCTTCTGGTTCCTCTGGCTGCCCGGGCACGCTCCTTCCCAGCTTTTCTCCCACTGTGTGTGTGTGTGCGTGGTGCTCACGCACACACCCTGCAGTTCTCCAGCCGTGGCACTCAACACACTGTGTGTTGTAGTTGTGTGCTTATTAATGATCTTTCTCTTCAGCCAGAAAGTAAAATGAATATTTTACTATGCATGAATATTTGCTGAACAAATATTCAACATTGTGTTGAATTTTAAGTTCAAATCTATTTTGAAAGGCAAACACAGAAATAATATTTAAGGTTTGCTAGCCCTCTGGCAAAAACAAATTTAGTCATTAAAACCCATGTTCCAGAAATCTACTTTGGCCAAGAGTAAGAGACATTAGTTAATGTGTTCCCTAAAAGGTTATTAATCTAAACCTTTAGGTTAGATTAATAGGGAACACGGTGACTCCTAGCCACCACTGGCTCTGTTCTAGAACTCAATGAGTTGCAAAATGTCAGGAAGGAAGAAGAGTTACTGGTGCTCCTACATTCCCACTCATGTCAAAAGTGAGATTTAGTATTTAGACACAACCCTGGATCTCTTAGTACCATCGTCAGTGCCACAAGTGCGCCCTGCTGATACCCACGTTTTATTGTGGAGTTGGAAAGATGTGACAATTTGCTTATGATTCACTAGAAAATAAACTTGTTTAATTCCGTAGAACTGTGATAAATTAAGTTAGTAAGGAAACAGAATGAAAATGACCTTTCTTAGACTGGCCATTGCTCAGTGCTTCTGACATTTTCAGATTCCTTACCTCTGCTTATTTTTGAAAAACAAAACAAAGCATGAAAGCTAAGTCAGAAGCTAATGAAAAAGTTTATTTGTTCTTTTTGTTTTGTGGAGTATTGCTCTGTCACCCAGGCTGGAGTGCAGTGGTGCGATCTTGGCTCACTGTGACCTCCGCCTCCCAGGTTCAAGTGATCCTCCTGCCTCAGCCTCCAGAGTAGCTGGGATTACAGGTACACACCACCACACCCAGCTAATTTTTGTATTTTTGGTAGAGACGGGGTTTTGCCATGTTGACCAGGCTGGTCTCGAACCGTTGACCTAAGGTGATCCACCCACTTGGCCTCCCAAAGTGCTGGGATTACAGATGTGAGCCACTGTGCCTGGCCTAATGAAAAAGTTTATCTATGGGATAGAAGAGATAGGTATGGAATGACTATAATTTTGACTTTTTAGCCTTGAAAAATGATTTATATATTCAAAAATAAAATAATGGGGAAAGGCAAACTTAAAATTTAATACAAACAAGTGAAGGAACCTAACTGCATATCACATTGACAATATTAACCACACAGCAAAAAGAATTAATTCAAGTAATTTTTTAACAGTTTCCTTACTGTATGTTGTTAATGTGACATATCCTATGGGGTTGAAAAGATTGGAAAGAAATCTTAAATTTTAATTAGAGTGTTTGTTATTGGGAGTATTACTGATAAATTTAAAACTATTTTGTGTATGTCATAGGAGAGAGCAGACAGGTAAATAGTTTAATGTTTTTTTTTTATGAGATGGAGTCTCGCTCTGTCGCCCAGGCTGGAGTGCAGTGGCGCGATCTTGGCTCACTGCAAGCTCCGCCTCCCGGGTTCCCGCCATTCTCCTGCCTCAGCCTCCTGAGTAGCTGGGACTACAGGCGCCCGCCACCTCGCCTGGCTAGTTTTTTTTGTATTTTTAGTAGAGACGGGGTTTCACCGTGTTAGCCAGGATGGTCTGTATCTCCTTACCTCGTGATCCGACCACCTCGGCCTCCCAAAGTGCTGGGTTTACAGGCGTGAGCCACCGCACCTGGTGGTGCTTTCAGTTTAATGTTGAAAACCAGGGTTCTCAAATGAAAGATGGGAACTTCAAATGTGAAATGGGAAAATAAGAAATACTCATTTTAGGTTTAAGTTGGCGATAAAAAGGTGAAGTCATAATTTGAAAAAAGAAAAATACTTCTGTCCACTGAAAGACAGGGTCTCACTCTGTTGCCCAGGTTGGAGTGCAGTGGCATGATCATGCCTCATTCCAGCCTCGAACTTTCAGGCTCAGATGATCCTCCCACCTCAGCCTCCCAAGTATTTGGGACTGCAGGCATGTGTCACCACACCTGGCTAACTTTTTTTTAGAGATGAGATCTCACCACGTTGCTCAGCTGGTCTCAGACTCCTATCTGTGAGCACGTGGAGCATTTAGGTTTGGGCTTCTTAACACCATTCCCCACTGTCCCAGCTCTGAGGTGGAAACGTTTCTGGAACATTTTGTTGTGCCAGAAAGTGAGAAAGTGCAAAGATTGATTGGAGCATGCCAAAAAGACATAGCAGCCTGCTTGAGGGGATTTATGGCTAAATTTGGAAATTTTGAGCATCACAAGGAATAATAGCAATGGATTGCAACCTATTGAAAATTTTTTTAAAACCCACGAGTCCAGAGCAATACTAAAAAATAAAAGGAGCAGGAGAAGTGAGACGTTAGGCAAATGCCTTCTCTACAGAAGAGTGCCAGTTAATAAATGCAGGAAACATGATGGAATTAGAAAATCCCCACTTTGTAGTACCAATGTGTAATTATTGATTCTGACAAAGATGGATACTAAAGCCATTGAATAAAATGTCATTATGGGGGCCGGACACAGTGGCTCATGCCTGTAATCCCAGCACTTTGGGAGGCCGAAGGGGGTAGATCACGAGGTCAAGAGATCGAGACTATCCTGGTCAATATGGTGAAACCCCATCTCTACTAAAAATACAAAAATTAACCGGGCGTGGTGGCGCATGCCTGTAGTCCCAGCTACTCGGGAGGCTGAGGCAGGAGAATCACTTGAACTCAGGAGGCAGAGGTTGCAGTGAGCCCAGATCACGCCACTGCACTCCAGCCTGGGGACAGAGAGAGACTCCATCTCAAAAAAAAAAAAAAAAAAAAAGTAATTAGGGAACAAATATTCACAAAGTCTCAAAGTATCATCCTATGGATTAAAAGCTAACAAAGAGGGAAAGGTATCTCTCTACAATGGAGAGGTCTGGCAGTAGACACTGCCATAACTAAGTAATTAAAATTTGGCATCTCCAGTTATGGGACAAACTGACATTATGTGCAAAAAAGCACACAATGTCACCTATGAGGTATAATTTCCAAAACTGTTTAACCTGAGTCTGGTCACAGGGAAGCTTCCAGACAGATCCAGATGGTGTGGCATCTTACAAAACAATTAGCTTGAGTTTTAAAAAATAACGTCTTGAAAGATTAAAAAGAAAAATAGATAAAAGAAAAGTCAGGGAGGCTGTTTGGGTGTTTTAAACATGGAGAATAAAGAGACATGACAACCAAGTATGATACTTAACTCATTTATTTTTTAATGGACAAAGATTGTATATATATTTTTATATGGAACATGATGTGTTAAGTAAACATTATGGAATGGCTAAATCAAACTAATGAACATATCCATTACCTCACATACTTAATATTTGTTTGTGGTGAAGAACATTTAAAATCTACTCTCAGCAGTTTTCGAGTATAAAATATTATTAACTAAAATTACCATGTTGTATAATCAATTCTCTGAACTTTTCCTCCTGTCTAACTGAAATTTTGTGTCCTTTAACAAACCTACTCTCCCCAGCCCCAAAACCCATGCTTAATTCTTAATTGGATACTTGACTAAAATATAAAAAATTAAAACACAGCTCTGGGACAATTACTGAAACTCGAATATGGGCTGTGTATTAAAGAATATTATACTGATGTTGGTTCAGTTTCATAAATGTAATAATGATATTGTGGTTATATAGGAGAATGCCTTTGCTCTTAGGAAGAGCATATTGAAGGATTTAGGGGTAAAGTATTATGATATATGTTACTTATTTCCAAATTATTTTGCAAAAACAAAACAATAAAAAGTAACATAGCAAAAGCAAATGTAGCAAAACATTAACAACTGATTCATCTAACTAAAGAGGATACAGGCATTTATGGCACTAATCTTTCCATTTCTGTAGTAGTCAAAATAGAATGTGAAGTTAAAATAGTTGCTATTCATTGTTGATGTATCTGTCAGATGGCATTCCGGAGAGTTATTGTCCTCAAATAGTTTCTAAAACATGGATAGGTAATTTACATTCCCCCTTTTTAAGAAGTTTTAATTATTGAATAGATCACATTTATAAAGGATATTTTTTAAATCACAATGGAATGAGCACTCATTACCCACCAAAATAAGGAACACGAAAGACCGTTCCTCCCTGGTGGATCTCCCCGATGCTAATGTCCCTCTCTTTTCAAAGGTAACCATTACGCTGAATTTTGTGTTTATCATTCCCTCGCTTTTATTTGTAGTTTTACCATAATGCCTTAACTTTTAAACAATATGTGCTTAATTTCATATACTTTAAACCTAAGTGGAACTACATTCTATGTATTCTCCTGTGATTTATTTTTTATGCTTAATGTTATGTCCCTGAAGTTGTTCCTGCTGTTGTTTGTAGCTGTAATTCATTCACTTCACTGATTTTTAGTATTCTTCTATGTAAATACACCACATATCTTTTAAAAAGCACAATTCTACTACTGATGTACACTTGCAATGTTTCTAGTTTTTTTATTTCTTCAAACAGTGCTAGTACACATATAAGAGCTTCTCTGGGAATAGAATTGTTGGAGCACAGGTTATGAACATTTTAAATTTTATCAAAGAATGCTAACTTTTTTCCAAAGTGATTATGTTTACACTCCCACCTGCAATGTATGTGCTTCAGTAAATATTTGGTATGCTCATGCCTCCTTAAAATTTTTTTATTTTAAAATAATTTTAGACATGCAAAAAGTTGCAAAAATAGTACAAGGGATCTGAAAATGAAATTAAGAAAATTTTAATTACAAGAATATCAAAAAGAATAAAATACATAGGAATGAATTTGACAAAAGAAGTGCAAAGCTTATCCTCTGAAATAATGAAGCATTGCTGAATGAAATTAAAGAAGACCTAAATAAATGAAAAGACATTTATATTTATAAAATTGAAGATATATTAATATTTTTAAGGTGACCATATTCCCCCAAATTGGTCTACAGATTCAGTGCATCCCCTACCAAAATCCCAGCTGGCTTCTTTGCAGAAATTTACAAGCTGATTCTAAAATTCATGTGGAAATTTGAGGGACCCAGAATACCCAAAACATTATTGAAGAAGAATAAAGTTGGAGGACTCTCACTTCCCCATTTTAAGCTCTAGTAAACTGTATAAGCTACTGTACTCAAGACAGTGTGGCGATGATAAAATGATAAACATATAGATAAACAAGATGATGTTGAGATTCCAGAAGTAAACCTCAATTCAATTTTGACAAGGGTGCCAAAACAGTTTAACAGAGAAAGAATAGTCTTTTCAATGAATGATGCTGGGACAACTGAATGTCCACATGCAAAAGAATGAAGTTTGACCTCTACCTCACATACAAAAAATAACTCAAAATGGATCAAAGACCTAAATGTAGCAGCTACAATTACAAAATTCTTAGAAGAAAATGGGTATAAATGTTTGTGACCTTGGAATACTAATAATTATTTCTTACATATGACACCAAAAGCATAAACTTTTATACATAAACTGGACAATCCTCAAAATTTAAAATATTCGTACTTCAAAGGACATCAGGAAGAAAGTGAAAAGACAAGCCACAGAATGGGGGAAACTATTTGGAAATCATTTATCTGGTACGGCACTATATCTACAATATTCAAAGACCTGTTACAACTCACAGGAAGGGGAACATTACACACCGGGTCCTATTGTGGGGAGGGGGGAGTGGGGAGGGATAGCATTAGGAGATACACCTAATGTAAATGACGAGTTAATGGGTGCAGCACACCAACATGGCTCATGTATACATATGTAACAAACCTGCACGTTGTGCACATGTACCCTAGAACTTGAAGTATAATTTAAAAAAAAACTCAATAATAAACACAAATTGTTTAATTAACATATGGATGAAGGATCTGAATAAGCATCTATCCAAAGGAGATACATGAATGGCCAACGAACACATGAAAAGATGTTCATCATTAGCCATTGGAGAAATGCGAATCAAAACCACAATGAGAGACTACTACACACCCTACTAGGATGACCCATAAAAGAGAGGTAGTAACAATTGTCGAATATGTGGAGAAATTGGAACCTCATACACTGCTGTTAGGAATTTAAAATGGCACAACAACTTTAGAAAACAGTCTAGTGGTTGCTCAGATGATTAAATATAGAGTTACTCTATGATCCAGCAGTTCCACTCTGATATTAAATGAGCCGGGCGCGGTGGCTGACACCTGTAATCCCAGCACTTTGGGAGGCCGAGGTGGGTGGATCACAAGGTCAGGAGATCGAGACCATCCTGGCTAACACAGTGAAACCCCGTCTCTACTAAAAATACAAAAAAATTAGCCAGGCGTGGTGGCGGGTGCCTGTAGTCCCAGCTACTTGGGAGGCTGAGGCAGGAGAATGGCGTGAACCCAAGAGGTGGAGCTTGCAGTGAGCCGAGACTGCACAGCTGCACTCCAGCCTGGGCAACAGAGCAAGGCGACAGAATGAGACTCTGTCTCAAAAAAAAAAAAAAAAAAAAAAATCTGAAATGAGAGAGAAGTGAAAATATACGTGCATGCAAAAACTTGTATGCAAATGTTCATTGCAACATTATTCATAATAGCCCAAAAGCAGAAAAACCCAGATATCCACCAAGTGATGAATGGATAAATAAAATAAAATGTGGTATATCCATACAGGGGAATATAAACAATAAAGAGAAAGAAAGTATTGATGCGTACTACAACATGGATGAAACTTGAAAACATTATTCCAAATCAAAGAAGCCAATCACACAAGATTGCATCTTGTACAATTCCACTTACATGAAATGTCTAGAATAAGCCAGTCTATAGAGACACAAAGTAGACTCTGATTGCCTGGGGATTGGGGGTGTTGAGGGAAGAATTGAGGGGTTAAATATATGGAGTTTCCTTAGGAGGTGATGAAAATGTTTTAAAATTGTGGTGACTGTTGTCCAGCTCCATGAATATATACTAAAAGCCATTGAATTATGCACTATAAATGGGTAAATTATATGTGAATACATGCTTATATCAATCACTAAAGCTGTTAAAAAATCATAGAGTTCGCTAAACCCTTCACTCAATTTCTCTTAAAGTTAACAACTTACCTAACTATAATACAATTATCAGAGCAGGAAATCAATGCCAGAATGATACTGTTAATGGAAATCTCCCCAGTCTTTCTCTTCATGTTGTTTTTCCTGTTCCAGGTTCCAATCCAGGTTCACACATTGCATTCAGTTATGTCCTTTTCATCTCCTCCGATCTATGACTTTTCTTCAGTCTTTCCTAGCTTTTCATGAACTTAAGTGAATACTAATCAGTTGTTTTGTGTAGGGAATGTTTTTCTCATAATTTAATTGAGTTTTGAGTTTTGGGCAAGAAAACCATAAAAGTGATACTGTGTCCTGATTGCATCATGTCAGGGAGTACATGAGGTTGATGTTTTATTGTTGGTGATGTTAACCTTGATCACTTGATTAAGGTATGTCTGCCAAGTTTCTGCATCGTAAAGTTACTGGTTTCTTCAATTCTTTGGAATTGATTTAAAATCTTGTGGAAATATTTTGAGCAATGGTAATATCCTGTTTTCATCAAACTTTCAGCCACTAATTTCTGCATCCATTAGTGGATCTTGCCTGCAATTTATTGTGGTATTTCCAAGATGATGATTTTCTGTCATTTTTTCCCTACATTTACTAGTAAGAGTTCGTTAGTTAAATTCTGTAAGGAAAAGCTGTTCCTCCTCATTTATGTATGTATTTATGAATACAGGTCATTTTTATTCTGAGGGTTATTTCCAGCACTATTCTGATGATCATTATTATTTTGCTCAAATTTTCCAGCATTGGCCATTGGAGGCTCCTTCGGGCAGGCCCTTGTGTTTTGTTTTTTTTTAACATACTATCATCCATTTTCACATACTGTTTTCTTGCTTTCTGAAACCATAACACATTCTAGGTTTACTTTTATTTTTCTGCCTCAACACTGGGATTAACCTTTTTTCCAAGAAACCTGATTCCTTGTATTGAAGAATGGTATTTAGAAATCAAAATTTGGGTGTTAAGTGTGCCCATTGCTACTAGGATGTCATTGTGCCTAAGCCCACTCAGCAGACAGAGCTAGGAAATCATGTATATGTATATTAACCCATGAATGCACACATATACCTCTTTATTTCTGTATCTACTGATCTGTGTTTAAAAATAGGAGTTATTTGTAACTTCTTTCTCTGACAGGAAAAAACCTAGTTCTCATTATCTGCAATATCTTCACATCTTTAATTTTTTTCTGGTAATTACACAATTACTAACTCCTACCTCTATGCCCAAACCACTGTCTTATTAACAAAGAAATTCTTAATTTCCAGTGAGACAAACCTCTCCCATGTTTTCTACTTCAGAATTATCTTGACTCTTTTTGGTTCTTTGCTCGGCCATATACATTTTAAAAAACATTTTTTCAAGTAAAATTTTTTTTAAAAAACCTGTTGGGCCAGGATCATGCCTATAATGCCAGTGCTTTGAGAGACCAAAGCTGGAGGAGTGCTTGAGGCCAGGAGTTTGAGACCAGCATGGGCAACATAGTGAGACCCCATCTCTTAAAAAAAAAAAAAAAAACACTTAGCCAAGCATGCTGGCGCATGCCTGCAGGCCCAGCTACTCAGGACTCCAAGGCAGGAGGATAGCTTGAGCCCAGTAGCTCAAGGCCACAGTGAGGTGTGATCACACTACTACACTCAGCATGGGTGACAGAACAAGGCTCTTGTCTCTAAATTTTAAAAAAAAAAAAAAAAAAAAGGTAATTTTTATTGGAATTACTTTGAATCTGTAGATAAGTTTGAGGAAAATTCAATTTTAACTTTATTTTATGATGTAGCTCTATTTAGGTCATTTTTAACATAATTAATAGTTTCATCATTTTCTCCATAAAGGTCTTACATACCTTTTGTAAGATTTATTCCTAGATACATAATATATAGATAGATAGATAGATAGATAGATAGATAGATAGATAGATAGATATTTTTTTTTTCTTTTAGATGGAGTCTTGCTCTGTCGCCCAGGCTGGAGTGCAATGGCACAGTCTCAGCTCACTGTAAGCTCTGCTTCCCGGGTTCACACCATTCTCCTGCCTCAGCCTCCTGAGTAGCTGGGACTACAGGCGCCCACTACCATGCCCGGCTAATTTTTTGTGTGTAATTTTTAGTAGAGATGGGGTTTCACCATGTTAGTCAGGATGGTATCGATCTCCTGACCTCATGATCCATCCGCCTCTGCCTCCCAAAGTGCTGGGATTACAGGCGTGAGCCACCGCGCCTGGCCGATACGTAATATTTTTTTAACGTCCTGTAAATTTTTTTTTTAAGTACACTTCCTAACTACTGCTTGTGTACAGAAATGCAACTGATCTTTGTAAATTGATTTTGAATTCATCAACTAAATTCTTATTGATTCATCCATAGATTATTTTGTGTTTTCTACATAGACATATTATTAGTAAACAATGATAGTGTTATTCTTACTTGTTTTGTTTCTTACTTTGTAGTTATAAGCCAAATATATACACACACACACACACACACACACACACACACATACACCCACACACACATATATCTCAGGATATACAAAATGTGAGTCAGGCTGCACAATATGCATAGAGAAAAAACAGGAAAAAACACAAAAATGGAAGCAGTGAATTAAATAATTATGGATACGTTTTTCTTTTTAAATGTATCTCTATACTGTTCAGTTTTTCCAAAATAAGTATCTGTCACTTTCATTATGAGGAAAAAAACAAACTTAAAAATAAAAGTCTAAAACACAATTTAAAAGTAGGGATGATCTACTAAAAACACCCAGTTAGAAATAAAACAATCAAGTAGCTCTGATGTGCCTGCTCAGGACAGAGCCAGCAGCCTGCATAGTTATGGACTAATATACCATGTTATTGTCAAGAAAACAACCTCTTAGATTTCTGCAACTTTGTTTTTCCAGTAGGGGAATGTATGCAACTGACCTGTCAAAGATACACAGTCATCTTTGCACTTGATCTTAGCCAAAAAGCCACAATTGGTCTTTACTTCATTTGTTTTGAAAGGCAGCAAACTCTTAATTATCAATACAATGTATTTTATCCTCTTTATGAATTATTTATAATCGTTTCTTTTTAGGATGCCTTAACTCATGCTGCTTATTTCCTAAGGATAAACTGGAAATACAGACTAATTTGTAACTGGTACTGCACTCCCTATTTTACAGATAAGGAAACAGACACTTTAGAGATTAAGTAGGTCCTTTCTCTGATGCCTCTGCTGGCTTCCTCTACCTACCCCATAGTACCTTGTCTCCATCGTGACACTCATCAAAATTTTCTGTCTTCGCCATCATAAGCTCCATGAGATTTAGATCTTACTCCTGTTCCCCTCTGTTTCCCCAGACCTAGCACAGTAACTGGCATGGCACATAGTAGATAGATGATCAATAAATAGCTATCGAATGTTGAATGAGTTTTTTCCTCTCTTTTGTTTCTTTTTTTGTTTTTTTGAAACAGAATCTCACTCTATTGCCCAGGCTGGAGTGCAGTGGTGTGATCTTGGCACACCACAACCTCGGCCTCCTGGGTTGAAGCTATTCTCCTCAGCTTTCTGAGTAGCTGGGACTACAGGCGTGCGCCACCACACCCAGCTAATTTTTGTATTTTTTATAGAGATGAGGTCTCACTATGTTGCCCAGGCTAGTCTGGAACTCCTGGCCTCAAGTGATCCACCCATCTTAGCCTCCCAAAGTGCTGGGATTACAGGCATAAGCCACTACACCTGGCCACAGTCCACTTTCAAAAAAATCACAGTATCTGCCAAATTAAATGTTTGATTGATTGCTTTTGGAAATATTCACAACAAAATTTGACTACATTTGGGTGAGAATTGAAAACAATCGGTGAGTAAAGGCTCATAATGAACAGTGTTTAGAAGCAAAATTACCTTTCTGTCCACCTTTTCTGGTGTAAAGAATTTTTCATATGGTAAAACATTTTTTTCTGTTATACCATTTAGGCCTGTTAGTATTACAGCATCTAGATGCTAATTAATTACATGTAATTCTTCATTGAGCTGCATTTATATTAAAAGACAGATAAAATTAAGTCAATGTAATTCATAAAAGTCTCTTTATTTAAAGGAAGATTTCCTCTTTTAATCAATTATCTCAACAACAGCTTTATGTGCCTAAAACTACTTTAGATGTGTGTAGAAGTAATTTTATTGGCCGGGCGCGGTGGCTCAAGCCTGTAATCCCAGCACTTTGGGAGGCCGAGGTGGGCGAATCATGAGGTCAGGAGATCGAGACCATCCTGGCTAGCATGGTGAAACCCGGTCTCTACTAAAAATACAAAAAAATTAGCTGGGCGTGGTGGCGGGTGCCTGTAGTCCCAGCTACTGGGGAGGCTGAGGCAGGAGAATGATGTGAACCTGGGAGGCAGAGCTTGCAGTGAGCTGAGATCACGCCACTGCACTCCAGCCTGGGTGACAGAGCGAGACTCCATCTCAAAAAAAAAAAAAAAAAAGAATTTTATTATAGATAGAGACAATGATACAGTATTAAAGTTTCATAGTTTCTAACATATTGAGAATAATATAGCAATCATGACTAATTCAGTTCAGTTTATTAAGTTGGTACATAAATCCGACATTCATTGAGGTCTGCCAGTGCTCTAAATACTGTGCAAGATGGTCACTGTATAAAAATGAGTAAAACACTACCATAAAAAGCTCACAGTCTAACGTGGTATCTTTGAACATTAATATATTGGTTTTTTCTTTTCTCGTATATGTTTTGTTGCTAAATTTAGGGTAAAGAAGGCTTATATTAATTTGGTCAAGAGCTGTAGCCCAAAGCTTAATTTTTTTCCGGATGGCCTGTTGAAGCCATTAGCAGCAGCACTTTTTATGCAAATAGAATTTAGTGAAGCAAAGGTCTCATACACTCATCTGCTTTTATCTCATGTACCAGAATGTTCCCTGTATTTGTGTCAGGGATGGGAGGTGACGAGCAGTGTTATGAAGAAAAGGATATCTGATATTTCCTCCTCATACTGTGATGGGGAACATAAAAAGGAAAAAGTATCTGCTCTGTAAGTCTCTTCATACAGTTGGTACCCGGTGTCAGCTGACAGTGAACTCAAGTCTGTCTCCTGTGTGTATGTGTATGTGTAAAAGTGTGTTAAAAGATTAATTTTTTTCTTCTTGGCAGGTGTCCTTGTAGACTTGGGTCTGGAGGAAAATGGGACAGCCCATCAGAAAGCAGAAAAATATGTTGTTCGTCTAGACAATGAGATTCAAACCAAGTTTGAAGTTTTTATGAGGAGAGTGAAACAGAACCCGTACACACTGTTTGTGCTAGTTCATGACAACTCCCATGTGGAACTAACGAGGTGATTGATTCAGAGTGAGCAAATGGAGTCTCCCTTCTACAGGAATAATTGTTACCTAATGAAATGTGTTAAATGTGGCCAGGCGTGGTGGCTCACGCCTGTAATCCCAACACTTTGGGAGGCCAAGGTGGGTGGATCGCTTGAGGTCAGGAGTTTGAGACCAGCCTGGCCAACATGGTGAAACCCCATGCTACTAAAAATACAAAAATTAGCCAGGCCTGGCAGCACATGCCTGTAATCCCAGCTACTTGGGAGGCTGAGGCAGGAGAATTGTTTGAACCCAGGCGCTGGAGGTTGCAGTGAGCCAAGATCACACCACTGCACTCCTGTCTGGGTGACAGAGTGAGACTTTGTCTCAAAAAAAAAAAAAAAAAAGAAAAGAAAAGAAAATGTGTTAAAGGTGATTCCAAAGCCCAGGGACCCTAACGTTTGCCGTCTTCTTACTGGTAACCTTTTCCTACCCTTTTCTTGTTTCCTCAGCTTTTCTTATCGATTTCACGTTGGTTTTATGTTAACTACATATGTTGGTCCATTTTCATGCTGCTGATAAGGACATACCTGAGACTGGGAAAATTTACAAAAGAAAGAGGTTTAATTGGACTCACAGTTCCTCATAGCGGGGGAAGCCTCACAATCATGGCATAAGGCAAGGAGGAGCAAGTCACATTTTACATGAATGGCAACAGGCAAAGAGAGAATGAGGAAGATGTAAAAGCAGAAACCTCTGATAATATCAGATCTCATGAGACTTACTCACTGTCACAAGAACAGCACGGGAAAGCCCCTGTAATTCAGTCATCTCCTACTGGGTCCCTCCCACAACATGTGGGAATTATGGGAGCTACAAGATGAGATTTGGGTGGAGATACAGAGCCAAACCGTATCTTTCTACCCCTGGCCCCTCCCAAATCTCATATCTTCACATTTCAAAACTAATTATGCCTTCCCAACAGTCCCCCAAAGTCTCAACTCTTTTCAGCATTAACTCAAAAGTCCAAAGTCTCATCTGAGACAAGGCAAGTCCCTTCTGGTAAAATCAAAAGCAAGTTAGTTTCTTCCTAGATACAATGAGGGTACAGGCATTGGATAAATATAGCCATTCCAAATGGGAGAAATTGACTAAAACCAAGGGGCTACAGGCCCCAGTAGGAACTCTGTGTGGTGGGTCTGACCCCACATTTCCCTTCCACACTGCCCTAGCAGAGGTTCTCCATGAGGGCTCCGCCCCTGCAGCAAACTTTTGCCTGGGCATCCAGGCATTTCCATACATCTTCTGAAATCTAGGCAGAGGTTCCCAAACCTCAGTTCTTGACTTCTGTGCACCCACAGGCTCAACACCATGTGGAAGCTGCCAAGGCTTGGGGCTTCCACCCTCTGAAGCAACAGCCCAAGCTGTACATTGGCCCCTTTTAGTCATGGCTGGAGCAGCTGGGACACAGGAGTCCAAGTCCCTAGGCTGCACACAGCACATGGCCCAGCCCACAAAACCACTTTTCCCTCCCAGGCCTCTAGGTGTGTGGATGAGGGGGGCTGCCGTGAAGACCTCTGACATGCCCTGGAGACATTTTCCGCTATTGTCTTGGGGACTAACATTGGACTCCTCATTACTTATGCAAATTTCTCCAGCCAGCTTATTCAGGGAAACTCCCCCTTAAAATACTATCAGATCTCATGAGACTTTTGCTATCACAAGAACAGCATGGGAAAGACCTGTCCCCGTAATTCAGTCATCTCCCACCGGCTCCATCCCATACCACATGGGAATTATGGGAGCTACAAGATGAGATTTGGGTGGGGAAACAGAGCCAAATTATATTACTACACTCTGGATGAATTAAAGATTCCTGAAAAAATTTTAAGAGCTTGGTAGAACTCAGCTTTGTCAGAGAAAGGACAGTAATAAGGAAGTTAGGATGAATGAGCTCCTGGAAGGGTGATGTGCTTCCCTGTCTGCCTCCAACGCACTTTTCCATTTGACCTTGCTTCTCTTCCTTCCTCTCCCACTATTTCTCCTCTTCTTTGCCCTTCTCTTTTCCCTCTTGCCTTTAAAAGCAGTAGAGATGCACTTTCATGACCTGAAATCTTCCCCAGTTCCCCAGTTTAAACAAGAGAGTATCATATTTACTGGATGAAATTATTATTATTATTGAGATAGAGTCTCGCTCTGTCACCTAGGCTGGAGTGCAGTGGCGCAATCTCGGCTCACTGCAACCTCTGCCTCCCAGGTTCAGGCAGTTCTGTGCCTCAGCCTCCCAAATAGCTGGGATTACAGGTGCCCGCCAGACATCTGGCTAATTTTTGTATTTTTAGTAGAGATGGGGTTTCACCATCTTGACCAGGCTGGTCTTGAACTCCTGACCTCGTGATTCACCCGCCTTGGCCTCCCAAAGTGCTGGGATTACAGGCGTGAGCCACCATGCCTGGTCTGCATGAACTTATTAATGAAAGAGAAGTTGGCAGGGTGCGGTGTCTCACACCTGTAATCCCAGCACTTTAAGAGGCCAAGTGGATTACTTGAGGTCAGGAGTTCAAGACCAGCCTGGCCAACATGGTGAAACCCCGTCTCTACCAGAAATACAAAAGAATTAGCCGGGCGTGGTGGCACATGCCTGTAATCCCAGCTACTCGGGAGGCTGAAGCAGGAGAATCACTTGAACTCAGGAGGCAGAGGTTGCAGTGAGAGGAGATTATGCCACTGCACTCCAGCCTGGGTGACAGAGAGAGACTCCATCTCAAAAAAAAAAAAAAAAAAAAAGAGTCAAATGTGGAACCACTTTTGCTCCCAGATCAAATTATAGTAATTATCTGGTAGGGGACATCTTTGCTCCTATGGATTAAAAGGCAAATTGGCAGGGGTGGGGAGTGGCAAATAGTCATCATATATTACATATCATGGTTTGTCCTCACCATGTAATGGGGAGAGAAATTTCAGGCATCATCAAGCATTTATAGATTTTCTTTTCTCCAGGAGATGCTGAGGTTAAGAATCTGGAAGTTTTTGGTTTGTGGTAGGGAAATGTCAGAATTGCAAAAGCTCTTATTCAGAAGCCAGAAAGTGTTGGATAATCCTCCACAATCTGAAACCTAGAACCATACATAGGTATAAATAAGATCTTGTAGAACTTGTTAGATTTCAAAGAAAGGAAGGAAAGGAGAGAGAGAGCGGGAAAAGAAATTTTGCCCACATCTGTTCAGGTCTTGGCAGTCTTCTATGAGCAGGAATGGCTCATTGACCGTGTTGCCCAGGCTGGAGCGCAGTGGCTCACCGCAACCTCCTCCTCCTGGTTCAAGCAATTCTCCTGCCTTAGCCTCCCAAGTAGCTAGGATTATAGGCACACACCACCACACCCAGCTAATTTTTTTTGTATTTTTTTTTTAATAGAGACGAGGTTTCACCATGTAGGCCAGGCTGGTTTTGAACTCCTGACCTCAGGTGGTCTATCTGCCTTGGCCTCCCAAAGTGCTGGGATTACAGATGTGAGCCACCATGCCCGGCCCAACTGCAGATTTAGATATCACTGGCCTAAATAACTGAGTTTGCACTTTGAGGTATATTGGGAATAAACTGAAAAGGAAAAGAAAAATACATATTCCTGAAATCTGTCTGAAAAGAGGGAATGTAAATTTTTTCCCTTCCGTGTCAAATTTTGGTTGTTTCTACTCTGATCCCAATTGAAAAGAGATAGAAAAATAAAAACTAAAACAGTATCTCCTTGTTAGGGTCTGATTCTTTATCTACTTGGTTAAATGAGGTATTAATATGACTTTCCATTTTTCTACAGCGTCATTTCAGGCTCTTTGTCACATGGCGAACCCAGTCATGGACTAGCTGATAGGGTCATTAATTGCAGAGAAGTTCTGGAAGCTTTCAACCTCCTGGTGCTCCAGGTCAGCTCCTTCCCATACACTCTGCAGACCCAACAGTCCCGCATTAGCTCTAGCAATGAGGTTCACTGGATACAGCTGGATACCGGGGTGAGTCTCTTGCCTCCTGTCTGATACACTGTCATGTTCTTAGTTCCCCAGAGGGTAGGACCTTGTAACAAAATATGTCACGGCTTAAGATCATATTCATAAGAATTTAAAATCTAATATAATGCTTTATGTAAGACTTCAAAAATCTGGCTGGGCGTGGTGGCTCACGCCTGTAATTCCGGCACTTCGGGAGGCCGAGGGGGGTGGATCACGAAGTCAGGAGATCGAGACCATCCTGGCTAACACGGTGAAACTCCCTCTCTACTGAAAATACAAAAAATTAGCCAGGTGTGCTGGTGGGTGCCTGTAGTCCTGGCTACTCGGGAGGCTGAGGCAGGAGAATCACTTGAACCCGGGAGGCGGAGGTTGCATTGAGCTGAGATTGTGCCATTACTCTCCAGCCTGGGGGACAGAACGAGACTCTGTCTCAAAAATAAATAAATAAATAAATAAGTAAATAAAAATCTAACATAATTCTGTATCTTCCAAAAGTTCCATATATTTGCAATTATTGTATGACTAAAGTCAAGTGAATAGTATCCTATATAAATCTGATTAGGTGGTTCTTTTCTTAGGTATCATGCAGATGCAAAATTATCTGTCCTGTATAATTTTTCAAAAAGAAAATGTTGATGTTATCTGAGGCCATGATCAATATCCTGGATTTCCTTTGTGCCTTCATATGATTAATTTCACCTGAGACCTGAAAATTTTATTGTCCTCTTGGATGGCCTTTTTGTCATGTTTTAGTCTGATGATCTGCATCACTGTTAATTACTCTCTTGCTCCTGCAGCAACTGGGTTTTGTTTTAAATCAGTTTTCACAGTCTTCTGTATGAAATGAGATGATGGCACTGTTACTTTCAATAACTCCATAGTAGCAGTGAATGTGTTGAGACTACCGGTCTCAACATTGGATATATCCAGGGATTTGTAGTTTTTACTCCAGTCTCTAATACTGAAAAATATTTTGTATGACCTACAAACTGTATGCTAAATATACTATCAAAGAAAAGAAATATGAGTTTCATAAAAATAATAAAAATTAGCCATTAAGCAATGGATCCTTCATTTAAAAATACTGAACACACTGGATATTTTTAAATAACCATGTTTAAGTAAAAAACACCAAAAACGTCTTACATAAAATTAACATTTATTTTTCAACCCAGTGCATTTTATTCTGTCATGAAGAAGGTAAGTTTTCGCTGACTTTGCGCTCTTGTCTTCGAGCATTGGTTTGTTCCTTGCAAGCAGGAAGCTCAGGTCCTTGAATCTTGTTGTCTTCAGCAGTCACTGCCTTATGAGAACTAACTCAGTGTGTTCACTATCATTAGAGATTACTTTGAGCTTTTGCTTTGCTTTCTTGGTATCTTCTCCATGCCAGCTCCAGCCATTCATTGGGCAGTCGAGGTAGGGGTGAGATAACAGAGCTGCCAGAGTTCCTTTGCCTCCAAACTACAAGGGGATCCTATGGGCTACCCAAGTAGCTGCTGGGTTGCTCTGACAAAGAATGGGATTGCCAAGAGAATGAATGGAAATAATAATTATTTTTTAAATTAATTTTTTTTGAGATGGAGTCTCCACCCAGGCTGGAGTGCAGTGGTACGAACTCAGCTTACTGCAACCTCTGCCTCCCAGGTTCAAGCAGTTCTCCTGCCTCAGCCTCCAGAGTAGCTGGGATTACAGGTGCCCGCCACCATGCCTGGCTAATTGTTGTTTTTTTAGTAGAAACCGAGTTTCACCATGTTGGCTAGGGTGGTCTTGAACTCCCAACCTCAGGTGATCCACAAGCCTCTCAAAGTCCTGAGATTACAGGTGTGAGCTAAGAATAATTAATATTTTAATCCCCCAAGCAGTTCTCCTATTATACATTAAATTTCAGTATATTATTGGAGTGTAGAGAGAACTGTCCTAATTCAGCCTTTTCCAAAAGGGATCACACCCCAGTGATAGGAAGAAGGACCAATAGCCTCTGCCCTTTATTTTATCCTACCATGAAATAGAGAAACAGGTTTAAAATAATTTTCCTTAAAAGTCATTTTAGCCGGGCACAGTGGCTCACACCTGTAATCCCAGCACTTTGGGAGGCCGAGGCGGATGGATCGCATGAGCCCGGGAGTTCAAGACCAGCCAGGGCAACATGGTGAGACCCTATCTCTACAAGAAGTACAAAAGTTAGCCAGACATGCATCTGTAGTCCCAGCTACTCGGAAGGCAGAGTTGGGAAGACTTCTTGAACCCAGGAGGTCGAGGCTGCAGTGAGCTGAGATTGTGTCACTATACTCCAGCTTGGGAGACAGAGCAAGACCCTGTACCAAAAAAAAAAAAATTCATTTTAAGGAAATGATTAATTTTTAAGGCTTAATAATGGTATTACAGTTATTTATTTATTTATTTATTTATTTATTTATTTTTGAGTCAGGGTGTGACACCCATGCTGGAATGCAGTGGTACAATCATGACTCACTGCAGCCTCAAACTCCTGGGCTCAAACAATCGTCCCACCTTACCCTCCCAAGTAGCAGAGCTACATGCACATACCACCATGCCTGGCTAATTATAAAAATATTCTGTAGAGACAGTGTCTCACTGTATTGTCCAGGCTGGTCTCAAACTCTTGGCCTCAAGCAGTTCTCCCATCTTGACCTCCCAAAGTGTTAGGATTGCAGGCATCAGCCACTGTACCTAGCCTGTGGTTATGTTTCTGAAAAGGGTTCTTGGCCAGGCACGGTGGCTCACACCTGTAAACTCAGCACCCTGGGAGGCTGAGATGAGTGGATCACTTGAGATCGGGAGTTCGAGACCAACCTGGCCAATGTGGTGAAACCCCATCTCTACTAAAAATACAAAAATTAGCCAGGTGTGGTGGTGGGCACCTGTAATCCCAGCTACTCTGGAGGCTGAGGCCAGAGAATTGCTTGAACCCAGGAAATGGGGATTGCAGTGAGCCAAGATTACACCACTGCACTCCAGCCTAGGTGATAGAGAAAGACTCTATCTCAAAAAAAAAAAAAAAGAAAAGAAAAAAAGGAGGTGAGGAGCTTCTTATCTTAGACATATCTAGTGATGTTCTTCTGGATTAAAGATATGATATCAGGTATTTGTTCAAACTAATTGAGAGGTGAAGAGTTATACTCTTCTTCAATTTAAGATTGAAAGAAATCGTCCCTGAAATTGAGATCAACATGGGATAAAGGGAAAAAAAATTTAATTTACAACAACTTTATACATGTAAGGGAGAAGTTCCTGATGGTTAGCATCCTTTAGTTATCTTGAAGCCTATATCCCAGGAGGGATAATTGGAAAAAAGCAAATTAATTGAATTCAAAAAATATGATTGAGCACATTTGTGGACTTGTGTTGAATCTTGCAAAGAACACACAGAAAACTGATGGTTTAAACCGAGCACAGTGGCTCACACCTGTAATCCCAGCACTTTGGGAGGCCGAGGCAGGCAGATCATTTAAGGTCAGGAGTTCGAGACCAGCCTGAGCAACATGGTGAAACCCCGTCCCTACTAAAAATACAAAAATTATCCAGGCATAGTGGCGGGCAACTGTAATCCCAGCTACTCGAAAGGCTGAAGCAGGAGAATCACTTGAACCCGGGAGGTGGAGTTGCAAAGAGCCGAGATAGTGCCACTGCACTCCAGCATGGGTGACAGAGTGAGACTCCGTCTCAAAAAAAAAAAAAGAAAAAGAAAGAAAAAGAAAAAGAAAACTGATGGTTTAGAGTAGAAAGCAAAGTATATATCTAAGTCACTATTATCCAGAGGAGAATAAGACAATTTCAGAAAATCAAAATGCTCTGGGAGTTGAAGTGAGGGAGGAGTCACATTTATTTGAGAGGTCCAGGGGAAGCTCCATGGAAAAGAGAACAGAGGATGATGGCCCTGGGGAGACAGGAAGGCCTGGGCAGGGGGATGGGGGCAGGAGGAGGCACTCCTGGCAGCGAACAGTGTGGGCAGGGGACACAGAGGAGGAAACTGGGCATTTTTCAGAGAACGCTGCATAGGATGCAAAAGAAGCCTGGAAATATACACATGGAGGCTGTCAGTGCCAGGCTAGCAAAGTTTACACTTCTTATACAGGCATTAAGGATTTTTTAGCAAGAGTATATATATATATACACACACACACATATATATATAGCATTATTATAATTTAGTATATAGTATATATACTATATATAGTGTATATATATACACTATATAATTAGAATTAGTGTGTGTGTATATATGTATAGCATTATTAGAATTTACCTGTTTCTTGTTAACAATGTAAAATGTTTAGTTTGTGATGAATTTTCACAAACTAAACACGCCTGTGGGACCAGCACTCAGATCAAGAAATAGAATCTTACCACCACTCTGGAAGTCCTGTGTCCCTTCTGGACACCCCCACTAAAGGGTAACACTATTCTGGCCTCCTGTACTACAGATTTGTTTTGCTCAGTATGGAGCTTATATAAATGGAAACATGCAGTATGTACTCTCTTGTATCTGACTTCCTTTGCTTAACATTTTGTTTGGGAAATTTGTAGTTTTCATGAATCGTAAATCATTCTTTTTTGCTGTGTGTGTGTATTACATTGTATGACTCCACCACAGTTCATGTATCCATCCTATTTTATTTTACATAGTACTGCTGTAACATCCTGGCACACTCTTTAGTAAATGTGTGTATGCATTTCTTTTGGGTCTCTGAGAGTGAAATTTCTGGGTCATCAAGTACGCATATGTTCAGCTTTAATAGCTACTGAGAGGCAGTTCATTCAATCTAGAGGCTAAGTCAAAGTGATTAGAAGTAGATCAGTCAGTGGCTTTTCTGATAATTTGGGTTAGAATGAACAAATACATGAATCAGAATGATGGTCCTGGCAATAAAATGGATGGGAGACATGGCACATTTTCTAAGATTTGTTTATTCAGGGAGAGGGAAGAACCAGAAATATTTTTGAGGTGTTACCTTTAGTTGGAAAAAAGAAGTTGAAAGAAGTTTTTTGTTTTGTTTTGTTTTTTGAGACAGAGTCTCACTGTCAGCCAGGCTGGAGTGCAGTGGCACGATCTCGGCTCACTGCAACCTCTGCCTCCCGGGTTCAAGCGATTCTCCTGCATCAGCCTCCTAAGTAGCTGGGATTACAGGCGTGCGCCACCATGCTTGGCTAATTTTTTATATTTTCAGTAGAGATGGGGTTTCACCGTGTTGGCCAGGCTAGTCTTGAACTCCTGACCTCAAGTGATCTGCCCTCCTCGGCCTCCCAAAGTGCTGGGATTGTAGGCGTGAGCCACCGCGCCTGGCCGGAAAGAAGTTTGATTTGTGGAGGGCAGATGAGACTGACTTTGAGTTAAGGTGCAGGTGAGCACACCATTGTGTAGATTACGTTTTTTTGTTTGTTTTGTTTTGTTTTAACAAACAGTGATTATTGAGGCAGCTGGTGTAGTTAGAATCATGGAAGAAAATAACAAAGAGAACTGCCAAGAGGGCAGTGAGGCCAAGGGCCAACAAGTCATCACCACTGGCGTTGGCCTCAGGAGTCCTTGGTGACCTTCCAGGGAACAGCATCTGGAGAGCAGAGCGTTGGACAGGAGCAAAGGCGGAGATAGCAGCGAAGGCACTGGGAGCATGGAGGGTCACTGAGAGGGCAGGCCTTCCACCCAGGGGAGTTTGCCTTATGAGAAGGGACATTCTCCCCCCAGAAATAGTGATTCAATAAGTCATACGATTTAAGATACCTGAAACATATCTTTACAGTAAAATCATTCAGTCTCATAACTCATGGTTTAAAGAATGGTTCCACTCATTTCTATTAAAACTTTTGTAACACAAAACCATAGTTACAATTTAATGCAAACAGAACAGATGGGGAAACCATTCACTTCTAATTCTAATTTTTAGTAACTCTAGTTCCCAAAACCCATACTGGCTCTAGTTAATCACAGGCCATCTATTTACCAACCTGCTAAGAAAAAAGAGAGAGAAATAAAAACGAGGACAGTTCTAATGCTGTGTCAGGAAGAGCAACAGGCTTGGAGTAGGATTTAATAATTTCCCAAAGAAAAAGGGGCCAAGGATGAGCAGGAAATGTGAAGACCAAGTGCACACTTCATAAAGCTTTTCCAAATGACTCTGTGTCTGCAGTCCAGATGAGGAGGGAAGCTTAGATGGATGACTTTTTTCCCTGGGAAATGACTTATTTGACACAGTTACCCAGAACACAGTTAAGCCCAGAACGAAATAAGCAAAGGCTTCTAGCCTTGAAAACAGATGTCATTCAATCTATGTTGCCAGTCTCCAGTATCTCTAAGAACATATTCTGGTGCTCTCATAAAGCCTGTTTACTCTCAAACCTATTCCCAAAAGCAGAGTTTTGGGGGGGCCTCAAAAAATTAAAAGCTTTCAGTTAAAACATGCTTTATTTTTATCTTATGGGCCTTATAAATCATACAGTTGTTTCTCTTTAGATGGTTACTGAAAAGCTCAGAACCAGCCGGGCACATTGGCTCATGTCTGTAATCCCAGCACTTTGGGAGGCCGAGGCAGGTGGATCACCTGAGGTCAGGAATTCGAGACCAGCCTGCTAACATGGTGAAACCTCATCTCTACTAAAAATACAAAAATTAGCTGGGTGTGGTGGTGCATACCTGTAGTCCCAGCTACTTGGGAGGCTGAGGCAGGAGAATGGCTCAAACCCAAGAGGCCGAGGTTGCAGTAGCCGAGATCACACCACTGCACTCCAGCCTGGGTGACAGAGTAAGACTCCTCAAAAAAAAAAAAAAGCTCAGAATTTGGGCTACCAAATTTGAGCCCACTTCTAACAAAATATGCGGAAACTGCTGGCATGCATTTTAGGGAATACTTACTTTATCCCTGGCCCAGTCTTCCTTCTCTTACCCTTGCTTTTTCTTCCTCTGATTGCTTAATTTATTTTTATGTTAATATATGTATATAATTTTTTTTTTTTTTTGAGACTGAATTTCGCTCTGTCACCCAGGCTGGAGTGCAGTGACTCTATCTCGGCTCACTGCAACCTCCACCTCCTTGTTCCAGGTGTTCTCCTGCCTCAGCCTCCTGAGTAGCTGGGTCTATAGGCACCCGCTACCACGCCTGGCTAATTTTTGTATTTTTAGTAGAGATGGGGTTTCACCATATTGGCCAGGCTGATCTCAAAAAAAAGTGCTGGGTTTACAGGTGTGAGCCACTGCACCCAGCCTTTATCTTATATCTTTTAAAGCTGTCTTATTTCCTTTATGAGTTGGAGAGTGCTTAAATAAAAATGTCAACACATAATAAATAACAAAAGTGGGCCAGGTGCAGTGGCTCACGCCTGTAATCCCAGCACTTTGGGAGGCTGAGGCCAGGAATTTGAGACCAGCCTGACCAACGTGACGAAACCCTGTCTCTCCTAAAAATGCAAAAAAAAAAAAAAAAAGAGCCGGGCATGGTGGTGGGCGCCTGTAATCCCAGCCACTCGGGAGGCTGAGGCAGGAGAATCACTTGAAACCGGGAGGTGGAGGTTGCAGTGAGCCATGATTGCGCCATTTCTCTCCAGCCTGGGCAACTTGGTCTCAAAAGAAAAAACTTGGTCTCAAAAAATAAAATAAATAAAATAGACCAAATGGCACAGGCAACATAACAGCAAGACGTGACTGTAAGAAACTAATGCAGAAAAGATGCAAAAAAAACTATAAACAAAAACAGATTCATGAACTCAAGAAGCTTATTTAATATCCTGGAGCTTCTGAGTTTAAGGACAAGCAACTTGTCACACTTCTCAAGATCCTCTGAGGGCATCTTTGTGTCACATCCTGAAATAGCTATTCATTTTCATAGTGATGACTGACTCATCAAGAGGGGGGGCTATGTTAAATACTGTGGGTCCTGTTTAAGGAAAGTGTATATTCCATTTTTAAAGTAAAATTTGTTTGCAAAGATAAGCTTTTATGAATTACCATTATGAAATGATGTCAGAAAAGTTAAGGTTTCTGTAACAGAGGAGTTTGTCAATATCTAGAGAGTTCTGAGGAGAGCCTATTTATCTGTATAGAGAACTGCTTCCAGCAGGGAAAAAGGCTGAGAATTGAGGCTGTCTGACCTTGTGTATCCCAACAAAAGAAAAAGAAAACGAACCATATGCCTGAAGGAAGTGCGTCAACTTTCCACTAATCACATATTCAGTTCCTTTGAAATGAAAAGAAATTTCACTTAGTGCCTCAGAGATGACTGTAGAGTTGGTGTCGGGTTACATAATGAAACACAGTATTTTTTCTTACTTGTCAGGAAATAACCTCTTACAGGGACTCCCCCCCCAACCCACTTTCTGGAAAACAAGACACACTGTATCCTGTCCTCATTGGGTTTTTGCTCTGTATTTTGAACCAGGAGGACGTGGGCTGCGAGGAGAAGCTGTACTTTGGCTTGAATGAGTATAGCAAGTCTCTGCAGTGGGGGATCACGAGCCCACTTCTGAGATGTGACGAGACTTTTGAAAAAATGGTGAACACACTCTTGGAGAGGTAAATAGTAAATAAGGCTTTCTGCTCTTCTCTCTAGCTGTACTTGCAGATCTAAAATACCCAAAAGCCTTTTGTGTCAGTGCTACAGGGTGTCTGATGGAGCCCTTGCAGATAACGTGCAAAGGCCAAATTAAAACAGCCTTTCCTAAGATGCCCTACTATTGTTTTATGTGATCATCCAAGACCAATAAAGGAAAACACAACCAAAGTGGGCTGTTGCACTACTCTTCATGCTGAGTCAGCTTCCAGTCATGCTTCATTGCTATCATCAGGAGATGGATAGGGCAGAGAGGGATTTGTTTATTCAAGACCGGCTTCTGGACGGGTGCGGTGTCTCACGCCTGTAATCCCAGCACTTTGGGAGGCCAAGGTGGGTTGATCACGAGGTCAGGAGATCGAGACCACCCTGGCTAACACGGTGAAACCCCGTCTCTACTAAAATTACAAAAAATTAGCCAGGTGTGATGGCGGGCACCTGTAGTCCCAGCTACTCGGGAGGCTGAGGCAGGAGAATGGCGTGAGCTGGGGAGGCGGAGCTTGCAGTGAGCTGAGATCGCGCCACTGCACTCCAGCGTGGGCCACAGAGCGAGACTCTGTCTCAAAAAAAAAAAAAAAAAAGACCCCTTCTGTGAGCTCCGGCCTCTCCTAACTTACACCTCAGACTTTGACATTTTTCCCTCTTTTCTCCCCTGTCCACCACAGGCAAGGACCCTAAGATGATTCAGTAAAAACTAAACTTTACTATGAGAGATTTGAAGTATACACTGGAAGAAATTAAAGAGCAATCAGATAATTGAGGTGAATTCAGTTCTTGGGGCGCCTCCTCCAGTCCCTGACCTTAGGGATTAAGGAATATAACTCTTCTTTCTTCTCTTCCTTTTCTTTAAAAAAAAAAAAAAAAAATCCCCAGTTCCAGATTAAACTCTGGAAGAGTTTTTTCTCTCTGTCACCTTGAATCATAGATTGAAAGGTAGGTAGAGACATTCGAATTTACCTAACCTGATAAAGGTCCCTCTCTGTCCTCCACAATATTCTGTTTGCTCATCCAATGTTGGGGCAATTGGGCTTTATTTTATGAGGCCAATTCTAATTTTTAGTAGCTGTAGTTCTTAGAATGCCTTTAATTGATCATATTATTTAACATCTATTTAACAAACCTGCCCATAATTTTGCTAAGAAAAAAGAAAAGGAAATTAAAATGAGGACCTACGGATGCATCCTATTCAACAAATGATCATACTGCATCCGGAAAGAGCGCTGGCTCAAGTAGGCTTTGATATTTGTGCAGCTGTTGGATTTGGGAAGTCTTAACTGACACTGTGATATTCATCCTTTCACAGCACATGTAGTCTGAATTTTCCGAAGTCATTCCATGAGTGCCCCTTCTAAGCGCTCCCACCCACCTGGTACACCCACCAGCTTGAAATGCATCTTCTTTTTCTGGTAACATCATTCAGAGTTTCGTAACTTTTATTTTAAATGATGGTCCCATCAACTTCCTATTGTAGTTTTGTGCTACAAAAGTTGTAAGTGTAGTTTAATGCAAGCATGACAGATTGGAGAAACTGTGCACTTCTAACTTCATGATTCCTTCAGAGTATGAAATAGAAATGCTGGATATCAAAGTTACCATTTATTCTAACTTTGGCTTTTCTACGTGGCCCAGCAAAAAAGCATTAAGCTTGAAACACAGATTATCTATACTTATTTCCTCCAGCCCAGTCACCCCAGCCTAATAGTAGCTATGACTTACTGAATACCTGAAGGGGCCAGCCCAGGATTTATTGAACTGAAGGATTTCTTCATTTCTACCCAACCTGCTAAATCCTTGCAGTGTGTGAAGACATTGCTAGAGACTGGATAAAATCTAGACCTAGCTTTGTCTCTGATCAGTTGTATGAACTGGGACAAGCAACTGAACTTCTCTCTGCCCCTGAACTCATTCTCTTTCTGTGAATAGGCAGAGTGGGTTAGGTGTGGTGGCTGACACCTGTAATCCCACCACTTTGGGAGGCCAAGGTGGGTGGATCACCTGAGGTCAGGAGTTCGAGACCAGCCTGGCCAACATGGTGAAACCCTATCTCTACTAAAAATACAAAAAAAAAAAAAAAAAAGCCGGGTGTGGTGGCGGGCGCTGTAATCCCAGCTACCCAGGAGGCTTAGGCAGGGAGAATCATTTGAACCCGGGAGGCAGAGGTTGCAGTGAACTGAGATTGCACCATTGCACTCCAGTCCGAGCGACAGAGCGAGACTCCATCTCAAAAAAAAAAAAAGAGGACAGGCGCAGTGGCTCATATTTTTAATCCCAGCACTTTGGGAGGCTGAGGCTGGCGGATCACCTGAGGTCAGGAGTTCGAGACCAGCCTGATCAACATGGAGAAACCCTGTCTCTACTAAAAATACAAAATTAGCCGGGCACATGCCTGTAATCCCAGCTACTCGGGGGGCTGAGGCAGGAGAATCACTTGAACCTGGGAGGCAAAGGTTGCAGTGAACCGAGATTGCACTACTGCACACCAGCATGCCAGCCTTGGTGACAGAGCAGGACTCCGTCTCGAAGAAAAACAAAAGACAGAGTTGTTCATATACAGGGCATCTTGGTCCTTTCCAGTTCTAAAACACCTCAAAAGTGTTCATGTGTTATTCATTTGATAGCTGTCATTGGCATTTATTTGACCTGGAGGTTTTCTGTGCAAGGCCAGTGGACCACTTGTTGTATTTTAAGTAGAATTATAGAATGGAACAAAGGTGAAATCCCCCATCAGCCTACCCAGCTGCTGGTGGCTACATTGCTACCAGATGGCAATCAGAAAGAAAGTGCACAGCCCCAGCCTTATTCTACCAGGCTCCATGAGAGCCTTGGCCAACCTTGGACCCAGGGCCCACTTTGCCAGCACCTGCTTGCTTTCTTTTTCTTTTCTTATTTTTTCTTATTTTCTTTTTCTTTTCTTATTTATTTTTTATTTTCTTATTTTCTTTTCTTATGTTTCTTATTCTTACGGGGACTTCATCAGCTCCCCAGACTCTCACTCTGTCGCCCAGGCTGGAGTGCAATGGCATGATCTCGGCTTACTGCAACCTCCGCCTCCCAGGTTCAAGTGACTGTCCTGCCTCAGCCTCCCAAGTAGCTGGGATTACAGGCATGTGCCCGGCTAATTTTTGTATTTTTAATAGAGATGGGGTTTCACCATGTCAGCTAGGCTGGTCTCGAACCCCTGACCTCAAGTGATCCACCAACCTCGTCCTCCCAAAGTGCTGGAATTACAGGCGTGAGCCACCACACCCAGCCTACTGTCTTTTTTTTAAAAAAAAATTATTTTTATTCAGCAGCAGAAGTACTGCTGGGCAGTGTGCTCAGGGTAGCCAAGCACCTGCTTTCTTGACTAGCAGCTCTTCGTGCCTGTAAGTGGGTCCTCTTTGCCCATTCGTACTCATTTTGTCATCAGGCCTAGCTGAGGCGTAGCACCAAAAGGCGAGATTTGTTTTCTGACTCCTCTATAATTGTAAAAAGTGCCGATTTTAACAAAGGGATCCTCTTCCCTGGCAGTCCAGGCTTAGGGAAAAATGGTACCAAAGGCTGCTGCTACCAGGCTCAGATTTACTTGGCTCCCTTGACGGTGCCAGGTCTCAGGTGATGAGGCTACACCACCAGGGGGTGCTGTTTCTCCAGTCAGCTCCAGGTTTCTCCAGCACCAAGGAACAGTTTATGGAAAGATAGAGATTGCTATCTGTGAGGCTGACCTCAGATTAGTAATAATAATTACCCTTTTTATGGCTAATACTCGACAGATATTACACTAATGCCTCCGCTTCCTTTATTGTAATCTTATATATCAGAGAAATAAGTGGACAGTGCTGTCATTCTAACCCAATGCCACCAGCAAGAGGTGAGGATCCAGGGATTATCCATGATGACTATGGCAGCAATGAATGGAATAGACCAATATGTCTCAGAATTTAACGTGGATGCAGTTCCCCGGGAGTCTTGTTAAGCTTCAGATTCTGATTAGCAGGTCTGGGGTGGGGAGATTCAGCATTTCTAACAAGCTCCCAGGTGCTACTGCTGCTGCTGCTGGTAGTCTACAGACCACAATTTGAGAAGAGAGGGTCTCTGGACAATGTAAACCCCTTTACTATGCTGTACTTATCCCAACAGGTTGATTCGCATGCTTTGGAAGCTCAGCCTTTTCCTTCCAGTGATGTGGGATCCCAGGTCATTCTGGAGCTAAAGCCCCACCACTGATCAGTAGCCCCTTCCCCACCATGCTTAATCTGCATTCTTACTGCACAGGCCTTACTGCTCCCAGCTGGCCCTGCTGCCTGAGTAGCTAGTGCTTGTGTTCTGTTGAAGGTACCCCAGGCTGCACAGCATGGTCGTCCGCTGCTATCTTCTCATCCAGCAGTACTCTGAGGCTCTGATGGCTCTCACCACCATGGCGTCACTCCGAGACCACAGCACACCAGAAACACTCAGCATTATGGATGACCTCATCAGCTCCCCAGGCAAAAACAAAAGTGGGAGGGGACACATGCTCATTATCAGGGTGCCCTCGGTGCAGCTGGCGATGTTAGCCAAGGAGCGGCTACAGGAGGTGCGCGACAAACTGGGTCTGCAGTATCGGTTCGAGATCATCCTTGGGAACCCAGCCACTGAACTCAGTGTTGCAACTCACTTTGTGGCGCGATTAAAGGTGAGCACTGGACAGACATTTCTCCTTTAAAATACCATTTGTTTCTCCTTTCTAGGAATCCTACATAGCTGGCTCAGGGCCTGAGTTTAATAGATTTTTACACATGTGTAAATTTGATTTCCATGACAGTGATAAGGCTCAATGAAGGGACATACTCACTTTCTTAATTAGAACCAGTTTGTAAAGATTGCCCAGCCCCTTTATAGCAGGTGCATGCAGTTGGTCTTCCATGCTCTCCAACTGCAGGTGCAAAAAATGGGATGACCCAATTTGACCCCATGTTTATTGGCCTTGTTCAAGATGCATGTAGCCCACGGCCATCTGTTTTCTCCGGAAACAAGGTAAGTTGTCCTCTCAGACCTCTGGGGGGGTAACGCTTTAAGTGTCCTCAACTCACTAATTCTTTTCTGTTCATCTAGCCTGTCTGTGAGCTCATGTCTAGAGTCGGTAAAGTATTCTGTTTCATCTTCAGCTCTCAGAACTGTTCCTAGCCCTCTTGCATGTGGATTCCTCAACAGTTTGTTGTTTCTTTGTACTTGCTTTGACCCTCAGCCCCAAGGCTTTGGCTGGACTGAGACTTCGCCAGGCACCCTACAGAAGGATTTAGTGCATGACTGAGTCCCTCACTGCTCCCGCTGCACGGCCAGTGACTGACTGCTTCTCCCCTTCCTCTCCTGTCAGGCATCAGGGTGGGAGGAGTAGAACCCTCAACCAACTATCCTAACTCGGTTTTCCTGGGCCTATAATCCAGTGGGGCCTAACCATTAGAAAACAATCAAATCTCCTCCTACATGTCGATATGGAACTGAGCTAGTTTCTGTATGTCTGAGTTAGACCAACTTGTATCTGCACTCTATACATTAAATACTGAGCTAAATTGGGTTAAGGAAAATCTGGTTCAGCACAAATTTTATGAAAAAAAGGCACAGAGTCTTGGGGGAATTTGCATTTTCACCCTGGGCTGCGGTTTCCCATCTGCAAAATGAGAGAATTAGGCTGTCTATCTCTCAGAGTTCTAATTTGGGGATATTTATTTAGTGTTCAAAAATTGTTCTGGAGATGTAAATCTTCTTGTGTTCAGTTAGCTAGCCTAAATTAAATAATCCAAAATGCAGACAAAATATCTTGTATTAGCTTGATAAGCAACTGGAACAAATAAAATTGTCCAGAAAATAGAAACTCCTATATTTAGAAGTTGTAACGTTTATGTTTCATATATACACATTCACAATTTTATGTTATAGTCATAGACTACATTACAGTGGAATTCCTAGGATGAAGAACAAAACTCCAGAAACGCTTCTTACAGTATAATTCATGGATACATGAATTACGGGCTTGAGACCATTTGAATATTGCTAATGATGAAGAATTTGGAAAGGTGGACAATCAGCCGCACCACACTGAGTCTCCCACACCTGTTGCCAGAGATTACCTAAATGCACGTGAGGCTGCTGGGTCTTCTCCTGGGATCTGTTGACACTGATTAAGTGAAGCTACTTATAGAGTCTTTAGTCATGTGTTCAGAAGGGCCCGTCACTAAGTCAGTCTAAATCAGTCTGTCCTAAATAATTTACCCATCTGGATCACTGTTGGAAAACCACAGTCAAGGCCTGAGGTTCTTCATCTGGCTGCTAGCTCATCAGAATCACCTGCAGGGCTTTCAAAGGGCGATTAGTTGAGGATCCCTGTGCCCTAAAGGAAGGGGGCCTCAAGTTGTTACTTCTCAAGGCAGTGTTACTTCCTCATTTGGTATGAGTAGCTGCCAGGCAACAAGTAAGCATAAGAGAGTCCTATATTCTGGCCGTTGTGATGGCTCATGTCTGTAGTCCCAGCTACTTGGGAGCCTGAGGCAGGAGGACTGCTTGAGCCCAGGAATTTGAGGCCGCAGTGAACTGTGATCCCACCACTGCACTCCAGCCTGTGCAACATAGTGAGACCCTGTCTCTTAAAAATATATAAAAATAAACAAGTGCCAAATTCTCAAATTCACTGGATCACGTCAGTCCTTTTTACACTCTGTATTTGTGTGGGAGTAAAAATATGAGATCATGTTGGGATGTTCACATCCTAAGCAAGACTGAATCAAGTAGATTCTGGTTCACTCATTTATTTCTAAGTTACCAAACTCCTTCACCATTTTCAGGATGGCAAGATTGTGCCTCCTATCTCTACTTTTTGGTGAAATCCAACACTACTTCTATTATGTGATCTTATTTTTGTGCTTACCTCTAATTATCCTGTTATGTATTGTGGTTAACTTATACTGATGATGACCCCTTTGGAAGGATACAGAGTTTAAGCCAGTTCCTCCAGAAGGCAGGTGAAGCTTTCATTAGATGTCCTCGGTCTTAAGCCTCATATTATCCTTGAACTCAATGATCACCCCATCTTTTGTGTTAAGTGCTTCTGCAATAAAATCATCTTGTGGGCCTGATTGATGCACAGTAGAACTGCAGCCGTCAGTCATCAGAAGTAGCAATGTGATGGAAAAGCATTTTATAGTGGGTTTGGCTAGCTGTGGTTGGTCAAGAGTAAAAGTGAGATTTGACTACTAATCTTCTGAAAATAAATATCCTCATATAGACCAGGAGCAGTAGCTCATGCCTATAATCCCAGCACTTTGGGAGACTGAGGCGGGCAGATCGCTTGAGGTCAGAAGTTCAAGACCAGCTTGGCCAACATGGCAAAACCCCATCTCTACTAAAAATACAAAAATTAGCCAGGTGCGGTGGCAGGCATCTGTAATCGCAGCTACTCAGGAGGCTGAGGCAGGAGAATTGCTTGAACTGGAGAGGTGGAGGTCGCCATGAGCCAAGATTGCACCATTGCACTCCGGCCTGGGTGACAGAGTGAGACCCTGTCTCCAAAAAAAAAAAAAAAGTCCTCCTACAGTAAAACATTTTAACTGTTATTCCATCAATATAACCTGACCTCTTCCTGGTAAAGCCGTGACCTATATGGAGATGGTTCTGGGAGATAAAACACATTCAGGGAGAAGCCCAGTGTCAGGGATACTGTGCGTCCAGTATGAAGGCGATCGGTAAAGTGATTTCTGTTCCAGAATGGTTTGCTTTAAATGACGCAATGTTATGGTTCCCCTTGACATGAAATGGTATGGAAAATTAAATTTTTATAGAGCATTTTTCTTCTAGCATTAAAAAAATCTTTTTGACACACTGATTTTTCTAAAACATGGAAAGTCTGTGAAACTTGTAAAGAGTTACGTAGGTTCCCTATTTCCCCTTAGTATGCACAGATATAATAAAAGATTGGACAACAAGTAAAAGCCTAAGAATGGTTAAGCTTCTTCCAGTTTTACAAATTATAGAAATTTTATTTGAAGTGATTGTGGGAATGTTTATTACTAAAGACTGGCTTTTCTTTATTGAGCCTTTTATAGGCATCAACAAATCATCAATCAAACCCTATTATCTTTTGCCTGGTGACTTACTTTCTATCCCATTTTGTGCTTAGTAAAGGAAGTACCAGTCTATTTTAAAATAAAATTGTATGCTTTACTGGCCAGGTGTAGTGGCTCACACCTGTCCACGGTACTCCAGCCTGGGCAACAGAGCAAGACTCTGTCTCAAAAAAAAAAAAAAAAATTGTATGCATTACTTAACATCTTGCTTCTTAGTCTTTTCCCCTAAAGCATTATCAGAAATGTCCGTTCATTGCTTATAATAACTCCTGCTAGAAAGGTAATAAAAAGGATAGGTATATGCTACACACTTAATGAAAAGTAGTAGAAGCCACCTTATCTACTTAAGAGATAGTCATTTCTCTTTCTGTTCTAAAATAGACACATCGGTAAGGTCATTTTACTTTTGAATATTTTTCAAATTGGTGGGATTGCTTTTCATTGATCTATTCATGTTTTCAAGATTGGTGTTCCATTTATTAAAGATACATGTGTCTACTTATATGTGTGTTTATATGAAAAACTGATACTTACTATTTGAGAAACCATGAGCAATTTACATTAGTCCTCCAAATGAGGGGCAGTTTCGTTTTGTTGTTTTCTTCTCAATCCAGGTCTGGTTATATTTTTAGTCTTCTTGAGAGAGATTGTTTCAAGGCCCTAAGCTTGTTAATAATTGCTTGTTAGTTATTTTAAAAACCAGTCAAGCAAGAAGGAGGGAAAATAACTATCAAGAGTGGTTCATTGTTTTCATTATTTTCTTGGTGAAATGTCTGTTTTAATGGAATTCTGAGATTCTTTTCTGAGTCATTCACAACTGCAACTGTCTTTTTCAGTCTTCCAATCCCAAGAATTTCTCCAATATGTGAAGAAAGTGTATTTAAGTGCCTTGATTCAGGTAGTTTAGCCAGGATTTCTGTAAGGTTTCCATCACTAGTGGGATATTTCACATTGTATGTGTTTTTGGCTTGTGTTACTAACGCCTGAGGTATACCAGCATCTCCCGTTTTATCCTACTGAGATAAAAACTACAGCCCTCCTTCCTGCAGAAGTGCCTTGTATATGCGATGTAGTAGCAATCAAAATACACATACATACACATATATAAACACTTAGTGGAGTCATTTTAAAGCACAGTATGTCTAAAATCTGGACTTAGAAACCTGTAGAAAAGGTGGAAACTTAAATGAGAGTTTTAATTTTAACATACATGTCTCTTGCTATAGAGTTGGAGAGGAAGTGAACCGGAAGAGTGGATCCCTCGGACATACCAAGATTTAGACGGTCTGCCTTGTATTGTGATATTAACTGGAAAAGATCCTCTTGGAGAGACCTTTCCCAGGTACAATTTCAATAATTAATTCCATTTTTCATCAGTTGCCCAGCTGAACTGATGATTAAAACTTGGCTGATCGCCCAGTCATTTCCTTTGTTTGTCAGGTAATGAGAAGAGGATTGTTTTATGCAGGGATATAAGAAATACAGCCATACAACCTTCTTTTATTCTTCTTTTTAGCTTTCCAGAGAGCATCCAGTAATTTTGGGAACAGGCGATAGCCACATCTGAGGAATGTCAGAGAGGCAGGGAGGAAAAGCAGGATTTTTTTTTTTTTTAATAAAGTGCTTTGTCTTTGTTAATCTGCTATTCCTGCGCCCCTCAAGGATCGAGACTCCGTAGACTGGAGGGCAACAACAATAGAAGCATTAGTTGAATGCTTACTGTGCGCGTCAGGCAGCACCCTGAATGCCTCACATGTATTCAGTCCTTACAGCCATATGCGCCCGACACTACTATCCACTCTTTTTATATTGGAAGAAAATGAAGCACAGAGAAATGAAGGTCATAACAGCTGGTGGGAGGTGGCAGAGCTGAGGTTTCGGTCAAGGCTCACCTGGCACTGACACCTAGGATTTTAACTGCTGTGTGCTGCATCCAGATCACCAGGCACACATAGACATTGCGTGCTTGGCCAGATGGACTCACCAACACCACAATTACTTTTGTTCAGGTCTTTGAAGTACTGTGACCTCCGGTTAATTGACTCAAGCTATTTAACTCGCACGGCCTTGGAGCAGGAGGTGGGTCTGGCATGCTGCTACGTCTCTAAAGAGGTCATCCGGGGACCCACTGTTGCCCTGGACCTCAGCGGGAAGGAGCAGGAGAGAGCTGCTGTCAGTGAGAACGACTCCGATGAGCTGCTCATCGACCTGGAGCGGCCCCAGAGCAACAGCAGCGCCGTCACAGGGACCTCGGGTCAGTACTTCCTTTTCTCTTTCATGGCGTGAGAGACGTGAGTCAGGAGGTGTGTAGGAATGTGGAAGGCAGAGGCATTTACTGACACCCCGACAGCCTTCAGAGGAGCCTTCGGGACTGGCATCCTCTCCAGACCCAGCTCCAGGGGGGTGATGCTTGGAAAACATGACTGTTGAACAGCCACAAAATACTTTTCTGGGTAAACATTTAAGGAAGAGCTTGCTAACAGGCTAAAAACAACTTTATCAACCCTAGCCTGTACCATTTTCCCTAGTCTTTTCTACCCTTAATCGTCTCATGGTTATTATGCATCTCATGTTTGCACAAAGGCCCTGTTTTTCTTCCAGGTCCTGAAGCTATAAGTTTGTGCTAACTGGCTTAGTACCTGGCACAAAATGTTTCCTTGAATGTGAATGAATGAACGAATGAGTGAATGAATGGCTTTTCTAAACAGTTAACAGCAAGCATTGTATGGTGAGGGCTCCTCTGGGGCCAGCGTGGATGTGAAGGCCCACCCTGCAGCCTGCCGGCCCGTCTTGCAGCATTACTGCAGGTCTGTGGCAGTGCCTGGCATGAATTTTCTTCGCATAAACTGTATTACAGCAAATGCAGCACTCTTTCCATTTTTTCTGATTATGAAAGTAATAAAGCTTAATGCAGAAAACATGGAAAATGTCGGCCGGGAGCAGTGGGCCTGTAATCCTAGCACTTTGGGAGGCCAAGGCAGGTGGATCACCTGAGGTCAGGAGTTCGAGACCAGCCTGGCCAACATGGTGAAACCCTGTCTCTACTAAAAATACAGTTAGCTGGGTGTGGTGGCTCACGCCTGTAGTCCCAGCTACCCTGGAGGCTGAGGTAGGAGAATCGCTTGAACCCAGGAGATGGAGGTTGCAGTGAGCCAAGATTGCACCACTGCACTCCATTCTGGGCGACAAGAGGAAAATTCTGTCAAAAAAAGAAAAAAAAAAAATGAATAAAAAGAGAAAGAAAAGAAAAGGAAAAAATGTAACAAAGTATAGAGAATTCTGAGATTAAAAATGAAACACACTCCCCCTCCTTCTCCCCTTAGCCTCCCCTTTTTTGTGTGTGGGGGACAGAGTTTCTTGTCGCCCAGTCTGGAGCGCAGTGGCACAATCTCGGCTCACTGCAACCTCCGCCCCCTGGGTTCAAGCGATTCTCCTGCCTCAGCCTCCTGAGTAGCTGGGATTACAGGTGCCCACCACCACACCCAGCTAACTTTTGTATTTTTACTAGAGATGAGGTTTCACCGTATTGGCCAGGCTGGTCTCAAACCCCTGACCTGAGGTGATCCACCCGCCTCAACCTCCCAAAGTGCTGGGATTACAAACATGAGCCACCATGCCCAGCTCCTCACCCTTTTTTTGAACTATCATTGAGATCCATCACTCTGATATGCGAACACACAATTTTGTCCAAAAGCAGCACTGGTCTTCCTGTCCATTCTGGCAGCAGCTGTTGGATGGCTCTGGGCAGGAATGGAAGAGGAAGGGTCTGTAGGGTTTGCTGTTGATAGTGACCCTCAGCCTGGAGGAGCTGGAGCTGCCCTGCTCCCACGCACACGCGGCTGCTCCCCCAGCCACGGGTTAGGGCTGACCGTGTGGACCACTCTACCTGCCTCAACCCCACTGCAACAGGCTCCCCAGTTTTCTCTCTGAGAGTAGTTTCAGAATAGAGTCAAGGGGTTTGAAGGATAGTAAAGGTTCACAGAAGGGGGATAGGGAATAATATCTGGAAGCTTTTGGATACCAGCATGAGGAGGAGGAGCGCAGCCTGTACTTCCTTCCTGTGGTTCTTCCATCCCACTCCTTCCTCTCCCTCACTTGAGGAGCTGCCCCACAAAGTGAGTGCTTCCTTGGCCTTGCTCTGCTGAACTCACAAAGGTGTTTGCCCTTGGCTACTGTGTCCCTCCCTACAGGCCATGCTCACCACACGGAGCACAGGGACCCCAGCCACGGCTGACTCGGAGGGTGACTGGGAGGTTCGCTGCCCAGAACGCACGTGCTGTGGGGGGAAGGCAAGCTCTCCCCCAAGGCGGAGAGACACAGGCAGCCGAGCCAGTGAGGGGACAAGTTTTAATCATGTCTTGTTGATGGCTGTTCATTCAGGATCTCCCAAGGTTGGGATTCGACCTCCATGTCTGGGCAGCAACAAGACGAGCTCAGATAGGGCCTTTAGTTGAGCTTTTGGTTTGTCTTTAAACCAAAGAGTGGCTGGTCTATCAGGAGGACACACACACTTGAAAGGAACTGGCCAAATGCGTGGGGCTGCTTTAGGGAAAAGCCACCGGCCTTGGAGTCACGTGTCTACACCCGCTTCGCGCGAAGGCACCCCCCACCCTAGCTTGGGAGTCCGTGGAAGGGGCTGCAGTCCAGGGAGCTGATCTGAGGCCAGAGGCATGAGGCCCTCAGCCCCTAGAAGGAAGCCAGTGCTGCCAGGACAGGACTTGAATGTGGAGCCTGTGTTGGGTGGGGTCGTGGGAGGAATCAGAGGGCAAACCCAAACAGGTCATTTGAGGAGCCTTTAGTAGTGGCACTGTTTACTAAGATGTGAACAGAACTTGGAAAAGGAGCAAGAGGTGTGCTGTGCTGGGGGGCAGTTAACCCCAGGGAGCTCTGGCCACCGTGGGCCTGACACAGGGAGGGGCGGGAGCATCTCTCCAGACCTGCCGCAGCCCACAGTAGAGAAAGGTGGTCCACCCCTGGTGACCATGCAGGGGGAAGCCAGGGAAGAAGCACCCCATCTCCTGCTGGTGGCTACCATTGGCCAAACCCACTGAGAAGCCAGGGCAAGGAAGCAACATGGAGCAGCGTGCGGAGCAGCAAAGGGAAGATTTCTTGCTCGGTCTGCAGCCATAGAGCCGAGCCCAGTGTCCACTGCTTTCCCGGCCTTTGCCTCCTTCCCAGAGCTGCCGGGAGCCTGAGAGCGCACACCTTCGATCAGTAACAGTGCTGCTGTGGGGTGGGTTCTGTCTGTTCTCTTAACAGGTTCCATCATGGAGAATGGCGTGAGCTCTTCCAGCACAGCTGACAAGTCCCAGAAGCAGTCCCTGACCCCCAGCTTCCAGAGCCCAGCCACTAGTCTGGGCCTGGATGAAGGAGTCTCTGCCAGCTCAGCTGGAGCCGGAGCTGGGGAGACTCTGAAGCAGGAGTGTGACTCCCTGGGCCCCCAGATGGCGAGCAGCACCACCTCCAAGCCACCATCATCGTCCTCAGGACCCAGGACCCTCCCATGGCAGGGACAGCCCATCAGAGGCTGCCGGGGCCCGCATGCAGCCCTGCCACCAGTGGTAATCCTATCCAAAGCGGCCTACAGCCTCCTAGGCTCCCAGAAGAGTGGCAAGCTGCCATCCTCCTCATCCCTGCTGCCCCACGCCGACGTGGCCTGGGTGAGCTCCCTGCGGCCGCTCCTGAACAAGGACATGAGCAGCGAGGAGCAGTCCCTCTACTACAGGCAGTGGACCTCGGCCCGGCAGCACCACGCCGACTACAGCAACCAGTTGGACCCGGCCTCTGGCACCCGAAACTTCCACCCACGGCGGCTCCTGCTGACAGGGCCCCCACAGGTAGGGCCAAGCCAGCCTGGGCCGTTTCTTAGGCTGGGGTTGGCACGTCTTCCCCAAGAAGTAGAAGACAGAGAACCTCTTGGGGGTGGAGCAGGTGTGACAGAGCAATGAGGACCTCATTCAGGCCTCTCAGGCAGGAGACTGCAAAGCCAAGGTGTGAAATCTCTTTTCTCTTTTCCTCCCCTCTCTTCCCCACCTCCACTCCTCCCCATTTAAAAATCTTTCCGTTAGGTGGGAAAGACGGGATCCTATTTACAGTTCCTCAGGATCCTCTTCCGCATGCTCATCAGGCTCCTGGAGGTGGATGTGTATGACGAGGAGGAGATCAACACCGGTGAGTGCTGAGCCCAACGACTGGGCAGAGGGGCAAGAGACAAATTGAACCGCAAATCCCGGGAACTTGCTTTTGGCTTCTGGGATTTCTACAGTACCTAACCTGCAGTTATTGGGAGGCTAAAGATAATGTGCCCAAGGCCAGGCATGGTGGCTCACGCCGGTAATCTCAGCACTTTGGGAGGCCAAGGCGGGCGGATCACCTGAGATCAGGAGTTCAAGACCAGCCTGGGCAACATGGTGAAACCCCATCTCTACTGAAGATACAAAAATTAGCCAAGCATGGTGGTGCACACCTGTAATTCCAGCTACTCAGGAGGCTAAGGCAGGAGAATCACTTGAACCCACCAGGTGGGTTGCAGTGAGCCAAGATCATGTCACTACACTCCATCCTAGGTGATGGAGTGAGACTTTGTCTCAAAAAAAAAAAAAAAAAAAAAAAATGAAAAACAGAATGTGTCCAGCAAATAGTTCTGAGTAAACTGTAGCCTTTTTTAGCTCATTGAGGTCAGGGATGGTATATTCTACTTTTGGCGTCCTCTCTACAATGTCCTGCGAGATGCTGGGCAAAAAGGCATTTTGGTTTTTGGCTTTTTTTTAAATTTAAGTTCTGGGATACATGTGCTGAACGTGCAGGTTACATAGCTGTATACGTGTGCCATGGTGGTTTGCCGCACCTACCAACCCGTCATCTAGGTTTTAAGCCCCACATGCATTAGGTATTTGTCCTAATGCTCTCCCTCCCGTTGCCCCTCACCCATCGTGTGTGTGTGTGTGTGTGTGTGTTATGTTCCCATCCTGTGTCCATGTGTTCTCATTGTTCAACTCCCACTTATAAGCGAGAACATGTGGTGTTTGGTTTTCTGTTCCTGTGTTAGTTTGCTGAGGATGATGATTTCCAGCTTCATCCACGTCCCTGCAAAGGACATGAACTCATTCTTATGGGTGCAAAAAAAAAAAAAAGCATTTTATAAAGGCTTTTTAGGTAGATTAATTGCCTAGATGGTTAACTGTTGTAAAATTCCAGTTGTAGTATCCAACTGCTTAAGGATCCAGGGCATATTTATATTCTGGATACTAGTCCTTTGTTGATTGGTCAGAGTATGTCTTATATTTTACCCATAGGCTCTGAGTGAAGGCACGGGATTACTATAATGAGACGAAAACTTCTTATGTGTAGAACTGAATGCTGGCACCACGAACAAAACATCTGCACTAAGACACAGCGGCAGGTGCTTGATCAGGGTGTGGGAGCCAGTGGGCATACCAAGACCACTCCAGCTGTCTTCCCCAGCTGGCACCAGGGAGATGATTCCACTCTGCAGCTAAGAGCAGTGTGGCTCGGCTGGGCATGGTGCGGTGGCTCACGCCTGTAATCCCAGCACTTTGGGAGGCTGAGGCAGGCGGATCACCTGAGGTCAGGAGTTCGAGACCAACATGGTGAAACTCTGTCTCTACTATAAATACAAAACTTAGCCGGGCGCAATGGTGTGTGCCTGTAATCCCAGCTACTTGGGACGCTGAGGCACAGAATTGTTTGAACCCAGGAGGCGGAGTTTGCAGTGAGTTGAGATCACGCCACTACACTCCCGCTGGGATGACAGAGACTGTCTCAAAAAAAAAAAAAGAAGAAGAACAGTGTGGCTCAAAACTGTGGCTTCACATCTCCAACCAGTTTGACTGTGCTGGCAGGGAACTGTGGGGAGGAAGTAGAAGCAACCAGGTGGAAGTTCTTCTCAAGCCTCTCAAAGATGAGTCTGGAATAGGGAAAGCCCTTGGCATCGTCTACCAAATTAGCTTTTGGAGAGCTCACCTCACTTGTTTTACCTAAATAGGTGAACCTGTTCCATGACCAGCCCAAGAAATTAGTTTAGTGCCAAGTAAGAGTAGGTAAAAACCATATTTAACCACTTTTTTATGGCCTCAGGCCTGTTTCCATTTCTCATCAATTCACATCCATGATTTTAGACACACACACGTGAATTCATCTTCCCATCTACATCTCCTTGTTTTTTTTCCCAGCTAAGCTGCACCAGATTGTTGGGCCCACGAGGTTGGCCTCAAAACACCCCAAGGCCCCCGGAAAGAGCTGAGCCAGAAGGGCAAAGCCAGAGCCAAGCAGACCGGGAGTCGAGGCCTGCCCTTCCTGCCAGCTTTCCCGCCAGGCTCCCTGGCACCACAACAGAGTGATGCCTTTGATTCTTTCCCTCAGATCATGCTACAGTGATCTTGACTCTTGCTCTGTGCTGGTGAGCTGTGAGTCTGTTACAGCTCATTCGACCTTTGTAGTAAGAAACACTGTTTGCCTTTCTTCCTTCTCCCTCATTTTAGTGCAGGTTAATGCAATGGTGCTCTCAAGAGGCACAATGACATCTTTTTACAAACTAGGCTTCAAAGTGCAGACTTTAGTTCAGGGATATAAAAATAAATGTATTATATGTGTTAAAAGATATTAGCTGTACCTCCAATCTTTAGCCTTTTTTGGAAAGTTTCTTTTCTCCCTTTGAAAGTTGTCTTAAGCTACTTTATCTTATACATTTTATTATTAATGATATATATATATATACACACACATATATATATATATTTTTTTAATATGGAGTTTCTGTCATCCAGGCTGGAGTGCAGTAGTGTGATCTCAGCTCACTGCAACCTCTCCCTCCTGGGTTCAAGCAATTCTCCTGCCTCAGTTTTCTGTGTAGCTGTGATTACAGGCTCACACCACCATGCCCGGCTGATTTTTGTATTTTTAGTAGAGATGAGGTTTCACCATGTTTGCCAGGCTGGTCTCAAACTCTGACCTCATGTGATTCACCCACCTTGGCCTCCCAAAGTGCTGAGATTACAGGTGTGAGCCACTGTACGTGGCCACTAATAAAAAATATAATCTCGGCTGGGCGCAGTAGCTCAAGCCTGTAATCCCAGCACTTTGGGAGGCCGAGGCAGGCAGATCATGAGGTCAGGAGATGGAGACCATCCTGGCTAACACTGTGAAACCCCATCTCTACTAAAAATACAAAAAAATTAGCTGGGTGTGGTGGCAGGCGCCTGTAGTCCCAGCTACTCAGGAGGCTGAGGCAGGAGAATAGCATGAACCCGGGAGGTGGAGCTTGCAGTGAGCCAAGATCATGCCACTGCACTCCAGCCTGGGTGACAGAGCAAGACTCCATCTCAAAAAAAAAAAAAAAAATATATATATATATATATGTATGTGTGTGTGTGTGTGTGTGTATGTAATGTTAGACACCAGCTGTGTGCCTGCAACTGTCTTGGCACTTTATTATTGTTATTATTATTATTATTGAGATGGAGTCTCGCTCTGTCACCCAGGCTGGAGTGCACTGGCATGATCTCGGCTCACTGCAACCTCTGCTTCTAGGGTTCAGGCAATTCTCTTGCCTCAGCCTCCCAAGTAGCTGGGATTAAAGGCGTGCACCACCAGGCCCAGCTAATTTTTTTATTTTTAGTAGAGACAGGTTTTCACCACTTTGGCCAGACTGGTCTCAAACTCCTAGCCTTAGGTGATCCACCTGCCTCGGCCTCCTAAAGTACTGGAATTACAGGTGTGAGCCACTGCACCTGGCCAATAATAAAAAATGTCTATTAGACACCACCTGTGTGCCTGCAACTGTCAAAGCCCTTTATTTTATTTATTTATTTTTTGAGATAGACTCTTATTCTGTCACCCAGGCTGGAGTGCAATGGCACGATCTCAACTCGCTGCAACCTTCGCCTCTGGGGTTCAAGTGATTCTCCTGCCTCAGCCTCCCAAGTAGCTGGGATTACAGGCACGTGCCACTACGCCCAGCTAATTTTGGTATTTTTGGTAGACACGGGGTTCCACCATGTTGGCCAGGCTGGTCTCGAATTCCTGACCTCAAATGATTTGCCTGCCTCGGCCTCTCAAAGTGCTGGGATTACAGGCGTGAGCCACCATGTCCAGCCTGTCTTGGCACTTTAAATGTACCATCTCTGGCTGGGCAGGGTGACTCACACCTGTAATCTCTATGCTTTGGGAGGCCAAGGTGGGAGGATGGCTTGAGGCCAGAAGTTTGAGATCAGCCTGGGCAGCAGAGACCCCATCTCTCACAAAAAAATTTAAAACTCTACCCAAGTGTGATGGTACACGCCTGCAATCCTAGCTACTCAGGAAGCTGCAGTGGGAGGATTCCTTGAGCCCAGGAATTCAAGGTTGCAGTGAGCTTAAATTGTGTCACTGCATTCTAGCCTGAGTGACAGTGAGACCCTGTCCCCCCCCAAAAAAAAAAAAAAAAAGAAAAGAAAAGGGTCTGGTATGGTGGCTCACACCTGCAATCCCAGCACTTTGGGAGGCTGAGGCAGGAGGATTGCTTGAGCCCAGCAGTTCAAGACCAGCCTAGACAATACAGTAAGACCCTGTCTCTACAAAAACGTTAGCTGGGCATGGTGGCACGTGCCTGTAGTCCCAGCTACTCAAGAGGCTGAGGTGGGAGGATCATTTGATCCCAGGTGGTTGAGGCTACATTAAAGCTTACAATAATCTGGTGACTCAGGGTTAAGTACAGTGCCTAAAGGTGTGACATTGTCAGGGGGCAGGGCCAGGATTCACACCCAGGTCTACTAGCTCTCAGCTGTGACTGCATATTGGAACACTCTGAGGAGCCTTAAACAATATGACTGGTTTCTGGGCATCAGACATTCTGACTGAACTATTTCTGGGATGTGTGGCCTGAGTGTGGGAATTTTCACCAGCTCCTCAGCTGATTCTAATGTGCGGAAGACATTGGGAAGTTTGCTGGGTGCATCCTGAAATCTCCTGGGTGTCAGTATATTAATACCCCACAGCTAAAAATCTCAAGACAGAGATAGGATCATCCAAAATGAAACTTCTAAGGAAATTTGGCCTGGTGGAGACTAGGTTATCTTACAGATGCCAGAGTTGGTGAATTGGGTCTGCAGAGACGAAGGCTGGGGGCCAGTGAGGGCGAATGTCCCGTCAGCACGGGCGTGAACACTTCTGCCTCCTCTGACTGGGATAGGGGAGTTCATTTGTCAGAAATGCCTTTGTCCACCCATCTGGGCTCTACGTCCCATAAAAGCCATTCTCTCTGACACACGTGGAAGAGGAAGGCCAGTCACCTGCTCTGCACGCTTCCTTCTTGTCCTAGATCACAGTGAAAGCAGTGAAGTGAGCCAGTCAGAGGGAGAGCCCTGGCCTGACATCGAGAGCTTCAGTAAAATGCCTTTTGATGTCAGTGTGCATGACCCCAAGTACACTTGGATGAGCCTGGTGTATACTGAGAAGCTGGCAGGGGTCAAACAAGGTCAGTGCAATCAGAGCCAAGTTCACCTCCTTTCCAGGTCAAGGGGACACTAACTCCATCTCGCTTTTCTTTCACTCTTATGCACATCATTTTTTAAATTTTCATATCTGTTTCTTAGGGCATACATTACAGAATACATGGAAAAGTCATTTTGGGGAAAAGGGGACTTTTCTTTCCAGGCATAGGGAAAACATGCTATCTCATGGGATGGCTTTTTGCCCCCTTTATATACAGAAGTGATAAAGGAATCCAAAGTTGAAGAGCCCAGGAAACGGGAAACTGTGTCCATAATGCTGACCCAATATGCAGCCTATAACACCTTCCACCACTGTGAACAGTGCCGCCAGTACATGGACTTCACCGCTGCCTCCCAGGTACCGTCCCGCCTTCGCCCTCGCCCTCTGTCACCCACTATGGATTTTGTATGTAAGGGTGGGGGCTGGAGGGATGAAAAATAGGGCCCCTAGTTTCAGGCCTCAGGCAAAGGATAGTTTACTCATACGAAGGAGCCACTCCTTGGTGAGAAAAATGCATGAAGGCTGGGCGCAGTGGCTCACCCCGTAATCCCAGCACTGGGAGGCCGAGGTGGGTGGATCACCTGAGGTCAGAAGTTCGTGACCATCCTGGCCAACATGGTGAAACCCCGTCTCTACTAAAAATACAAAAAATTAGCCGGATGTGGTGGCACACGCCTGTAATCCCAGCTACTTGGGAGGCTGAGGCAAGAGAATCACTTGAACCTGGAAGGTGGAGGCTGCAGTGAGCCAAGATCTCACCACTGCACTCCAACCTGGGTGACAGACTGAGACTCGGTCTCAAAAACAAACAAACAAACAAACAATGCATGAAGCAATAATTAAATGAATGTTGGGTTTCTTTGGATTGTGGGAGGGAGAGGAGGCAGCTTAGTTTTAGTATCTTGAATTACTTCTTCAGATGGTTACATGTGTCATGTTTAGGTTAGGAAGTAGCTGAGATGTTTCTTTGCAATCCAGATATTACAGTATATTTGATAAGAGTTCCCCCCTCTTCCCTTTGGATCACTGACCAAAATGGCACGATTATCTCAGATCCACAGGGTGTGCCCTTTGAGCTGTGATTCTAATAGGTCTGTTGATTTGCACCAACCTAGTCATATTCACACCTGTGTGGGGTGGCCTGGCCAGTGGAGTCGGTTTGTTTTATCAGTGAGAACTGAGACATAGGAATGCAGAACACGGGCCAATAACCCTTAGTATGTGGCTTCTTTTTGGCTAGTGCATCTTTAAGCACAAAAGATGGAAAGGCAACATATGATAGTAATATCCAGAGCTTACTTCCTCCAATCCATCTTTATTTTTGTGACTTGGCTCTGAACACACAGAAACGACTCCTGCTTCTGGTAGGCCATACTGACTCCCCTAAACCTGTTTCTGCTCTTCAGGGCCAGGTCGTCACCCTTTTCCCACATCTCATCCTGAAATACAAATGAGTACTAGAAGGGATATGTTTTAAAAAACCGATCGAATCATTCTGCCCTTCTAATACAAGTTACCATTTATATCCCATTTGTTTTCTTGGTGTTACTGAAAACTTTTGGTGGGCTGCTTTGAAATAAGCTCTTAAAAGCTTTATGGAAGACCTAAGTCCCCTGGTCTACAGATTATAGATTTTTAGAAAATCTCTTTATTAGAAACCTCTATTCACAAAGTTTGTGTGACGACCGTACTAAGTAGTATATTCCCACATTTCTGAGGCAGAACTAGAATTAAGGGAAGAAGTGTAATGTTATTTTTCTATGAAAGATAGTATTTCGGTTAAAACCACTGGGAAACCTACTTCGATTCTAGTTGCTGATGAAAATTGATGGTATTCTTTTATTAAGCCAAATCTTATCCACATTAAAAGCATGAAAAGACCTATTACATAATTATTCACTGAGACAGGTTACTGAAAAAACATGAACTCCGCAGCACTTTAAATGTAGGTTAGATTTATATTTGGCTTCAGTGAGTCAAATGATCTCTTTTCTGAAACCAGAGTTCTGGGCTAAATGATTGAACCTCTTCAGCATCCACTGTAGCCAGGAAAGATGGGGCTGGAGAGGCATTTTAATGTCAGACCTGATATTTAGAAAGCTGATATTCATTTGACCTGACCCGCACAGAACAGAAGTGTTTCCCTCCGATGTTATAACAGAGGACCTTTGGGAATGCATACAGAGCAGGACATCCCACAGGTATATCTGACCTCTGCATAAGATGGAGCAGTTGTGGCTCTGACAGCATAAAGAATGCAGTTCCAGGCAACAAGTACTTCTCCCACTGAGGCTGTGCAGGTGCAAGATGGCGGGCTGCCATGTCAGTGGCAGCTCCTAAATGAAGTGTTTGCCTTATCAACCTTTTAGATGTGGCTGCTCACAGCCTGGTCTGGTGGCACTTACCAGTTCATGTTGGTTTCTCTCTCTTAATAACAACCTGAAGGAGTGGCCTGGAAGTTTGGAAACGGTGGGCTGACTTACGTTCCCTCCCTTTCTTCTTTGCAAATGTAGATGTCTGACTCCACCCTTCATGCCTTCACATTCTCTTCCTCTATGCTGGGAGAAGAGGTTCAGCTCTATTTCATCATTCCCAAATCCAAAGAGAGTCATTTTGTCTTCAGCAAGCAGGGCAAGCACCTGGAGAGCATGCGGCTGCCCCTGGTCTCAGACAAGGTGGGTGAGAGCATCTGGACTGCCAGGCACCAGACCTAGTTCTCTAAGTGTCCTCAATCTAGAGGCTTTAATTTCATCTGTTTTCTTCCCTTTCGGCAGAATTTGAATGCAGTGAAGAGCCCTATTTTCACTCCTTCCAGTGGTCGACATGAGCACGGACTCCTAAACCTCTTCCACGCCATGGAGGGCATCAGCCACCTTCACCTCCTCGTGGTCAAAGAGTATGAGATGCCTCTGTACCGCAAGTACTGGCCCAACCACATCATGCTGGTGCTTCCCGGCATGTTCAATAATGCAGGCGTGGGTAAGGGGCCCCCCGGGATAGGGAGAAGGGCTTCGAAGATAAACTGAGCTCCATTCCCCTGGCATGAAAGCTTCAGATTCCCCTGCCTCTAGAAATTGTCCTGCCCTCCTCACCTCTTTGAAAAAAATAGTCTTTTGACTCTTCCTTGAATTTGAGTTTTCTTTTTCCCCTTATCTGCAGTTTTGCAGAATTAACTCTGAGGAGTGGTAATTAAGGAAGAAGTCACTGGTATACGGAGCACCCTGGGAAAGTTTGGGATTCTTCCCTGTATAGGCTGCAAATGTTCTGAGCTGAGCACTGTGGAGCAGAAATGTAACCATGAGAAAAAAAATGGTCTAAGGGAGAGGCAGGGTTAGTGGTTCACCCAGATCAGGAGGGGCCCCTAGGTCATCTCATCTTTAAGGCATGTAGCAAGTTCTAGGGGGCTGCTGTACAACCTGGGAGCTGGAAGCATCGTTACTGCCTATGACACAGGAATGTGCCTGAAGTCTTCCTGCTTTCCCCCTGGGGTTTAACAGCAATGCGCTGATTTCTCAAAGGGGGCCAGTGCTTGTATGTATGACAGAGCTATGGAGACTGGAGATGTGAGAATGCCTTCATTTTCCTTTCTCAGGCAGGACATCCCTAACCGAATCCAGTGTTTTAGAGCTGTGCTCTTCTGGACACTTCTTGCACTGTAGTTCTAAACAGTTTTGCCCATCTGCTCCTGTGGGGTGCCTCAGTGCCAAGTCAGGAGCTGCTTGTTCCCATTTTAAAGAGAAGTAGTAACACCCAGCCTAGAGCTGGACTGGAGGGCAGATAAGACCGGAGTAGTTTTCTTGAACCCATATGTTTCTTCTCTCCAGGGTCTCCTCTTTCTCCACTGTCTCCCAACTTAGCCTCTGCCTCTCCCTTCCTTCTTAGGTCTCTCCATTTCTTGTTCCTTTCTATGCCTTTTCATGTTCTTCGACTTCAAACAGCCTTAATATGGGCTCAATATATTTTCAAAAATGGTTTTGTTTTGAATATAATTGTGTTTGTCACTTTATATCAAGTGAATTAAGGCTTCTGTATATTTCTGTTCCTTCAGCCTCCCCAAAACCACCTAACTCATACTAACTGAAGCCTTTTTTTTTTTTTTTTTTTTGAGACGGAGTCTGCTCTGTTGCCCAGGCTGGAGTGTGGTGGCGCGATCTCGGCTCACTGCAAGCTCCCCCTCCCCGGTTCACGCCATTCTCCTGCCTCAGCCTCCCGAGTAGCTGGGACTACAGGCGCCCGCCACCACGCCTGGCTAATTTTTTTGTATTTTTAGTAGAGATGTTAGTAGAGATGTTTTAGTAGAGAGTTAGCCAGGATGGTCTCGATCTCCTGAACTCGTGATCCGCCCGCCTCGACCTCCCAAAGTGCTGGGATTACAGGCGTGAGCCACAGCGCCCGGCACTGAAGCCTTTTTCTATATGAATATGACCTCCTCCTGTGCCTGCCTGATCCTTAGGAGAAAGTTTTCTCATCCTAGATCTGACCAAACTGTATAGTACTAGTTTTGCCATTTTTGCAATAATTTGGGGAGAAAGAAGCCAACACACATATGCAAATGAAAGATACAAACTATTTTTATTTTTGGTAAAAATCACATAACATAAAATTTACTGCCTTGGCCAGGTGCAGTAGCTTATGCCTGTAATCCCAGCACTTTGGGAGGCCGAGGTGGATGGATCACCTGAGGTCAGGAGCTTGAGACCAGCCTGGCCAACATGGTGAAACCCCATCTCTACTAAAAATACAAAAAAAAAAATTAGCTGGGCGTGGTGGTGTGCGCCTGTAATCCCAGCTACTCAGGAGTCTGAGGCAGGAGAATCACTTGAACCCAGGAGGTGGTGGCAGCAGTGAGCCAAGAACATGCCATTGAACTCCGGCCTGAGCAACAAGAGTGAAACTCTGTCTCAAAACAAACAAACAAAAAAAACCACGTACTGCCTTAATACTTCTAAAGCATTAAAGTTCAGATTACAACATTCTTATTGTAATAAGAATTATTACAACAGTCTTACAACATTCACATTGTTGTAAGACTGATTGCTAGAACTCTTTTCACCTTGTGAAACAAACTCCCCATTCCCTCCCTCCCCTCAGCGCCTGGCAGCCACCATTCTGCTTTCTTTAAGTAGAATGATACAGTATCTGTCCTTTAGTGACTGACTGGCTTATCTCACTTAGCATGTCCTCAAGGTTCATCCATGTTGTAGCATGTGTTAGAATTCCCTTCCTTCTTAAAGGCTGGATAATATTCCATTTTATGTATCTACTCCGTTTTATCCATTCATCTGTCAGTGGACACTTGGGCTGCTCCTACTTTATGGCTATTGTGCATCATGCTTTTATGAACACAGGTATACAAATATCTGAGACCCTTCTTTCACTTCTTCTAGGTATATATCTAGAAGTGAGATTGCTAGATCACATGGTAATTCTATTTTTAACTTTCTGAAGAATCACCATACTGTTTTCCATAGTGGCTTGCACTATTTTACCTTCCCACCAACAGTGCACAGGGATTCTAATTTCTTCACATCCTCACCAACACTTTTTTTTTTTTTTTAGGTGTTTTGCATTGTGATTTTGTTTTGCATTCCCCTAATGATTAGTAATATTGAACATCTTTTTGTGTGCTTGTTAGCCATCTGTGTATCTTCCTTGAAGACTTGTCTCCAAAGTCCTTTGTTGATTTTTCAACTGAATTATTTTGTTGTTGTTGAATTGTAGCAGTTTTTAAAAAATATATTCTGGGTATTAACACCTTATCAGATATACTCTTTGTAAAGATTTTCTCCCAGCCAGGTGCAGCGGCTCACACCTGTAATCCAAGCACTTTGGGAGGCCAAGGCGGGCAGATCATCTGAGATCGGGAGTTCAAGACCAGTGTGACCAACATGGAGAAACCCCGTCCCTACTAAAAATACAAAATTAGCCTGGCATGGTGGTGCTTGCCTGTAATCCCAGCTACTCAGGAGGCTGAGGCAGGAGAATCACTGGAACCAGGGAGGTGGAGGTTGCCGTGAGTTGAGATCACACTGCTGCACTCCAGCCTGGGCAACAGGAGTGAAACTCCGTCTCAAAAAAAAAAAAAAAAAAAATTTCTCCCATTCCATGGATTGCCTTTTACTCTATTATTTGATGAAGTCCAGTTTATTTTTTCTTAACTTTTGTTTTTGATATGATATGTAAGAGATCACTGCCAAATTCAATGTCACAAGGCCTTCCCCTATGTTTTCTTCTAAATGATGTATAGTTCTAGCTTTTATGTCTAGGTCTTTGATCCATTTTGAGTTAATTTTTATGTAGGGTCTAAGGTAAGGATTCAACTTCATTCTTTTGCATGTGACTATGAGGTTTTCCCAGCACCATTTTTTTTTTTTTTTTTTTTTTTTTAAAGACAGGGTCTTGCTCTGTCACCCAGGCCAAAGTGTGCAGTGGCACGACCATAGCTCACTGTAGCCTCCAAGTTCTGAGCTCAAGCAATCCTCCCACCTCAGCCTCCTGAGTGGCTAGGACTATAGGCGTATGCCACCATGCCTGGCTAATTTTTAAATTTTTTGTAGAGACACGGGTCTCACTATGTTGCTCAGGCTGCTCTCAAACCACTGGCCTCAAGTGATCCTCCTACCTCAGCCTCCCAAAAATGCTGAGATTACAGGTGTGAGACATGATGCCTGGCCCCCAACTGTGTTTGTTGACAAGACCATCTTTTACCCACTGAATGGCTTTGGCTCCCTTGTAAAAAATCATTTGACTATGTATGAGAGGGTTTATTTCTGGGCTTTCTGTATGCCCAGATCAAAACTACCACACTGTTTTGATTACTATAGCTTTGTAGTAAGTTCTGAAATCAGGAAGTGTGAGATCTCTAACTTTGCCTTTGTCTCTCTTTCAAGATTGTTTTGGCTATTTGGGGTCCCTTGAGATACTGGATGAATTGCAGGATGGGTTTTTCTATTTCTGCAAAGTCTTTGGGATTTTGATAAGGACTGCATTAAGGCTATGGATCACTTTGGGTAGCACTGACATCTAATATCAAGTCTTCTAATCCATAAACACAGGATGTCTTTCCATTTATTGGTGTCTTCCTTAATTTCCTTCAACAATGCTTGTACTTTTCACTGTACAAGTCTTTTGCCTCCTTAGTTAAGCCGATTTCTAATTAGGTCTTTAATTCTTTTTGATGCTATTGTAAATGGAACTCTTAATTTCCTTTAGATTGTTCATGGTTGAGGTATAGAAATGCAACTGATTTTGGTGTTGATTTTGCATCTGCATCTTTGCTGGATTCACATATTCATTCTAAAGGGGATTTTTGGTGGAATTTTGAGTTTTCTATGTATATGTTGCCTGGGAATAGAGATAATTTTACTTCCTATTTGGTTGCCTTTTATTTATTTTTTTTCTTGATTACTTTCTCTGGCCGTGACTTCCAGTATTATGTTAAATAGAAATGGTAAAAGTGGCATCCTTGTCTTGTTCCTGATCTCAGTTTTGGAAAAGCTTTCAGTCTTTCAGCATTGACTAGTGATGATGTTAGCTGTGGGCTTTTCATACATGGACCTTATTATGTTGAGAATGCAAACTATTACACACACGTTCTTGGAAGGTAGATTTTCCTAAATCCCAGTTTTACCCTAGATCTATTCACAGTGCTTTGGGTTCTTCCATAGAGTTAACAGCTTTTCTTTCATTTATCACCTACATTTTGTTTCATTTTAGGATGGCCCACTCATAAAATTTGGCTGATTCCTATCATCTCGATAATCGCTAACATTCACCGAGTACTCAGAGGGTGCTAGGCGCTATCCTGAGCATCATACAGCAACCCTATGAGATCACCGTTATTATTGCCTTCTTAGAGGTGGGGAAGCCAAGGCACAAGGGGTTTAATTTGTTCAGGGTCACATGGCTAGAAAATGGTGGAATTAGGATTCAAAATCGGACAGTTTGGCTCCTGTCTATTCTCTTAATCTCTATACCATATTGCCTCTTGCAAAAGGCAGATCTAGGGAAAGGGTGCCAGTTTCCAGAGTCTTCAGAGAAGATGCTGCTGTCATTTTCCTTGAAGTGTCTAAAGAAGGGGACGTATCAATGGAATTGGCATACCCACTCACTGCAGCCCAGTTAACTCCCTAGTACAGGACATGTGAGTAGCTGCTTCCAAGTCTGAGAGAGCCTCTTGTCATGCTTCAAGGAAATAAACAGTAATAGCATTTCCTAGATGTGGATTCCTTTGTCCTATGAGGGAAACTGGATTCTTGCAATACTCTCAGAGTGTGGTTCATATCATTTGCATCCTCAAAGATATCTGGTTTCTGGCCCTTCACCATACCTACTCAAATGCAGCTCTGGTAATGGACTCTAAGAATCTACATTTAAAACTGATTCCCCAGTAACTCTTATATACACTGCTTTGAGAGCCACTGCTCTGAACATCTGGTTGGCTCCCACCTGCATGGTTCTCATGTGAACAGGCATTCTGTGGAGAGAATACAGCTGCCTGTGGGGCTTCAGCCAAGCCAGAGTGAAGGATGTGTGGATATGTAGATGTGGTTATGTTGCCTTCCAGGTGCTGCCAGGTTCCTCATTAAGGAGCTATCATATCACAACCTAGAATTGGAGAGAAACCGCCTGGAGGAGCTAGGCATTAAACGCCAGTGTGTCTGGCCTTTCATCGTCATGATGGATGACTCTTGTGTCCTATGGAACATTCACAGTGTTCAGGAGCCATCCAGGTAGACTTCCAAGCTGTTCTGGGGGCATATGACACAATGCTGTAGACAGGACAATACATTTCTTGACCACAGTTACATACGGAAGTAAGTGAGAGACAGCTTTCTAGAGCAAAACAGCCGACCATGAGATCACCCTCACTAGAACATTTTGTGGTGACTTAGGACTTTTTAATTTAGACATTCAGTAGCCCATTAAATTCCTGGACCATTCTGGGATCACAACATTGGTTAGCTATTAAAGTCTACTGAGGCCAGGCATGGTGGCTCATACCTGTAATCCCAGCACTTTGAGAGGCCAAGGCGGGCTGATCGTTTAAGGCCAGGAGTTCTAGACCAGCCTGGCCAACATGGCGAAACCCCGTCTCTACTAAAAACACAAAAATTAGCTGAGCGTGGTGGCGCATGCCTTTAGTCCCAGCTACTCGGGAGGCTGAGGCATAAGAATCACTTGAACCCAAGAGGCAGAGGTTGCAGTGAGCTGAGATTGTGCCACTACACTCCAGCCTGGGTGACAGTGCAAGACTCTGTCTCAAAAAAAACAAAAATAAAGTCTGTTGAGACACTAGGATTGATGTAGAAAGACTGCTGACATCTCAAATCAGGAGACCTAGTTTTTAGCCCCAACTCTGTTTTTTGTTTATAATTTTTTGTAGAGATGTTGCCCAGTCTGGTGTTGAACTCTTGGGCTCAAGCAATCCTCCCACCTCAGCCTCCCAAAATGTTGGGATTACGGGCATGAGCCACCACACCCAGTCAGGCTTCTTGACTGTCTATGAAAAGGGAACGTCATCTCACCTCTCCGTATCTCAAGTCCATCACCTGTAAAATTATGCCTGGGCCAAAATCAGTGGTTTTCTTCCTGGGGTAGTGGCCCCTCATATTGCTAGTGGGTGCCGGTCAGGGGCATCTGTGAGGACCAGAGGATGCCAAACATTTTGAAAAGTCCAACACAATAAACCCCCAAAATTCAATAGCACTCCCATTGCAACACTGTGCCAGGTGACCTTTAAGCCCCTCCCAGCTCAAACATTGTGATTTTGTGTCCTTGATCCTATTTTGGATTTGAAGCCAGTGAAATTTTCAAACATTCCTTATTATACACAATTACCAGAACTGGGAAGGATACCTCTATGCTTCCAACCTCCAGCTACCTCTTCTTTGGCAACTCTTTATTCATTGTTCACTCTGACACAGGGGCTGGATTTTTCTCTGCCCAAAAGTGATAAGCCCCACCCCAAAAGGCAGTTTCTTTAATAGTGACAGCTAGTGTGAAAACTGGGCTTGACATTCTTCTCCATTTGCTAATACAAAGTAAATCAGTTAATTTTATCCTTGAGAGTATTACTGGTGTATAATAGTGTATAGACAGTTCACAAATATTTATCAACATCTTATATAAACTATATTTCACAGCCAGCCTGTGGAAGTAGCAGTTTCCAGTAAGAATGTTTCCTTGAAGACTGTCTTACAGCACATTGAAGCCACACCAAAAATTGTCCACTATGCAATCTTGGGCATACAGAAATGGAGCAGCAAGCTGACTTCTCAGAGCCTAAAGGCCCCATTCTCTAGGTGTCACGTGCATGATTTCATTCTCCTCAACATAGACTTGACTCAGAATGTGCAGTATGACTTCAACAGGTAAGTCAGGCCTTATGGATACAGGTAATCCTGGCATCTACTGATGGCTTCTGCCCAGCTCTAGCCTCTGTAATGCTTTTATTCCTATGTCTTCAGTTGAGACGCTGACTCTTTATGTGGGCAAGGAGAAAGGGGGATCACAAGCCCCAAAGTGTGCCCCTTTAACACCAAACTGACCTAGATCTTAACAGGGGTTGCAACGTCAAATGCTTAAACACTTTAGCCGTCTCATTATTCAACAAGAACTCAAACTATTGGCTCAAGTCAGTGTGTGCACCCACAAACATCTAAGACTAAGCCCTCCTTCACCCTCCAAACTCAGAAGGAAATCACTTTTCCTGAATGTTAGTAGGCTTCAGGGAAATCCTACTGTAGGGAAAAGGCAGCAGATGGGGATGAGCAGGGTAGCCATGGCCTTGCCTCCCAAATAAATTATGTCCAGGTTCCTACAAAACCTGAGAGAGCCAAACAAGAAAGCAGGAACCATAAAGTCCTTCTTATGCCACCCTCACAGTTATAGAATAGCTGCTGCTTTCACTCGTTTTAAATTGGACAGAGGCTTCATCCTGTTTGTAGCCAGAAATTTAAAACTGGGAGCACCTCTGCATTCCTGTTCTGCCAGAGTATCAAATAGGAACATAGTCCTGTTTTTGCATAGGGATACCTAAAACCTGTGACACAGCTGGGACAAAGATCATCTCACTTTCCCCTTTTAAAGGCTGTAATGCCCAAATCAGAGTTTTTCCAGGTCAGTATTATGAGGGCCAGCTCCACAAAAGCACGGTTGATTATTTTAGGCTCCTAATATCTTGCCACATGTTTATTTCGCCGTGTATAGTTACCACGGTTGAGATATGCCAGCTGAAGAAAACTATTGTTATGGTTACAATTTAGGTATTTCTGTGAAGATGTTGACTTTAATCTGAGAACGAACAGTAGTGGCCTGCTCATCTGCCGCTTTAATAACTTCAGTCTCATGAAGAAACATGTTCAGGTTGGAGGGCAAAGGGACTTTATCATTAAACCAAAGATCATGGTAAGTACTGCAAGCTTGATTCAAGTGCTGAAAATAAGCACAATGATAATGACTATCTTTGTTATTAAATGTTGGCATTAAGCACTTTCCGTTTTATTGGAAAAGTGAAATAACACAAGGGTTTTTTTTTTTTGGAGACAGTCTGTTCCCTAGGCTGGATGGAGTGCAGTGGCGTGATCTCGGCTCACTGCAACCTCTGCCTCCGGGGTTCAAGCGATTCTCATACCGCAGCCTCCCGAGTAGCTGAGATTAGAGGTCCGTGATACCATGCCTGGCTAATTTTTGTATTTTTAGTAGAGACGGGGTTATACCATGTTGGCCAGGCTGGTCTCGAACTCCTGACCTCAAGTGATCTGCCCACCTTGGCCTCCCAAAGTGCTGGGATTACAGGCATGAGCCACCACATCCAGCCATTAGGGAGTTCTTAATGTCAAATTTTCAATCTCATTTCTGTTACTGGAGACTCATCTAGAGCCAAAACATTTGTTTTGACAATCCAACAAAATTACTTTAAATGTTGGCCTTAAATCTAAGTTTCTTTTGATTTAAGCCTTAACACATCCTTCAAAGCTTTAGTTTCAAGATGGCAAACTTTACATTTTTGCCTTTTTTTTTTTTTTCCTGAGACAGAGTCTCACTCTGTCTCCCAGGCTGGACTGCACTGGCGTGATCCCAGCTTGCTGCAACCTCTGCCTCCCGGGTTCAAGCGATTCTCCTGCCCCAGCCACCACACCCCGCCACACTTTTACATTCTTTATGTAATACATGAGAGAAATATAAATCAAGATGCCAGTCTGGTCCTTTGCTAGAACTTTCTTAAAAGACAGTAATATAGATCAAAACTATACTCTTTTCTAAGAAATTTACTGATATCTAATAATTCATAGCATGGGGCTACCAGTGGAGCTTAGAAACCTCTTTGCCATTTTTTGGGTGGGGTTGTGGGGTGGAGTTAGGATGAGATAGGATTTAACCCATACACACCGAGCACCACTGTAAAAGGCTTCCAATTGAGCTCACAATGTACCTGTTAAATGTGGTAACTTTAAGAGAAGCCTGCTTTCTTCTGCCCTCGCTGTGTGTAACTTACATTAAATCCAAGAGAAAAAAATTCTCAGGACCCTTTACTGACACATTTGAACCTAGCACCCCTCACTGTGCTACTGCTATTATTTGGGGACTGTTAGGATACAATTCAGTGTTTCCTCACCTGTTTAATCCAGTGACAGGCAAGTTTCCCATGATCATCTTGGCTCTGATTTCAGGTGTCAGAGAGCTTAGCACCCATCTTGCCCCTTCAATACATCTGCGCTCCCGACAGTGAACACACGCTACTGGCAGCCCCTGCACAGTTTCTCCTGGAGAAATTCCTTCAGCATGCCTCATATAAACTCTTCCCCAAAGCCATCCATAACTTCAGGAATCCCGTGCTGGCCATTGACTGCTACCTTAACATTGGACCAGAGGTAAAAGGGGTGTGGGGGATACTGTACTTACCTACATCCATCCATTTCTTTCTCATTTTAGCTATTTACAAAAAAGCCTGTGACATGAAATATAAATCAAGATGCCAGTATGGTCCTTTGCCACAACTTTTATTAAAATAAGATAGTAATACAGATCAAAACGTGTATTTCTACCCTTTTGCATACTCACTTATGCAAAGGCTCACACAACATGCAATGGCAGTTGGCCCTCCCCATGCCTATTTTATCTCCACAAATGAGCCAGAGAATATACAACTCAGTTGTCAGCTCCTCTGAGAAGCCTACCTTAGTGGCTTCAGGCAGCAGTTGCTTGCTCCCACTTCTGTTAACATTCATCAGATTATACTGTAATTATGTGGGTTCTTCTTCATAAAAGTGCGAGTTCTTCAAAGACACACATCTTAGTCATTGTTTTAGACATATGTAAGAGGAGCTCAGTGATTACTGAATCAATAAATGTGTACCACCTGAAGCCTTTAGAGGTGGCATTTCTCCACTTCCCACGCCTTGGACTTCTAAAATTTTTCACGTTTTAGTTTTTTTTTTTTTTTTTTTTTTAAACTGCCACTTGCACCACCAGGCTCCTGCTACTAAGTTGTCCCTTTAGAAATTATTACTGTACTACATCCTCCTTGTAAAAAATGTTTTAAAATAAGAAAGTCAAGTCACCTGCCAGAAGAACATTTTGGTGTACTACATTTCCTTCCAGGGCTTTTTCTTTGTATGTATTGGAAAAAAACACACATGTCCATACACATACTCTTTTAACACTGAAGTCCAACTGTATTCAATTTTGGAAACTAATTTTTAAAATTTCACAGTGTAAACATTTTACATTCCCATTTTTATGTTTCAATAATCTACACTGTAGCTTGGGTAATGAATTACAGAATTTAGAAGCAGAAGGAACCTTAAAAACCATCAGATGTAAAGGCCAGGCATCGAAGCTCATGGCTATAACCCAGCACTTTGGGAGGCTGAGGCAGGAGGATCACTTAAGGCCAGGAGTTCGAGACCAGCCTAGACAACATGGTAACACCCTGTTGCTACAAAAAATAAAAATAATTAGCCAGGTGTGATGGTGCATGCCTGTAGTCCCAGCTACTCAAAAGGCTGAGGTGGGAAGATCACTTGACCCCAGGAGTTGAAGGTTGCAGTGATCTGATTTGTGCTACTGCACTACAGCCTAAGTGACAGAGACCCCATCTCAAAAAAAAAAAAAAAAAAAAACCCACACCCATGAGATCTAATAACATCTTTTACAGTATTTATGTAAGTTACATGTTTGATCCAGATATTCCAATTCCCCTATCCTAGAGTCCACAATCTCAATACTACTACTAACAGCAGCTAACATTTACTGAATACTAAGTTATTTAATTCAGAAAGCATCCTATGAAACAAGCACTACTGTTATCTGTACAGATGAGGAAACTGAGGTATAGTGAAATGAAGGAGACTGCTCATTGTTCCATGGCTACTAAATGGAGGAACCAGTATTTGAACCCAAGCACACTGGCTCATGCATTTAGCCATTCCACTGTTTTAACTCCCAACCATCTTACTTCCTTGTAATTTCTGCAGTTATCATCTGTTCACAGAAGCCAGATAGAACCAAAAATTTAAATTCAGGTACTGTTTTTTTTGAGATGGAGTTTCACTCTTGTCACCCTGGATGGAGTGCAATGGTGCAATCTCCGCTTACTGCAACCTCCACCTCCAGGGTTCAAGCGATTCTCCTGCCTCAGCCTCCCGAGTAGCTGGGATTACAGGTGCCCGCCACCACACCAGGCTGATTTTTTTTTGTATTTTTACTATAGACGGGATTTTGCCATGTTGGCAAGGCTGCTCTCCATCTCCTGGCCTCAGATGATCCATCCACCTCGGCCTCCCAAAGTGCTGGGATTACAGGCGTGAGCCACCGCGCCCAGCCCACGCACTGTCTTAAGCTTCTATCCAATTGAAAATTTAAGTATATCTAAATGGAAAGCTGATCAAAAATATTTTTTATTCTCACCAATAAGGCAATCCAAACATTTAATCTTTCCTAAGTATGCTTTTTTGTGGAAAGTAGTTTTTTAAATTTTATAAAGACTCTTAAATGGAAGGGCTTGTTTCTTACTACTACTTTGTCTCCTAATAGTCCTTTATTACGAGAAATAAATAAGAGAAACTTTAAACAGGTTAACACTTGGCATGCTACATAAGAGGCTGCAAAGCTTAACTAACCAAGCCATTTAACATTGGAAAAAACTCTTCTCCTTTACCTTATCCTGAAATAGATAAAAAGGAAGGTACTGACTCATTCTGCTGAACTGCAGATATTCTGCTTGCTCTTGAAATGCCCATGCTATTTCTGCTTGATGATTTCAGGTGGCCATATGCTATATCAGCTCCAGACCCCACTCCAGCAATGTCAACTGTGAAGGGGTGTTTTTCAGTGGACTCCTTTTGTACCTCTGTGACTCTTTTGTAGGTGCTGATCTTCTTAAGAAATTTAAATTTCTAAAAGGTAAGTCAAATTTAGTATCTTGCTTGTAATTGCTATTGGTTCCCACTGAGCAAAATACAGAAGATAAAGATATTTTTAAAAAGCACTTGAGGCCAGGTGCAGTGGCTCACACCTGTAATCCCAGCACTTTGGGAGGCTGAGGAAGGCGGATCATGAGGTCAGGAGATTGAGACCATCCTGGCTAACACGGTGAAACCCCATCTCTAATACAAAAATTACCCGGGCATGGTGGCGGGCGCCTGTAGTCCCAGCTACTCGGGAGGATGAGGCAGAAGAATGGCATGAACCCGGGAGGCGGAGCTTGCAGTGAGCCGAGATCATGCCACTGTACTTCAGCCTGGGCGACAGAGCGAGACTCCATCTCAAAAAACAAAACAAAACAAAAAAAAAGAAATCAGGTTAATGAGTCTAGATGTATGTATATAACTATACACATTCTACTGAATCGAACATATTGCCTGAGTCAGGAAGCAACTGCAATAATTTTGTATAACTGCATCCCTAGACATAAACCCTTAGTTGTGATTCTGATACAGAAACCATAGGCTGTGTGCAGTGGCTCACACCTGTAATCACAGCACTTTGGGAAGTCGAGGCAGGCGGATCATCTGAGCTCAAGCTCAGGAGTTCAGAAGCAGTGTGGGCAACCTGGAAAAACCCTGTCTCTGCAAAAGTTAGCCAGGCACAGTGGCACACGCCTGTGGTCCCAGCTACTCAAGAGGCTCAGGAGGGACGACTTTTGGCCCAGGAGGCAGAGGTTGCAGTGAGCCAAGATTGTGCCACTGTACTCCAGCCTGGGTGACATCCTGTCTCAAAAAAAAAAGAAAGAAAGAAACCATAGTTGTTTCAATAGGTATGCACCATACAAAGATACTGGCCTGCCGGGGTGCAATGGCTTATGCCTATAATCCCAACACTTTGGGAGGCTGAGACGGGCGGATCACCTGAGGTGGAGTTTGAAACCAGCCTGACCAACATGGAGGAAACCCCGTCTCTATTAAAAATACAAAATCAGCCAGGCATGGTGGCGCATGCCTGTAATCCCAGCTACTCGGGAGGCTGAGGCGGGAGGATCGCTTAAACCCATAAGTCAGAGGTTGCAATGAGCCAAGATTGCACCATTGCACTCCAGCCTGGGCAACAACAGCGAAACTCCATCTGAAAAAAAATAAAATAAAACAATAGAGAGACTGGCCTAAGAACAAACTAAGATTAAACATCACAGATAATCCTGATAAAATGTCATTTGAGATCAGCAAAGAAAGTGAGGTTCAGAACACTGTGCAGCAGGAAAACAGGGAGTGGAGTTGTGGGGGGACTGTGCATTCATTCATTCATTCATTTAGACTTATTGGGGATGGGGGAGTGGTAGATTTTGCCTCCCAGGAGACAGAGACACTTCTGATTGTCACACTGGAGGCTGCTGCTTGCTGGCATATAGTGGGCAGAAGCCAAGACTGCTGATGTTTAGATTCTAAACATCCTACAAGACACAGAACAAGGCTAGGTGTGATGGCTCACGCCTATAATCCCAGCACTTTGGGAGGCCAAGGTGGGCAGATTGCCTGAACTCAAGAGTTTGAGAACAGCCTGGGCAACACGGTGAAACTCCGTCTCTACTAAAATACAAAAAATTACCTGGGAGTGGCGGCATGCACCTTTAGTCCCAGCTACTCAGAAGACTTGAGACAGGAGAATTGCTTGAACCTGGGAGGGAGGCTGCAGTGAGCCGACATCACAATACTGCACTCCAGCCTGGGCAACAGAGTGACTCTGTCTCAAAAAAAAAAAAAAAAAAAAAAAAGAAGACACAGAACAGCCCCCCACAACAAAGAATTATCCAAGTCCAATAGTGCTGAGGTTCAGAAACCCTAATCTAGGAGGAAAACATGAGAAACACAGCATTAGTTATCACAGGGAAGGGCGAATGTGGTTGGAAGATTACTTACTTTATACTCTTTTAAAAATTACTGAATTTGGCCGGGCACGGTGGCTCAAGCCTGTAATCCCAGCACTTTGGGAGGCCGAGACGGGCGGATCATGAGGTCAGGAGATCGAGACCATCCTGGCTAACACGGTGAAACCCCGTCTCTACTAAAAAATACAAAAACTAGCCGGGCGAGGTGGTGGGCGCCTGTAGTCCCAGCTACTCGGGAGGCTGAGGCAGGAGAATGGCGTGAACCCGGGAGGCGGAGCTTGCAGTGAGCTGAGATCTGGCCACTGCACTCCAGCCCGGGTGACAGAGCGAGACTCCGTCTCAAAAAAAAAAAAAAAAAAAAAAAAAAAATTACTGAATTTGGGCTGGGCGCAATGGCTCACACCTGTAATCCCAGCACTTTGGAAGGCTGAGGCGGGCGGATCACGAGGTCAGAAGATCGAGACCATCCTGGCCAACCTGATGAAACCCTGTCTTTACTAAAATACAAAACAAAATTAGCTGGGCCTGGTGGCACACGCCTGTAGTCCCAGCTACTTGGGAGACTAAGGCAGGGGAATTGCTTGAACCCACGAGGCAGAGGTTGCAGCGAACCGAGATCGCGCCATTGCACTCTAGCCTGGTGACAGAGCAAGACTCAGTCTCACTCACAAACATACACACACAAAAACTGAATTTGCAAAACTACTTAATAAAATTAAACAATTCTGATAGATTATGTACCCATCTGTTGGTTCTCAGATGTGTTAGCTTAGAAAATATAATCAGAGATGGTAAAGTTCTTTACATACTCAATCCCTGAGCCTAGGACGTATTTCTGTCTTTTTTCCTGAAGGTGCTACCCTGTGTGTCATCTGCCAAGACAGAAGTTCCTTGCGCCAAACGATTGTCCGCTTAGAGCTAGAAGATGAGTGGCAGTTCCGCCTCCGGGACGAGTTTCAAACTGCTAACAGCAGTGAAGACAAGCCTCTCTACTTTCTTACTGGACGTCATGTATGAGCTTTTGAAGAGACCAAAAACAGCAAAAAGATGCCTAGGTGGGGTGGGACAGAAACAATTTGGGTTTTTTTTTTTCCTTTAAAGTACAATCACTGTGGAGCAAAGTGCAACATATTTGTCTAAATTCTCCAAAGAACTCCCCAAATCTGATCCAAGTCTTTGGGGACATCACTTTCCTTCACTTCCAGGTACAGGACCCTGAAATTCAGGTAAACTCTACCCTAGGTAGTTATGCAGTTACTTAAGATACGGTCTGCCCATGGGATCCTGAGGAGGATATACTTTGGAGAGTGAATATGGAGTTTGCATTATTTTTTTCTATTACACTATGTTAGGGGGAAACTGTCAGCATTAACTAGCCTGATTGTGTTACATGAGACTCATGCCATTGGTGTGGAATTAATTGAAGATTAACGTTTGAGGCCTGAACCCTCAGTTTCTCTTCAGATCTGTACTTTGGTACAGTATTACTCAGGGGTTTGAAATGATAGAATGTAGACGATATTTGTATTTAAAAAAAGAAGTAGCTTTGTCTTTCTCTGTGCAGTGTTAGTTTAAGATTTATAATCTTCTATGTATTGAAACTTTTGGCAAAATTTCCACAGGAGTTAAAAGTTTACTATTTAAACTGAACAAACAAATCAGTAAATGCAGAGCAGGCATTGTGTGCATTTATTCATCTTCTAGCCTAATTCCTTTGCTTTTCCCATTCTTTAAATGTGTTTCCAGTCTTCAAGAATATCTTATATAGCTATGAGACTGTGGAACAGCAATTAATCTTTTGCAAGAACTTAAGTCCACTGAGTTAAGAAGCTTTCAGCAGGTAACCTGCACCCGCCGTTTGGTTGGAATTAAGCAGTTGGCACCAGCAAACCTAAATGTCAGGCTGAGGTTCTGTTGCAGAGTGAAACTAATGTGTTTCCTTTCAGGGACTCAAGCAAAGCTTCCTTTATTTAAAAGATGCACTGAATATTACCACCTTACACTGACAACGCCACAGAAATTGCTGAATTGGGAAATTGAGCCATAAAAAGAGAAGTGTTTTTTACTTCATCTTAGCAGTGACTCTTGTGAGGAGTAAGGAAGACTCCATTAAGAGTCTTTATGATAAATTAAAATCAGCAGGGGATGTTTGTCCAGTATCGGCAATGGGAGGCATATGTTTCTACAGATTTCTCAAATATTTTAATCAAAGACTTTTTTTTTAGAAAATGTTCCAGACAAACTAAGTCTTAGAAGTTTACTCTTAAATTACTCCAGTTCTCATCATTGAACAATGTCTCGAGTTTTCTCATTAGCCCATATTTACTACTTTATCCCCACTTAACATGGCCATTTTTACTTGAATCGATCTTGTGACCTGAAACTACTGAGGGGCCTACTAAGCCTGCATTTACTTAGAACAAATAGTGTTAATTGACCAGCTTTATTATGACAAGGAGTTTACAAAGCTAGTGAAAAAGTGGAATGTATTAGACTAAAAATGGTTTGCAGATCTCTCGGTTTTAATATAGCTACTTATAATGCTTTAACTGTATTTTGAAGTGAACAATTCCTTTTAACCCCATTTTTAATTGTCTTTCAAAGAGGACCTGCCTCATATATAATATTAAAAAAAACTCCTTAATTTTAGTACAGCAGAATTTTTGGTAAAGAGGTATGTTTTGAAGCAGTTTGGTTTAAATATGAATGTATTTCACTTGTTCCTGTTTTGTTGAAAGGGCCTAATGCAAATAATATCAAGATACCCACTGTCTGTGCAATATTCCAATGACATTTACATAGGGCAAATAAAATACTTGAAAGAATTATAAAATAATTGTACCTGGGGTGGATGGCCTCTCAGGGTTTCTTCTGGCTTTATGACTTCATAGCTTAAAGAAATTTTTTTTTTTTTAAGTAGTTACATCAGATGCAGGTACTCCATTAGTTAGGGCTGCACTCTGAAAATTCAAATTATTATTATGAGCTCTTAAATACTATTTAACTCTGTGGAAGAGATTTGCCAGAATAAAGCCAAAAGACCATCACCCCTATAAAAGAGAAACTGACCTGCTTATTCTTTTCAAAGCCTATCTTACTAAGGTTTGGATCTTTTAAAAATCATCTTATCAGTATAATTCTTGAGTATGTCAGGTCCTTCTTTAAGGATAAAATTGCACAAGCACAGGACACCATGATTTGTATATATATATATATATACTAGTGTGTTCGGCTTTAAGCTTTGCAATCCCTTAGGACACTGGTGTGGGATGAATGGATTCGCTAGGCCCACACAGTAACTCACCTGTAGACCTGCTGAACCTCAGCATGTATGACAGTTCACACAGGCTAATACTGAATGTAAACTGAAAACTAGAAGAGAATTGTTGTAGTCAATTGTTTTTGGCTGTAATTTATGCAATTGCTTTTTGTGATTTTTAGAAAATGGGGCACCTGTGTTACTTTATTACTGTAAAATGTTCTTAACCAAAATTTGGTGAATTTCACTAGTCTACCTCACGTTTTGTTAATGATTCAGAATTGTCGTGTCTACTGTTATGTTTTTGTCCTTTAATTTGGTAAATGTATTAAAGTTATCTCCCACTCCCTCCAAAAAGTTATTTTTTCCTTATAATTTTCTGGCATGTTAAGAAAACAAGCTCCCTGACTCTGGCAATGTCCTAAAAAGGCTGGAAGTCACATTATAGGTTAATCTTAGTTGGACAACTAAGATTAAAGAGGTGTTGAAAATATACATAGTAGATCCCAATCTTTTATTTGAAAGATTGCAACTACACTCACTTTGATGTCCTTTTGGAAACAGAACTTTGGGTTGCTAGAACTAATACAAGGTGTTATTGTTAATCTCCAGTTAAAACTTCTCAAACTTTTTGAGAACTTCTCAAAGTTGCTAGAACTATGTAGTTTAATGAAGATGGTGTTATTGTAGCATGAATTTTATCTTCTTAAAATTTTTACCAAATTTTGAGAAGAAATAACTTTGTTGTCCCAGAAAAATGGCTTTCAATCTATTAATAAAGTGTACTAAATTAAAAGAATTTGACATAGAATCCATGAAAACAATCTTCTAGGCCAAAGGGCCCTTGGGAAGGGCAATAAATATTTGTAAGTGTAATGACAGACTTTCAGAGGACTACTGGTGTTCCACTATACATTCCAAAGCTGCTGCAACATCACATTAAAATACTTAGGACTGAAACAACATCCAGAGAACGAACATTTCTCAAGCTTCTCTTTAGACACAGAAACTGGAAACTGGTCCTTAAAGCTTCCTCTGAGTCCAGGAGAATACTGCTCTAACACTGAAACCTTGGCTTCACTGAAAACAAAACAACAACAATAAAAACACTGCTAAAGATGACTTCAGGAATTGCCTCTAAGGCCAAAGAAAAAGTCATTCACATAATAAATTCACTGTGCTCTCAACTATCAAGTGTTGAGTTAAAGCATCTACTTCAGTGACTATGACAACAGATGGTATTACGTTTTTAAAAAAAAAAAAAAAAAAAAAAAAAGTAACACCAGTAAGCTGTTTTCTGACCACTTCATTCCAAATATTTTATTTTTACCACTCCAGTGTATTTTATTTTTACCAGAAGGGTGGTGGGGGTAGGGGGTTGCTAGAAGACAGAACTCATCCCCTTTTCTGCCAAAAGGCTCAGGAGCCATGAGAAAGAAAATGTATGTCTAGAGTCACTACCCCAGAAATCAACTCAGCAATCTCAACCCTAGCTGCAATGTGGATGGGCAGGAATACAGCTATGTTCTCATCCAGAAGGATAAGACTCTATAGCTGGGCAGCCATGCAAAGTAAACAGGAACAACTGAAATATCACTGCAGGTTTGTTGTACTCACTGACTGTCCTTACAACAGTCAGGCTTTCAGTAGATACACCAAGTTCACTCTTGCATGTTATGAAGTAGTAAAATACTGCTTTTTATCTGTGTGTCCATGCAGATTAAGGCATCAACCCATAAAATCTTGTAGTTCCTGACTATATTTGTGGCTCTTACAATGTCTCTATGCTAGACACTTTTACAAACGACCAACAACGATATGAAGGCTGCTAACAAAAAATTTATAAGCACCTTATATAGTCAGCAATTATAGACTCACCCTGTTCTGCAGTCTGTGGCCATTAGTGTATACTCACTGTGTCCCTGCTGCCTCCACCACTCCACTGAGACTGCTCTTTTCCTAACATCACTTGGGCTCTCTTCAGTCTTCAATTGTGGTATGACAGGGTTGACCATTCTTTTGATTCTTGAAATTTTTCCCTTGGTTTCTACCACTCTTCTGGGTCTCCTACCTTGCTGCTCATGCCTTCTTAGGCAGTCTTCGAGACTCTTAAATGATGGTGTACCTCACAACTCTCTTCTACCTTCTCATTTTACAGACCCCAGGGTGACCTTCTAAACCTTCAAATAAATAAACTCGTAAATCTGTTTATCAGTTAGAACCTTTCTCAAACTCTAGATCCACATATCCAATTGTATACTAAACAGGTATCTCCACTTGGAGATTCTACAACCACCTTAAAATCCTGACCAAAACTGAGGGCATCCCCATTCAATCCTCCCAACCTAATTCCGCTATATTCCCATCTGCCAATCTAAGTCAGTTACCCAAACCACAATTCCCACTTACCTTAACCTCTTTGCCATGATCTTTTTGTGGTTGTTTATAAATTCCTATCAGTTCAACTGTGTCAATTCTTCAATTTCATCTTCTCAATGTGTACCTGTCTCGTCTTCATCTCCACATCACAGCTTTAGTTCAGTGTTTCAACGCTTTTCACACAATCTGCTCTTAGTTATCTTCTAAGTTCCAGATTCCTCAATTATAAACCCTACACCTCATAGGATTGTCATAATGATTACATAAAATAATGCAGCACTAAACACACAGGGTCTGACACACAGCAAACACTCAAATGTTAGGTATTAACTAATAATACTATTCTTAGAGAAACACCTAAATTGTAAAATTTGGGAGGCTACATCTTCAGTATAAACATGAAAATAAACTGGTTTCTCAGTAATAATAACATTTAAACCAACCACCCAATATACCCTCTTCCACCTCCAGGTTGCCTTGAAACCAAGTCAAAAGGAGTCAAAGTAGTATACTATTGTTTATGGAAACTGGACCTGTATTATGAGGTTAACAGTTACTAGAGAGTCTACACTATATCCCAAAATTTCATTGCTTTTTAAAAAAAAACATGGTACCTGTCAGGCAAACACTGAGACCAGGATTGACCAAAAGAGTCTCAGGCCCAAAGGGAAATGATAGTATCAAAAGCTAGGGTCAGGTGCAGTGGCTCATACCTATAAACTCAGCACTTTGAGAGGCCAAGGCAGGTAGATCACATGGGGTCAGGAGTTCAAGACCAGCCTGGCCAATGTGGTAACACCCGGTTTCTACTAAAAAATATAAAAACAAATAAGCTGGGCATGGTGGCAGGCGCCTGTAATCCCAGCTACTCTGGAGGCTGAGGCAGGAGAATCACTTGAGCCCAGGAGGCGGTGGTTGCAGTGAGCCGAGGTCATGCCATTACACTCCAGCCTGGGTGGACAGAGTAAGCCTCTGTCTCAAAAAAAAAAAAAAAAAAAAAAAAAAAAGACAAGAAAGAAAAGAAAAGAAAGGAAAGGAAAGAAAAGAAGCTAGACCAGCATGATGAATCAGAGGGAAATGTTTACCCTGCCCTATCATTCTACCCATACAAAGAGTATAGAATCTTATACCACTCTAGAATTTTTTTTTTTTTTTTTTTTTTTTTTTTTGAGGTGGAGTTTTTTGCTCTTTTTGCTCAGGCTGGAGTACAATGGCGTGATCTCGGCTCACTGCAATCTCCACTTCCCAGGTTCCAGCTATTCTCCTGCCTTAGCCTCCCAAGTAGCTGGGATTACAGGTGCACACCACCAAAACCAGCTAATTTTTGTATTTTTAGTAGAGACGGGGTTTCACCACGTTGGTCAGGCTGGTGTCGAACTCCTGACCTCGTGATCTGCCCGCCTCAGCCTCCCAAAGTGCTTTTAAAAGCACAAATTTATAGGGAAAATAAAATGTATACCTGTTAATTTAAGGCCCTAAATTTTAGCCAGTTTCCAACTGAGATATGATCATTTCAGCTCATAAAAATAACCTAAGTTGAACCACAGTGGTAATTCATTCTTGGGCTGTGGGCCCTTCATTTATGTGAAACATCATAAAAGTACCATGTTACTTAAGTAATCAGAAAGGACTTTGCCTTTGGAGATAAAGTTCAGCTGATTTGCTGCTGACATAATGATCCTTTGGCAAACTGGTGGAAACTACCTTTAGGAAGCCAATGTTTTAATCATATTTCAAGATATCAAACCAAAAAAAACACCCTGAAAAAGCACAAATGACAACACACCATTATCTCAGTTAGTACATTGGTCACTTAGAAAAAGCTATCAAGTATTTTTATTATTTTTATTCTACATTATATACAGGTCATAAAAGGCCACAGCAGTTTTTCAACATATAAACCCTTTAAAAGTAGAGGGCACTATGAAGGATAGACAAGTATCAAAATGAAGTCCAGTAATGAGGGCATATACTCAGTGCAGTATTTCTGAGGAATAACAAAGCAGATACCGAGTCATCCATACTTTGCTTCCAAGTATTCTATAGGTTTTTATAAACCTCTTTGAGATTTGTTAACAGCCTAGGGGTGCCAAGTTGCCATTTATTTTTAAAAGTGAAACCAGAATGAGAGAATAATGAATCTAGGAGGGTACCTTTCCTAATGCTTGTCATTTACACCTCTCCAAGAAGGAAAGCCTCAATTCTTTACCACTTTCTACTTCCTCCTTCCATCAAAGATAGGAAAGAGAAAAATCGAGGAAAAAAGCTCAATATTCTAATTCTTTCTGTTTAGCTGGAGCTTTCCTTTTCTATCGGGGTTTCTTCAAAGTATAGTTCAGGCCTTTTAAAAATTAGCTTCAAATTCCAAAACATTTAATATTGCACCCTCCTTGAACAATAAGTAAAAAAATGGGTTTCCACTCTGTGAAAATACAATCCTTAAACCTATCACTGGTATCAGCAGATCAATATAAAAAAATACAGTACCAAGCTACACTGGTATATTTCCATATTAAGAACTTCAAAATATACTTATCACTGAGACCATAGTCCTTGCATTAGTTTTCAGTCCACTATGAACAATTATCTGCTGCATGTAAACATGTCTAAATAACTATAGATAAAATACATCAATCATAAATTTCTGTAAAAGATAATAAAATATCTTCTTTAAAAAACAAAACAATAAGCTATTACTGCATTGTTTCCAATTTTATGAAAATGGAACAACCATATGGTTGTTGCCAGTCCTGAGTTCATCGTAATAAAAATGGCCCTAGTTCCTGGTTAAAGTCAGCAACCAATCCATTCTCTTCAACAGATGTCTTCTAGTGGTGTAGGCAAGAATTTGTTTTACGTGCTATTCTGTCCATTAATAAAATTATATACCAGAAACTGACCAGTGCCACAGTACTGTGTTGCAAACAGCTTTCCATCAGGAGTGGGATCTGAGAAAGCAATTTCTTCTTTGCTCAAGTATGAGCCATATATAAAGTTACTCCTATTAAAAAAAAAGGGGGGGGAGGGGTTAAGTGCAAAATGTTACAAAAAATTCTTTCTAATCATTAAAACTGGAATAACCTGTCAAATACAATTTGACTAAAAAAACTTTTTAGGTCCTGTTGTATGTGCTCAAAATTGTTGAAAATAATTATTCATTTATAATATTATCAATAACCTGAGGTTAAATTTTAATAAAAGCAACAATGTAAAAACATTTACCCAACATCTTTTCATGATAAAAATATTTAACTAAGAGTAGAAATAATTTCCTCAACCTGATCAAGGGCATCAAGGAATATCAGAGTTAATGGCGAATG